>NC_056735.1:1491116801-1491275055 GCF_019279795.1 Protopterus annectens | reverse complement strand
CACAATTATTTGTTCAGCAACCTCATCTTCCGACCTAATCACACTAACCCAAACTATCTTCAACACAGTAGAAACATGGTTTACTAGACGATACCTCCTCCTTAATGCTAAAAACTAAACTTCTTCTCTTCACCCCCACCACTGCACCTCCCCACTACATTTTACCATCCTATCTAACAATAATACTGTCATCTCTCCAGACTCTACAACTAAACTGCCTGGAATAACCAATGATAACAATCTCTTTTGATCAACACATTAACAACACTATCAAATCTGTAAACAGAAAAATGGGATCCTTATACCGGATCAAACCATTTCTCACCCCATCAGCAAGAGCCACTATCGCCCACTCTCATCTTATATCCACACTCTTTTATGCCTCTCCTATCTTTACTAACCTCAAGAAATCTAACTTAAACAAACTAGCAACTTGCTACAATAACATTGCCCGCTTCGCCACTGGCAACCCCTTTAGAACCCATCACTGCCTTAATTTGAAACTTCTAGGCTGGCTAGAACTACAAAACTATCTTACACTGACACAACTCTCTATTGCACACAAAATTTTGTACCAACCTAATAACACTCCAATTCTTTCACAGCTTTTACCCCTTTATAACAATCTTACCTCTCTTCGCTCCTCTTCTAAACTCTTGACCAAACCTATAAAAGCTCACAACTTAGCTGGTGACTCACTATTCACTAATACCACAGGCCAAGTATGGAATTCTCTACCTAGGGATATAACACTAATCACATCCCTACCCCTCTTCAAACAACAAATCAAACTGTACTTCCAAAATCACTGGCTTTGCTCTTGTAATACTCCTGACTAACTTTTCCACACCCCTCTCCTGACCTTTAACCTCTCCTGGTGCTTTATATCTAGCATGTACCTTTCCTCTCACTTCAATTCACTCGTTGTTCTGACCTATTTTTCTTACCTTTCCCATATCCTCTTGTTAGTCTCTCTTTTTTCTCTCATCTCTTGACTACTATCTCATTCCTTTCCTCTCACATTACTTAATTCCTCCTCCTTCTCTTTCCATTCTTTTTTATTATTGTAGTAGGAGCCTTATGGTATAGCCTGTATGGAATGTATTAAGCAACCCTTGAAACTGTCCTATCTCTAGTCAGGACTTTTAATGATAATGTACCTTCTTTTTGTGAATTTGATTCGCCTAGTTTATTATTAGCAATTTGTACTCTTTTTTGTTTTTTACAATTGTTGTCTTACTTGTATTCTTTGTGTTTATTAAAAGTATGTCTCACTGTTATGTTCTATGTGGAGCTTTTCTCCCCGGGCCTCTACTGAAAATGGAGATATATCCAGCTAGACTAGCCCGGTTAACAAATGTAAAATAAATAAATAAATAAATAAATAAATAAATAATCCCCTGAAATCTGGGATCTAGGGACCCAAGTAGATAGTCAATTTTCCTTTGATAACCATGTTGCCAAAGTGGTTAGAAAATCCTTCTATGTGACCCATCTGATCACGAAAGGGTTCGCATCAAGATCTAAGGATGTAATGGTGCCCCTCTACTCTTCCCTCATCAGACCCATTATTGAGTACATTGCACCAATTGGAATGTACCTGGCTAGACATCTCCAGCAGCTGGAGAGACCACAAAGGTACCTAACCAAGAGGATTACTGGCCTCAAACAGTTGCCCTATGCAGCACGATTGAAAAAGCTAAGACTGTTCTCTGTTGCATACCACTTTCTCAGAGGCGATCTCTGTCTAACGTACAGAGCCATGTCCAACCCAGAATTGTTGAACATGCTCCATCTTAGCAAAACCAAATCTACTCGAGCTACATGCTCTAGGGATATAAACCTCAACACAACAATGAATAGAACATGCTGGAGGGATGGATTCCCTTCGCAGAGACTTCCCTTACTATGGAACAGGGTCCTGATCTACATAAGACAGAGCCCCCCACTATCACTCTTCAAGAGGAACCTTGATGAGTGGATGGGTAACAGAAAGTTCACACTGGGGATCACACCAACAGCACTACTAGATAGGGGCCAAGGGTACTAGCTGCTAGTACAAGGGTCTAAGGAACTACTAAAGGGGCAGTGAATACCGCACAACGTGGCTGGGCTAATATATGCCTTCGGGCAGATAGCCCAGTACCAACCTATGAACCTATAATGAGGGGGGGGACAAAGCCCCACAAACAGGGACAACTTTTCAATATTGCTCTCATAAACTTAGAAAGTTGCTAGAATAAAGGTATTGTGTGATGCATTTTCTGAAGTATATGAAGTCTGAAGCTGAAATGCTTGTCATTATTTAGTGAATTAAATCCTCACTGATTTGCCACAAAAATCTAGAAAATCACAAATTTTATGAGGGACAGACCAAAAATATGAGGCAACAATCTGGACATTTGAGGGCTATGCCTCCCACACACCTCCAGTAGTTGCTGTAAACATAGGAAACATCCTTTGCAATCTAAAAACATATCTATGTAAACATTTTTATACAACTATCCTAAATTGTCTTGATTTAGCTGTATACCTCAAAGCTTTGCAATTGTCTTGATTTAGCTGTATACCTCAAAGCTTTTCAAACTTCCCTCATTAATCTGTCCTAATTTGTCCACATAACCTTTTCTCCCAATCCTGCCTGAGTTTCTCTGATATTTTATGGTTATGAATAATTTTGTACACTGAACTAACTACTCCCTTGTTATAGCTCCATCTGTTCTTTGTTCCACCAAGTATTGTACCAGGAGTGACCCTTCACCCATCATTCTCCTCTTTCTCTATATGTGTGTATGGGTCTACTATGCTTGATTGAAAGCTCACTTGATTGAAAATTAAATTACTAGGACCACTTCACTGAAAACTCACTTGACTGAAACTCATTTCATTGAAAGTTATAAATGGCCTTTTTCCCACTGTAGTGCGACCCTGGAGTTAGTATATAAAGTAATGGGGGGTGTGGGGGCAAAGCCTCCCACATATCTTGGTTATATATTCTGTTTTGGAAACAGTTATTTATTGCACTTGTAAGTATCACTGTGTATAGTTTAAAATGTTTATAATATGTGGGGGGCTACACCCCCACACACCCCAATGTGGGGGCCTACACCCCCCACACACCCCAATGTGGGGGGCTGTGCCCCTCACACCCCCTCTTACTTTATATACTAAACTTGAAAAAAAACAAAAAAATATCCTTGCTTTCCATACTTTCCTAAACTAGTGTTCCAGAGACCAGATTTTGCTGATCCCTGGGCTTTGTCTTGGTTCCTGTTTTCTCCATTTTCCTTGTTTGGTCAAGGGGTAGTTTCTTTACTCACTAGTGGGAGTAGGGAGTACTGAACTGCCTGTTTGTCCTCAGAGGAGTGGTTTAAGGCAGTAACTTGTAGTTTATTGGCCATTTTGGGTAATTTCCTGTCTTTTCCAGCCCCCTGCTATAAAGCACGCTTTGGCGGGCTTTTCCAGCTATTGAGAACTCAGCACAGCTCCTCGTGGTGGCCAGCAGTGTTCCTCTAGCAGCAGAGACCAGAAAAGACTACCTTTCCAGATTTTAAGTATTTTTCTTGGCTTTTTCGACTTTTTGTGCCTTTTGACTACTGTTTCTGCTTATTTTATCAAGTTTGCACTGTTTTTTCTGTGTTTATAACTTAAAACTGTTTACTGCACTTGCTAGTTTAAGTTTTGCCTAAAAGTTAAACTACAGGCTAATACACTCAAGTGTACTAGCTTTTGATAGCATTTAATCGAAAATCATAGCATTTATTGTGTTTTCTGCTTTTCTGTAAAAAAACTTGAAAAAAACAAAAAATATCCTTGCTTTCCATACTTTCCTAAACTAGTGTTCCAGAGACCAGATTTTGCTGATCCCTGGGCTTTGTCTTGGTTCCTGTTTTCTCCATTTTCCTTGTTTGGTCAAGGGGTAGTTTCTTTACTCACTAGTGGGAGTAGGGAGTACTGAACTGCCTGTTTGTCCTCAGAGGAGTGGTTTAAGGCAGTAACTTGTAGTTTATTGGCCATTTTGGGTCATTTCCTGTCTTTTCCAGCCCCCTGCTATAAAGCACGTTTTAGCGCGCATTAGCGCGATTTAGCGCGGAGTTGCCACTGTTGCACACTAGGGCAGCTCCGGTTAAGCAGGTTTAAACTATTCGGGCTACCTAAAGTCCACTCTTCAAATTTTCCCTTGAAACTACCTTCCTCGACCTATACTACTCATCTAATCAGCGTATCCTATAACTAAAAAGATCATCTCTACTTGACTCTAAGTAGACTATTCTCTATCTGTTAAACCTAGCACTTGCTCCTACAGTACTTATTTCCTTGATACGGCACTCTTATAGATAGCACCCCAAAAAGGCAACCCCCCATTTCTCGGTCACCCACATCCCCCGGAATCTTTTTTAAAGTTTTTTGTCTATCCTTCTAGCATGTCGAGGGATCAGTTGCTAGTGTCATCTCCTACTCAGCTGGTGAACCTGGGAATATTGAGGCAATGTTACAATTGCCTCATGTACACAGACAACCCTCTCCTCCTCCCACAAAACACAAATACATGCGAGAGATGCAACTATACGGCCAAACTGGAGGCTGAGCTCTCTCAACATAGGACTGGCAAGACCAGTCAGGAGGGGAAGGTTACCACACACACTATAGACCCAGTCTCACATAGTACCATTACAACCTCAAATCATACACATAAACACACAAAGACATACTGGAGGCTCTGATCAAAACCTACCAAAACAGCAGAGGCCACCAAAGCAGACACCCAAAACCACCACCTCAGAACACAACACCTGCAACACATAGACCTCACAGTCAGAGTGTCAAACAGTCACAGCCCTTAAGGCCAAACACAATGCCAGACACACTAGTCATTGGTGACTCCATAGTCAGACACACTGATGTCCCGCTCACCAGACTGAGTAAGGAGAAGGTCACAGTAAGCTGTCTGTCGGGCGCTAGAATCCGCCACATAACGCAAGCACTCAGGTCTCTCAACAGCAGGTACAAATATGACTCAGTCATTGTCCACGCTGGTGTAAACGACCTGAGACGAACCTCCTTGGACTACATGAAAAGAGACATTGAGGAGCTCTCTGATTATGTAGCCCAGGCAGGTATGACCCTGACCTTGAGCAGTATCCTACCTTCACCAAGAATGATGCCACAATACAGAGATAAGATGATCAGCTTTAACAATTGGCTTAAACACTGGTGTCATTCAAAGGGGATCCAGTATCTGTCTGCCTGGGATGACATGCTGGACAAGCCACGCTGCTTCCCAAGGGACGGCTTGCACCTGTCACCCCTGGGATTCCGGATATTGGCAAAGGCTCTTGCCACCCCCATAGTGCCTTTCTTAGGCAAGGCTCAAATTCTAAACCTACCACCCTAGAACACAAAAAAGGAAATAAACTAAGGGTAATGCTGCTCAATGCCAGAAGTCTAAATCTCAAAATGCACGCACTCAAGGCCCTTCTCAGTATGGAGAACATCGATGTCTGTGCTGTGACAGAAACCTGGTTCAAGGCTCCTGAGAGCACCCCAGCGCTATCAGGTTTTACCTCATATCATGTTCCGCCCCAAAATCAGGAAAATACCAAGAAAGGAGGGGGGGTATCCATATTCATCAAGGACACCCACACCTCAAGACTGGTGGCAACGCATGATGCATCGGAGACCATCCAGGTGCAATTAACCGTAGGCAAGACTGCTCTGCAAATAGTAGCATGTTACAGGCCACCCTCACAAACTCAGGAACCTCACATGGCCTTCCTGAAAACACTAGAGGGATAAATGTATCACCAAACACCATCATACTAGGTGACTTCAATTACCCAAATATAGACTGGGAACACTACTCAAGCCCAAACACCCTAGCCCAAAAGTTCCTGGAATTCATAAACTCAAATGCCATGGAACAACTAGTCACCATTCCCACAAGAGGAGATAACATACTCGATCTCATCATCACGAACATGGGAGCACAATGTTCAACACCGGAAGTATACCCCTCACTGGTGAGATCAGATCACAAACTAATCTCGCTGGAGGTCCTCATCCCACCCCACCTGAAATAAAAAGACCACAGTAAAGAACTTCCCAAAAGCCGACTTCACACTTCTAAAGACTAGTGTGGTCTCCTTTAAGGCCCCGAGCAGTGAAAACAGTACTCAAGCCGCTGAATCACTTACAAATGCCTTCTACCAGCACCTGCAGGACTGCATGGATAAGGCAATCCCAAGCAAAACAAAGACTCTTTGTACCAAAGGCAAGCGTCCAGTCTGGTGGACCCCAGCCATAAACAAACTCTACAACAAAAGGAGGAAGCTACTACAAGATAGAGCAAAATCCTTAAAAGGTAAGACACCCTTGATCACTATAAGTAAAAAACTAAGAGCTCTCATAAAATCATCCAAAGCAAATTTCGAGAGAAAAATAGCTAAAGACTCAAAAGACAATCATAAGGCCTTCTTTAGCTATGTTAGAAACCTGGGAGGAAACTCCCAGATATGCTCAGAACTAGTTCAAAATGATGTGAAGATTACTGATCCTACAGACATTGCCAACATACTGGCTGACAGGTTCAGTGCAAACTTCTCCCCCCCTCCCCCCCAAAAGGAGAGATATCTATACCAAATGATTGCAGCCCCCCAAACATCTCCAGCCCAAGTGAGAACTGCTCTCTCCAAAGCAAAAAACACAGCATCCATGGGACCTGATGGTGTCCCCGGCTGTGTGCTCCACGAACTCAATGAGGAATTAAACCCACAGCTAGGACAGCTGTTTAATCAAAGTCTTACCTCTGGATCATTCCAGGAGTGGCGCACTGCAACTGTGGTCCCACTTCACAAAGGCGGTGCCTCCACCGACCCTGGTAATTACCGGCCCATTAGCTTGACAAGCCTTATCTGCAAAGCCATGGAGAGGATCATAATGGACCTCATAAATAAAGACATTGGGAATTTGCAGACTTTGGATCCAACCCAGTTTGGCTTTGTCAAAGGCAGATCATGCCTTTTAAACTTGGTTGACTTTTTCGAAACAGTCACCAAAGCCATTGATGAGGGAAAGGCAGTCCATACAGCCTACCTCGATCTGGCTAAGGCCTTGGATACAATACCCCACTCGGGTATCATTGAAAAACTCATCAGCTTAAATGTTAACCCATACATCACAAGATGGGTTGCAAACTGGCTGAGTGACAGAACCCACAGGGTCAGAGTTGCTGGCGCCATGTCAGACTCAAAGCCTGTCACAAGTGGTGTCCCACAGGGCTCAGTCCTGGGCCCACTCTTGTTTGGCATCTACTTTTCTGAAGTACAAGCAAACACAGGAGGGTTATGGCTGACAAAGTTTGCAGATGACTGCAAACTGGGCCATAGTAGAAAACACATCTGACACAGATATCCTTCAGAAGGGTCTCACAGAAACAGATAACTGGTGCCAGAGCCACGGCCTAAAGTTAAATGCCAAAAAATGCATAGTCATACCCTTCGGGAAAAACAAGGTTACCCCTAGCTACCAAATAGGAGGCAATCCACTGAGCACAGAAGAAGTTATCAGGGACCTGGGGACCCAGGTTGATAGTAGTCTGTCATTCGACACCCATGTAGCTAAAGTAGTTAGGAAGACCTTCTACATTGCCCACCTTATCATGAAGGGATTCTCATCTAGATCAAGGGAGGTTATAGTCTCCCTTTACTCATCACTCATCAGACCAATGATTGAGTACAATGCCCCATTTGGAATGTATCTGACCCGACACTTGCAGCAGCTGGAGAGGCCACAAAAGTTCCTCACCAAAAGGATAAAGGGTCTCAAAATCTATCCTATGCTGCCCGACTGAAAGAACTCCAGCTCTATTCAGTCGCTTCGCTTGCTCAGAGGTGACCTTTGCCTAACATACAAGGCCATGTCAAAGCCAGATTTGATGAATATGCTTCACCTCAAAAAATCTAGATCCATCAGAGCCACAAGGGCGGGAGACTTAAACCTCGACACGGCTATTAATAGGACGTGCTGGAGGGATAGATTCATCACCCAAAGACTCCCTATGCTGTGGAACAGAATCCCGGTACATGTGAGGCAGAGCACCTCGCTGGCCTTGTTCAAGAGAAATCTTGACCAATGGATGGGAGATCGCAGATATACCCCAGGGATTACCTCAGTGTCACTGCTCGACAGAGGCACAGCAAAATAATGGGTATAGTTCCCCATACTAAAGGGGTGGCGTAAGCCACAAAACGATGGGCTAGGCTTGTAAATGCCCTCGGGCAGATAGCCTAGTATGAACCTATGAACCTATGAACCTATGAACTCCAGGGTCGCATTACAGTGGGGAAAAGGACATTTATAACTTTCAATGAAATGAGTTTCAAAGAAATGAGTTTTCAGTGAAGTGAGCTTTCAGTGAAGTGGTCCTAGTAATTTCATTTTCAGTCAAGCGAGTTTTCAATCAACCGTAGTAGACCCGTGTGTATATACATAAACATATATGTTTGTATACATATCTGTTATGTATTCCAAACAGATGTTCTTCGTGTTTCACTGTTGCAGTCATCGCACTTGGGTTATCCTGCCAGGGGTAGTCCTCAGTCGGCCCAAATACCAGAGGCTTAGTATTTCTGCATCGATTGCTGTCACTCCAGGACTGATGTCAGGCCGTCAATGGTATAAAATCAGGCAGCCGACACCATTACATCAGTCTTTCTTGCCGAGGAGCCCAAAGCAGAAGCAGTTCGCATGAGTGCCGGTCGGCTGCTACCTGAGTTTTTCATTTCCGAAATTGAAGTTGAAGTCTTCTAAAGCTAAGTACCCCATTGGGGATCCTTTTTTCTTGCTCTAACCGATGTCAGAAAAAGTTAACAATTGTCTCACCTGTAGAAAGCAAATACCACACCGAGATTTCCATTCTTACTGCATCACCTGTTTAGGCCCAGACCACAATGTCGGTTTTGTGCTTTCTTCCACGCCATAACTATATGTCGTCGGGCCCTTATCATAGCTAAATACTTTCTCACTCGATCTCCGTATTCCGAAATGGCTTCGGTAAGCCATCCGACTACCTATCTTCCAAAAAAACGTAAGGATAAAGACAGAGACAGACCGCACAGGTCCAAAACTGCCGACGATGCTTCCTTTAAGCTAGTTGCCAGTTTGCCAGTACTCAGTGAGGCGCTTTCGCAGCCCCTGATGCCCGCTTCTATGGATTCGCAGGCCTCTACCAAGACCCGTTCGGAGTCCAGTATGCCACGAAACCCTTTGTTGACTAAGGATCCTGTGGCTGTCTCTAACTTGGATGGGTTCAGAGTTGCTGAGCAGGCACCGGCTTCCGAGGAAGTTCTTTGCACTACTAATATTCGACACAAACCAAAGACTTCTTTTGCATCTTCAGTTCTTTCTAAAACTACTGAGTTTCTAAGGCCCAGGGTACAAACTACGCCTAAAAAAAACGGCGTCCCAAACTCAAGCACCTGCTTCCATGCCTCAATCTCAAATGCTTAAAATGGTGGAAGACCTTATCATGCTTATTAAGGGAAGCCAGCCTACCCCTTCTAAAAGAAACCAGGAGTCCAATGACTCTGAGGTTTCAGAATATGAAGACATGCCCTTGTCTGCTTATGAGGATTCAGATGCAGAGGAATCCATTCCCTCTGCCTCTCCTGCAGAGGAATTTTCTTTTGGTGAACCCTACAAACTTTGAGAGAACATTTTCATTGGGAATTTCAGGATTATCCTCAGTCCAAAAAGAGACTCAGGGAATTTCTAGATTTACCACAGCACAGACCCTTAGCTATACCTCCTGTCCTGTATGTTGTGGATGTTGTTTTCATGGAATCTAGTTTCACTCCTGACACCCTACCACCTGCTCCCAGGAAACTTGACAGGTATTACAGAGTCCCTGACTCACACAGATTTCTTTTCAAGAATCCTACTCCGGACCCAGAGGTCATCTCCCAGGGACCTAAAGGAATAAAAGCAACCACAGCCAAGAATCCCACCCCTTTGGACAGGGATTCCCGAGCTTTGGACAGATGGGGTAAAAAAGTATGCACCTCTGCAACTCTTGCCATTAGACCACTAAATTGTCAGTTCCACATGTTGAAATACCACCAACATACAATGGAACTCCTTAAACAAAAATAATCTAGCTTTCCTGCTTGTGCAGAAAATAAAGAATTACAGGAGCTAATGCATTCTGCAAACCAAGTTACTAAGCACACCTTGCAATGTGTCTTTGACACCCTAGAAGCATCCTGCAGGGCAGCAGTCACAGGTTCTGTACTTAGAAGGCATGCATGGCTTAAGGAACAAACCTTGCCAGACCATACCAAAATTCAGAATGCTCACCCTCCAGCAACTTCTTCCTATGATATCCAAGGATGCTTGGTTAGCCACCCTAGATCTAAAAGAGGAATATCTACACATCCCAATCAGGGATTCTTGCAGGAAATGTCTACACTTCAGGGCAGGATCTATGCACTTTCAGTTCTCTGCTCTTCCCTTTGGCTTATCCACTGCTCCCAGAGTTTTCACAAAATGCCTGGCTCCTGCCATTGCTTTTTGCTGCAAAGAAATATTCAAATTTACTCATACTTAGATGACTGCCTGATTCAGGCAGACAGTCAGGAAAAGCTATTACAGCATCTGACCTTTGTAAAGGACCTACTGACCTTCCTGGGGTACACTATGAACGAAAAGAAATCCAAACTAGTCCCCACTCAAAGAATTGTATTCCTGGGAGCAAGCCTGGACACAGCATCCCAGATGGCATTCCTTACTCAAGAAAAACAAGCCTACCTGACAGGCTACTTCTCTCAACTAGCCACCAGAACCCAGTTATCTGCAAGGAAAATCCTGCAAGCTCTAGGGTTCATGGCCGCCTGCATTCTATTCATTCCATATGCCAGACTGCATATGAGGAAACTACAGTGGTACCTAAAAAGCCTTTGGTGTCAACACTCTCAGGACCTGGAAACTATCATACCTATGATACCTTGTCTAAGGAAAGATTTTCTTTTGTGGGCAGCAGCATGCAACCACAACAAGAGACTTCCCTTTTCACAACCTCACGCCACCCAGACCCTAACCACAGATGCATCAGACTATGCCTGGGGTGCACACCTGGATGGTTTATGCATTCATGGCCATTGGAGCCTAAATCAAATGCATCTGCCCATCAACCAAAAAGAGATGCTAGCTGTTCAGCACACTCTGACAGCTTTCAGACCCCTGCTATCCCTGGGGCCTCTACTGATCAAAACAGACAACACCACAGTGATTTGGTACATCAGCAAGCAGGGAGGAACTCACTCCTATCCCATCTGCAGGCCAGCCATGACCCTTTGTCACATGGCTTCAGCCATGCAAATTTACCTGCTAGCACAATTCCTGCCAGGCTCACAAAACTCTCTGGCAGACATATTAAGCAGAAAACTCCTAGACCCACACAAGTGTCACCTAGACCACAGCAACTTCAACCTTGTAACCCAGAAATGGGGCACCCTGAAGGTGGACCTATTTGCCTTCCACAACAATCATGAGCTCAGCAAATTCTGCACCATGGAACCTCACAGCAAGGTATGGAAAGTGGATGTCCTATACTTCCAATGGGTAAACCTCTCGATCTATGCATTTCCTCCTCTACCGCTACTCACAAGGGTACTACTCAAAATAAGGGAGGAAAAACTAAGAGCAGTCTTGATTGACCCAGACTGGCCATGCCAGCACTGGTACCCACTGCTGCGCAGCCTGTCACCCTTGCCTCCATGGCACCTTCCTCAGATCCCAAATCTCCTGACCCAACAGAATGGAGAATTCATGCAGCCATAATTGCAGACCCTGAACCTGGCAGCCTGGCTTATTCCCTGACTTCTCCTCCAGTTGCCAGCCTAAGCATGCAAGTCCTGGACATTATACATGAGGCCAAACGCCCCAGCACTAGAAAATCGTATGCTGACAAATGGAAAAGGTATTGCACCTGGATCAAGGCTAAGGGAGCTGATGCAACACAGCCCTCCCTACCTCTCATCATGGATTACCTAGCAGACCTACTTCACAAGAGCCTATCCTTCTCATCTATTAAAATTCATGTCTCTGCCATTTCTGCTCATTACAGCACAGAGCCACCTCTCTTTTCTCACACTCTCATCAAACAGTTCCTAAGAGGGGCTAACAATTTAAGGCCACCCAGAAATGCTTCTAACCCAGCTTGGGAGATTAACTTTGTGTTGGAAAAACTCACACTACCCCCCTTTGAGCCTGCAGCTTCAGCAGAGTTAAAATTCCTGTCTTGGAAAACAGCCTTGCTTCTGGCCATCACTTCAGCTAGAAGAGTATCAGCTACAAGCACTAATGGCTGTAGAGCCCATCATCATTTTTCATGCTGACAGGGTCTCCCTCAGGACTAACCCAGCCTTCATGCCTAAAGTGGTGTCCAGTGTGGCTCTCAACCAATCTGTTCATTTGCCCACCTTTTTCCCTTGGCTTCAAAATAAGAGAGAAAGGATTCTGCACTCTTTAGATGTGCACAAACAAATTAGATTCTACCTGGATAGGACAAAGCCCTTTAGGAAAACTGACTAGCTGCTAGTCAGCTTTGCAGCAGGGGTGGAGGGCAAGGCCAAACCAAACAGACCATCTCCAAATGGATAGCACACTGTATCCATTTCTGTTACAAACACCATGGGAAACCACCCCCACCCCCTGGGGGTCAGGACACATTCCACAAGTGCAGCCTCCACCTCTGCAGCTTTCCTCAGAGGGATCCCTACCAGGGACATCCTCGAGGCTGCAACATGGAGTTCTGCTCAAACCTTCACCAAGTATTACCACCTGCCTATCTTTTCCAAATCCAGGGCAGGCTTTGCAACCGCAGTCTTGCGGGGCATACTGGCCAGCCCCACCACTTCTTGACTGCCTCCACCCTTTACTTCAGCTTTGGGAATCAACCCAAGTGTGATGAGTGCAGCAGTGAAACGCGAAGAACATAGTACAGTTGTGTACACTTACCATAAATGTAGATGTTTGAGTATATTCACTGTTGCAGTCCTGGTTTCCCACCCTTCATCCCCTTGTCTCTCTCACTGTCTCTCTTCCTCACTCTCTACAAGACCTAGCTGCCTTTTTGGGGAGCTCCTGACATTTGGGGCAAGAAAAACTGATGTAATGGAGTTGGCTGCCTGATTTTATACCACTGACAACCTGACGTCAGTCCTGGAGTGACAGCAATCAACGCAGAAATACTAAGCCTCTGGTATTCTGGCTGACTGAGGGCTATCCCTGGCAGGATAACCCAAGTGTGATGACTGCAACAGTGAATACACTCAAACATCTACATTTATGGTAAGTGTACACAACTGTACTTTCTTTTGCTCCCTCTCATTCTGTTAGTTTGCCCTTCCTCCATTACTTTCTGTTTTTCTTGCTTTTCCTGTCTC
This sequence comes from Protopterus annectens, assembly GCF_019279795.1. NCBI lineage: Eukaryota > Metazoa > Chordata > Ceratodontiformes > Protopteridae > Protopterus > Protopterus annectens. The sequence goes on along the minus strand of NC_056735.1, from coordinate 1,491,261,613 downwards.
CCTTTGTTTGGGAATCCTTTTGACAAAAAAAAAAATGAAAAGACCAATGGTTAGACCACAGCTGAAGATAAAAATGGAATAATCCACTTCAGGAAATAAATCACTTGCAGCTTCACAGTAGTGCCCTTTATAAAACCAAAAGTTGTAACTGAGATGTAGTGCCCTTTATAAAACCAAAAGTTGTAACTGAGATATAGTAGTCAAGGTAGGAAACGGTTCACTTGCAGTTTCACACCACTTTATTAAACAAGAGTAAGCGCTTTCACGATCTAAGTCAGCTGATCGCTTCTTCAGACTCATAAAAACAGTAGTACTACTTCAGGCAGATAGGTCTCCTGGATTGAACAATGCTGTTTCCTTGAAACCTTTTTTAAAATCCAGACCACTAAAACATTAAGTAATATGGATTATTACATAAAATGTGTCTGTTATATGTATATTTTATTTCATCTTATGCAGAATATAAAGCAAATTAATGTACTGATGTATGCAATTTTAATTAGTCTATGTCATAGTTCTATATGTGTTTTCATTGGTTGAACCATATTTTAAATGCCAATGTTTTAACTGTTTTTATGAGTCTGAAGAAGCGATCAGCTGACTTAGATCGCAAAAGTGCTTACTCTTGTTTAATAAAGTGGTGTGAAACTGCAAGTGAACCGTTTCCTACCTTGACTACTACATCTCAGTTACAACTTTTGGTTTTATAAAGGGCACTACTGTGAAGCTGCAAGTGATTTATTTCCTGACGTGGATTATTCCATTTTTATCTTCAGCTGTGGTCTAACCATTGGTCTTTTCATTTTTTTTTCGCTTGAGGTGTATACCAGGCATTTATCCAGCTTTTGTTTTCTTTCACGTGATCCTTTTGGCAAAGTCTGTTTACCACCTCACTAGTTTATTTTTCAGTCTATCTGCTACTTTATAAACGTAAACGTTGTACTTGATTATTTTTGTTGCTCCCCCCTCAAGACAGACAAAAATAATGAGTTCAAACACCCATGTGCCTCCCTTTTACCACAGAATGCCATTCATTTGGTATGGCTGCTATGCTTATGAGAAACAACTTGGTCTTAAATCCATGTTTCATCAATTCTGAAGTGCCTGGCCATGTATTATGAGAAGCTTGAAAGAGCTATGGGTAATCTCTCATGTGTGGCCATTAATACTGTATGAAGTACAGGCAGCCTGGAGGCACTGTGTCTCTATCCCTCCAGCATCCAGGAAGGTGGATCCCCTTTACAAGTCCCATCTAATGGGTAGAGCACCTTGATAATCAGCCTTAATCTGGCTTTAACATAATCTAATCTGTAACACATAAACACTTTGTCAAACTGACACTTGATAAAGAGCCCAAAGCTATAGACTAATTCTTCTTCTGACAATCTTGTATGTAAATTTGCATTTGGGAAGGTAAGTTTCCTATTAATTTTAGGGACTTAAAGGCTGATAATTGTTTTGGGTAGCATTTACCAGATATTTGAAATAATTTGTTATGGCTACATTGCTTTCATGCGATATTGCATACAAAATAAGTAGGCAGAAATGTTGAGCAGTATTATTTAAATATTTAAGAACGAGATGGTGGATGTGAACAATATTTGCAGGTGATTTAAATAATTTATGATGAAAAAAACCTACAACTATTTTATAACAAATAAAAATGTGAAAAGGAGAATGACATCTGAAAATAAAGGATTCCATCAATGTAGCTGATTGTGGAAAGGCTAGTGATTTGTTTAGTTTGCTTCATTATGTCTACTCTTTTGTAATTGTACGTGCCATTTTCCCCCAAGGATGTGTGACATCACAGTTTGTAAAAGGAGAGTACGTACCCCCCCCCCCCCCATATGAAAGGAATGTACAGGAGGCATGCCTCCTGCAGAAAAGGCTGCTTTCTGGTTTTGTGCTTTTTATTTATTTGCTCAAGTTTTCAAATTGCTTCACAATTTTGTCCAAACCATGCCAGATGTGCATTACCCACACCCCTTTAGGGGTTATTCTAAAGAAACTAAACAGTGTCAGTAAAATGATTAGGAATGTGGAAAGGCATGATCATATACCTCAGAACATCTGTTTGGAAGTGATGCAACAGAGATGTATCCTTATTCTCAGCAAAGTTGTGTCTTGTCTTCTGACCTCTGTGTCTTTTCATGCACAGGACATCAAAGTGCCAAGGGCTGGAGAGCTTCCGCTTTGGTTTGTGAGTGCTCCAGCTTAGCTGTTTTCCTGTTAGCCTCAAGTGACTGGGATCTCCAGTGTGCACTGCTGTGACTCAGCTCTTCCTGTGAATCAGCTGAGATGAAAATCAACACCTCAAAATCAGAGGTGATGGTTCTTCCCCAGAAAAAAAAGATTTTCTCTATGCAGATGATGGGGGGGGGGGGGGGGGGGGCTGCTAAGACAGATGGAAGATTTAAAGCATTTTGGGGTCTTGTTCACGAATGAAGGTAGAGGAGACCTGAAAAATGTTGAATACTTCAGTGCAGGGATGGTAGTAGTACAGCTGTTGTGATGCGTCTGTAGTAGGGAAGTGAGAGCTCAGTCCTGGGATGAAGCTCTCAGTTTAGTTGTTGGTCTGTCCCCATCGTCACCGGTGGTCATGAATTATTCGATAATGATGAGAAGTATGAGACTGCACATAAAAGACACGAATGTAGACGTGAGAGTCCCTCACAGCATAGCATGATAGACTTAGATACTGAAAAGGGTCATCTGAAGAGTTATGGACACTAGGGAACAGCCCTCTGGGATTTGGCCTGGGACAGAATCAGGACATTTGGAAGGACTTTACCTCTCAGTTTGGCTTAGCATGACGAGCTAGAGATTGTTGTTAGGAATGGGAAACTCGGTTACTCTTCTTAGCTTGCAGCCATCATAACCCTTATTAGGGCAAAGGTTTTATAAAATAGCAAGGATGATGATGATGATGACATTGCAATACTGAGGTTTTGAAATTAAGGAAAACGTCACAGAAACGTTAGTGTAGAGAAATAAATAATTTAAGAACTATTCTTAGTAAAGCTGCACTTGGAACTGTTTGGCTTTGACAACCATCCACTTAATCTGATGCTTCAAATTTCTTTAGCACCCTTTCAAACTCATTCTTCAGTCATCCTCTACATGTGCCCCGTTAATGCCTTTCATGAGGCGATTCTTTCATCTACAAGGAGAATTAACCTTAAAGCACCTGGACACTGGATATTATATGTCGGTACAGTTGATATTGTCTTGTATAGTGGGCAACACTTTTTTTTATGCCCAAAGCATCCCTTGAGGCTGTGAAGTGTGGCATGCATACGCATTGACACTTTAAAATATTCTGCACAGCCACTTGCGTGCAAACTTCTGACACCACCAGAGGTCTAATGCAGAGCTAGTCTCCAGCATAAGGTAGAAAGCAGTAGTGAGGTGAACATTCCTTCTCATCCCTTTGGAATGAGAGCTACTTTCAGTCATTCCTTCCTTCCTCCATTTGGTCGTCTGTCTGGCAGATTGCTTTAGTGACTTGGGTTCAAACATTAACCAAAGTTTTAATAATGATGTTAAATTACTGTATTATGTCCTTTAAAGAAAGGTATGAGTAGGTATACCAGAAGCATTTTTTTTGCACGAAATAAAATTAGTTTATAATATAGCTGGAGGCAGTTTACTCATCAGATGTATGCTGGTCAATCTGCTGGCATATTCACGCTTGTGAATAATTAATTACTGTGTAATTAACAAGAAAACATGAGATAAGAAACAGGAGAGCAGAGTTTAAGATGGTACTGTTAATAAGTAGATGTATACTCAAGTGGGTGACATCTGTGATGACAAATATACATTGCTTTAAAAAAGGAATATGTAACACATCTTTAGAGCTTATATTCTGCACTGAATGTCTAAGTATGTTACAAAGGAACTTTAATAGTATCTGTAGAAGAAAATATTAGGAAAATTCTAAACACAAACCTTAGTTGACCAAAAAACAGATACTGAGGATGTGATGGACAGAATTAAGAAAGAAAATAAAAGACATAGTGGAAATATTAAGACAAATGTGGATAGACATGACAATAATGGAGAAAGTAAGAAATAATTCTCAAAATATACTATCAGATTATAACTGGGGGTATATTAAATCAAGGCAGTGGAGCGAGATTGCATGCTAAACAAAGCATATGAAATGACAATGACATTTATGGACATATTTCTGCAGAATTTGTAAAGAGATTATTTTAGGACAGAGAGTTTTTTTACAGATGTGAAAATAGTCTTTATTTCAAGAAAGTATATTTCAGTGAGATTACTACCTGGGGTTCTATAAGTCTTATGAATGAGGATTGTAGGGCTGTAGTCAAATAGCTATTAAACACTATGCAGTTACAGTTACACAGGTTATTTTGATTGAAGATGGCTGCACAAATTAAGTGCTTGTGGTTGAGTAAGATAAAGTATTCATTATATTTTCACATCATAAGCTATGCAACAGGTTTCATGAACAGGAAAAGAGACTGTGACAGTTTGTAATGTGTAGTACATAAACCATGTATCTGAATGCAGATCTTAACCATTTATAAATATGTATGTATTGATTTTTTTTAATGTTAATTGGAAAGGAGTGGATGTTTCAATTCTGCATACGTTTGATAAAAATTATTCGCATTGATATTTTCACTGATGACGAAGTGAGGGACTATAAGGTGCCTAAATTAACTGAAATAAATTACCTATACATTTAAAAGCATCTGCCCAGCATAGCCAGAAGTCTCACTAAACTTAACACTTCGGATTATCAAACAGATCAGAATGAAGAAAAACAATGACAGTAATATGAACAAGAAGTAAATTGCAAAAAAATGCAACTCTATTTACAAGAATTCTGAGTAGAATGAAGTAATGAACAAGTTAAAAGCTATATTCAGAGACATATGTTGATGTTCTTCGTGTTTCACTGTTGCACTCATCACACTTGGGTTATCTGCCTGCAGGTAGCCCTCAGTCGGCCCAAATACCAGAGACTTAGTATTTCTGCATCAGATGTTGTCGCTCCAGGACTGATGTCAGGTTGTCAGGGGTATAAAAACAGCCAGCCAACGCCATTACATCAGTCTTTTTTGCCGAGGAGCCCGAAGCAGAAGCAGTTCGCAAGTGCCGGTTGGCCGCTACCTGAATTTTCATTTACAAATTGAATAATCCTGAAGTCTTCTAAAGCTAAGTACCCCGTTGGGGATCCTTTTTTCTTGCTCTAACCAATGTCAGCAAAAGTTAACAGTTGTCTTGCCTGTGGAAAGCAAATACCTCACAGAGATTTTCATTCTTACTGCGTCACCTGTTTAGGCCCAGACCACGACATACGTCGCTGTCGGTTTTGTGCCTTGTTTAATGCCTGAACCATTCATCGTCGGGCTGTCTTTGTCGCTAAATTCTTTCACTCTCAATCTCCATATTCTGAAATGGCTTTGGTAAGCCATCCGACTACTGATATTCTGAAAAAATGTAAGGATAAAGACAGAGACAGACTGCAATAGGACCAAAGCTGCCGACGACGCTTCCATTAAGCTAGTCACCAGTCCGCCGGTACTCAGGGAGGCACTTTCGCAGCCCCTGATGCCCGCTTCAGTGGAGTCGCAGGCCTCTACTGAGACCCATTCGAAGTCTGGTATGCCGCGAGACTCTTCTTCGATGATGGAACCTGCGGATGTCTCTACCTTGGATGGATCTGGAGCTGCTGTGCAGACACCGGCTTCTGTGGCAGTTCTTCACTCAAATGATGTTTGACTCAAACCGACTACTTCTTTTTTAACCAAAACTACTGTGTTTCTTAGGCCCAGAGTACGCACTATGCCTAGAAAACCGATGACCAAAGGGCATGCACCTGCTCCCATGCCACAAAAACAAATGCTTAGAATGGCAGAAGACCTTATTACACCGATTAGGAGAAGTCAGCCTTCCCCTGCTTAGAGAAAAAGAGACCAGTCCCCTACAGCTTCTAGAGACAAGGAGTCCGATGACTCTGAGATTTCTTGTTATGAAGACATGCCCTTATCTGTTTATGAGGATTCAGATGCAGAGGAATCCATTCCCTCTGCCTCCCCTCCAGAGGATTTTTCTTTTGGTGAAACCTTGCATGCCTTAAGAGAGCATTTCCACTGGGAATGCCAAGACTATCCTCAGTTCAAAAAGAGACTCAGAGAATTCCTAGAGTTGCCTCAGCACAGGCCTTTAGCAATACCCCCTGTCCTGGATGTTGTTGTTGATCTTTTTATGGAACCAGTCTTACTCCTGACACTTTACCTCCTGCCCCTTGGAAACCAGACAGGTATTACAGAGTACCTGACACTCATAAATTTATTTTCAACAATCCTACTGCTGACCCAGAGATCATTTCCCAGGGGCCTAAAGGTATCACGGTTACTACAGCCAAAAATCCAACCCCTTCGGACAGGGATTCCAGAGTTTTGGACAGATGGGGTAAAAAGGTATATACCTCTGCAACTCTTGCTATTAGGGAATTGAATTGTCAGTTTCACATGCGGAAGTCCCAGCAGCATATTATGGAACTTATTAAACAAAAATTGGCAACCTTTACAGACTGTGCAGAAAGTAAAGAATTGCAGGAGCTTATGCACTCTGCAACCCAAGTCACTAAGTGTACTTTGCAGTGTGGCTTTGACACCCTAGAAGCATCTTGCCTGGCAGAAGTCACTAGTTCTGTACTGAGAAGACATGCTTAGCTCAAGGAGCAGACCTTGCCAGACCATGTCAAATCAAAGTTACTAGATGCTCCTTTGAACAAGGACAGTTTGTTTGGCACCAAAGTAGAAGAGGTTCTTAAAAAGATGGAAGAAAAAGCTAAGTCTATGCAGAAAGTTAAAGAATTCTTACAAGTGCAACCCCCTAGATTCAGTAGGTATTGCCCTTCTAAACACTGGTCCTTTCCTGCCCCCTCCAGGCCTTCTCAAACCAGACCCTGGGGAAACAGACCACCCAGACTACAGTCTCAGGGTATGCAGATATCTAAATAATGGAGTGTCCCCACCCCTAAAGCAGGGAGTGGTAAGCCATCTCCTTACGGAAAAAACTCACAATGACTTCTTTACTCTACTCCCCAGCCCTGCCCAATTGTTTGTGCCCCTATGAGGAAAACTTGTTCTTCATGCACTGGTGGGTCCTCAACATTGTATCCCAGGGGTACAGATTTTATTTCCATTCACTGCCAACCCCAAGCAGGTTTCCAGACCTTCCTCCAAACCAGTGGGCAGAGGCTCAAAGCCAAGTAGCTTCCCTGCTCAACATCAGAGCTGTTCAGCTGGTTCCAGTATAACAGAGGGGTCAAGGATTCCACTCCAGACTCTTCCTCTTACCCAGGAAAGAGGGCTCTTGGCACCCAATCCTGGATCTTTCAATTTTCAACACCTTCCTGGTAGTACCAAAATTCAAAATGCTTACCCTGCAACAGCTTCTTCCTATGCTAGCTATGGATGCCTGGTTACCCTAGACTAAAAAAAAAGCCTATCTGCACATCCCCATAAGGGAGTTGTGCAGGAAGTATCTGTGTTTCAGGGCAGAATCTATGCATTATCAGTTCTCTGCACTTCCCTTTGGCTTATCTACTGCACCCAGAGTTTTCACAAAATGACTGGCTCCAGCCATTGCATACTGCAGGCAGAGAAATATCCAAATTTTCCCATACTTGGACGACTGCCTGATTCAGGAGGACAGTCAGGAATTGCTGTTGTAGCACCTGACATTTGTGAAACACCTTCTCACTTATTTGGGGTACACCATCAACGAAAATAAATCAAGAGTGGTACCTAATCAAAAGATTGTATTCCTGGGAGCAAATTTGGAGACAGCATCCCAGATGGCATTCCTCACTTCAGAAAAACAAGTCTGTCTGACAGCCTACTTCAAACAAATGGCCACCAGAACCCAGCTATCTGCAAGAAAAATACTGCAGGCCCTAGGGTTTATGGCCTCATGTATACTGCTAATCCCATATACAAGACTGCATATTAGGAAACTTCGATGGTGCCAACATTCTCAGGACCTGGAAACAGTCATTCCTGTCATACCCTGTCTAAGGACAGAGTTCCTTTGTTTGGCAGAAGCATGATACCACAACAAGGGACTGCCTTTTTCTCAACCCCACACTGCCCAGACCCTAACCGCAGATGCATCAGACTATACCTGGGGAGCACACATGGACGGCAAATGCATTCAGGGCCACTGGAGCCCAAGTCAAATTCATCTGCACATCAACCAAAAAGAGATGCTAGCTGTGCAGAATGCCCTGACATCTTTGAGATCCCTGCTCTTTCCAGGACCACTGCTAATAAAAACAGACAGCACCACAGTTATGCGGTACGTCAACAAGCAGGAGGAAACCCACTCCTACCCACTCTGCAGGTTAACCATGGCACTGTGGCACATGGCCTTGGACATGCAAGTCCATCTGCAAGCTCAATTCCTGCCAGGCAGACAAAACTCACTGGCAGATGACATAAGCAGAAATTTCATAGACCCACATGAGTGGCAGTTGAAGCCCAGCACCTTCAACCTTCTGATTCAGAAATGGGAGACCCCAGATGTGGATCTCTTTACCTCCCCCTACAGCCACCAGCTCAGAAAATTCTGCACCAGGAATCCACACAGCAGGGCCTGGAAAGTGGATGCCCTATCTTTTCAGTGGGTAAATCTCTCAATCTATGCCTTTCCTCCTCTGCCCCTTCTCTCAAGAGTATTACTCAAGATAAGACAGGACAGACCAAGGACAGTTCTGATTGCCCTGTACTGGCCACGACAGTACTGGTACCCACTCCTGCACAGCCTGTCACCGGTGCCACCCTGGCACTTACACCAGAACCGAACCCTGCTCTCTCAGCAGGAGGGACAGAGTTTGCATCCACAACTGCAAACCCTAAATATTGCAGCCTGGCTTATTCCTTGAATTCTCTCCCAACAACCCTAAGCAAGCAGGTGCTGGATGTCATTCTTGAAGCCAAAAGACCCAGTACAAGAAAATTCTATGCTGATAAGTGGAAAAGGTTCTGCTCGTAGATTCTATCTAAAAGAGAGGACACAACTTTGCCCTCCCTGCCTCTAATCCTGGATTACTTAGCAGATCTACTCCACAAAGGCCTGTCCTTCTCCTCCATTAAGATACATGCCTCAGCCATTTCTGCTCATTACAACACTGAGCCACCTCTCTTCTCGCATCCTCTTATCAAACAGTTCCTGAGAGGGGCAAACAACTTAAGGCCACCAAGGAGAGCACCCACCCCTGCTTGGGACCTTAACTTTGTGCTGGAAAAGCTCACTCTTCCCCCCTTTGAACCTGCTGCGCCAGCTAACTTAAAATTCCTCTCTTGGAAAACAGCCTTGATTCTGCCAATCACTTCAGCTAGAAGAGTGTCTGAGCTACAAGCACTTATGGCTGTGGAACCCTTCATTATTTTCCATGCTGACAGGGTTTCCCCTCAGGAATAACCCTTCCTTCATGCCTAAAGTGTTGTCCGGTGTGCCTCTCAATCAATCCATCCATTTGCCAACTTTCTTCCCTAAACCTCAAAATAAAGAGGAAATTATGCTGCACTCCTTGGACGTGCACAGAGAGCTCAGATTCTACCTTGATAGGACTTAGTCCTTCAGAAAATCTGACCAGTTACTAGTCAGCTTTGCAACTGGGGCAGAGGGCAAGGCCATTTCAAAGCAAACAATTTCCAAATGGATAGCACACTGCATCCATTTGTGCTACAAGCACCATGGGAAACCAACCCCTCAGGGGGTCAGAACACATTCCACTAGGGCAACATCTACCTCTACAGCATTTCTCAGGGGAGTCCCTACCAGGGATATCCTGGAAGCTGCTATCTGGAGTTCAGCACACACCTTCACGAAGCATTACCACCTGCCTATCTTTTCCATATCCAGGGCAGGTTCTGCAACAGAAGTCCTGCAAGGCATATTAGCCAGCCCTAACTCTTCTTGACTGCCTCCACCCTTCTTCAGCTTTGGAATCCACCCTAAGTGTGATGACTGAAACAGTGAAACACGAAGAACATAGTACAGTTGTGTACACTTACCATAAATGTAGATGTTCGAGTGTAGTCACTGTTGCAGTCCTGGTTTCCCTCCCTCCAGCCCCCTGTTTTTTTTTCTGTCTCTCTCCTCTCTATGGCTATTACTCACCCCTTTCAGATGTATTGGTATTTACTTTTTACTTGTGGTGTTTTCCCCACCATAACTTAGCTCCCTATTTGAGGGGCTCCTGACATTTGGGGCAAGAAAAACTGATGTAATGGCATCGGCTGCCAGTTTTTCTAACCTGACGACCTGACGTCAATCCTGGAGTGACAGCATCTGACGCAGAAATACTAAGTCTCTGGTATTCGGGCCGACTGAGGGCTACCTGCAGGCGGATAACCCAAGTGTGATGACTGCAACAGTGAATACACTCAAACATCTACATTTATGGTAAGTGTACAAAACTGTACTTTCAGCTACATGCTATATTAGCAGTTAAGTAACACAATGCGAAAAGTAATGAATTCAGCCTCGGGAAAGATAAGTGCTGCACTACTACTACTTCTTCTTTCGTCTTTTCCCAGTTAGGGGTCGCCACAGTGAATTACCTGTCCGCTCATGATTGGCGGTGGAGTTTTATGGTGTTGAGTTGCCAGCCCGGTGACCAACCTTCCACGAAAGGCACACACACGCACGCACTCACGCCTGGGGCCAATTTGGAGTATCCAATCCCCCTACAACATGTCTTTGGGATGTGGGAGGAAACCGGAGCACCCGGAGGAAACCCACGTGACCACAGGGAGGACATGCAGACTCCACATAGGCACCCCAGCTGAGGATCGAACTGGAGAGCCTCTTGCTGTGAGGTGGCAATGCTAACCGCTGCACCACCGCGGCTGCCCATAAGCGCTGCACTACTGAAGTTGCAAAGCAAGAGTCTCAAACAGCAACCCACAAGTATCCCAAAAGTTCAAATCCAGAGACAGGATGAAAAACACCAAGTATTCCAGACCAGGAGAGCTTTCAGTAGGAATCTCTAGGTGCACATCCAAAGACATCATGACAATATCCAGCATCCATTGACCTGACAAGAAAGCCAGTGAGCGCTAGGAGTGATAGCAAACTTAAACATTATCTTTCCTACAAATATTCAGTGAGCAGGCATCACAGGTAACGCATGAAGATTTCTGTGTAGAAACAGACCACCAGGAAGTCGACTTCCTGGTGATCTGTTTCTGGAATGCTTCATTGTGCTTATCCTGGGAGCACGTGAAACCAAAACATACTCAGAGCAGAACTTAAAAGGAGAAATTACAATGGCTGTGGTAGTAAAGTGAATCATTGGAGTAACTCCAAAGCCATTGAGCACGTCATATCATTGTGTAGCAGTAGTTATGAGACACTTGAGTACCCCTGAAATCCTTCAGCACCTCATATCATTGTGTAGCAGTAGTTATGAAGACACAGGAGTACCCCTGTAGTCCTTCAACACCTGTAGTTATGAGACACTGGAGAACCGCTGAAGCATTACATACCATTCTGTAACTGCAGTTATAAGACACTGGAGTACCCCCAAAGTCCTTCACCACCTCATAGAGTTCTGTAACTGTAGTTATGAGACACTAGAGAACCCCTGAAGCCCTTCAGCACCTCATAGCATTGTGTAATTGTAGTTATGAGACAGTGGAGTACCCCCCAGCCCTTCAGCACTACATAACATTCTGTTACTGTAGTTGTAACAAAGAAAGAATAAAATGTCCCCAAAAGCAGTGTGGTCCTCTGTAGCAGAGGTTGTTAAAGACAACGTCTGGAGTGCTACATTGTCTGTGTTTCACTTACATTTGATAAATCCAAAAACTCCCCAAAAAACACATAAACCACATTCACAAGATCCCCAGTGAAAGCAGAATTAGCCTAAGTGAGAACATAAGGCACTAATGTGAAAATAACAAGAAACTCTGTCTGTCAGTAGGCAGTCATAATTCCATCAGTTTCGGACATACAGAGTTTACCACACCTCAACCAAAACTCTTTTGAGAACTACAGGCAGTTTACAAGTGTGCTAAAAGAAAAAAAAAGATAGATAATGAAAACGTAGCATCCAGAAGAAAACTAAAAAGAGAAGAGTGCAATATGCAATAATATAATAGCTGTGAGTCCTGTTTTACCAAGGTATAATGTGTTAGATTCCCCTTAAGCATTTTAATGTACTTGACTTGAGTGTGCTTTTTACTGATGCAGATCATTTGCTTGCACTTGGTAGATTTAAGAATACTTGGACATTGTCGTCATACAACGTACATTGCCTTAGTGGAAGTATGGGGAATTTAACATTTTTAGTGCTGAGAACTGTTGCTAATCTCTTCATTTCAGGTGACGTAGGAAACATCTGGAAAGGAGGGAGTACAGAAACATATTAAAATTAGGGTTGTTTTTCTTCCTAGTAACTGAGATGGGCTAGTTGTTTATCAAAATAGGTTGCTTTAAGAGTCATTGTTCTCCATGTACACTCGAAATAGACATTTCTCTTCCAGGGAAAAGATAGTGTGTCAGCATTTTTGAAACAAGGACATCTTTTAAAGTTAGAAAATCTGTCACTAGAAATCAGCCAAGTTTCCATTTTTATCTGGCACTGTAACCCCCACGGTTTTAACTTTTCTTTCATTCATTCATTTGTTCAGTCATTCATTTTCCTGTATCAGTGTTGTCCATTTTAAGGTCACAGGGAGCTGGAGTCTGTTATAGCATTGTTTGAGTACATGGCAGAGAAGCTAATACTGAATCTGATGTCAGTCATATTTCAGGACACACACATAGCCACAAATGGCATGCATACTTAGGGAATTTTGTTCTATTTTCAGAAACTCTGAAGCATACATTAGAGGATTCGCTATAATTTATATTACCAATTAACATAGTTTATGTTTTACATTTTGCTTTTTTGCTGTAACCCAAATGCCACTTGCATCTAGTTTTGTCATGATTTTCTGACATCCATATGTTGATAACTGATGGTGAGAGTGGTATTTAAGGATATCAGAAGTTATTGGCACCCACCTGTTACAGGAAACCTCAAAATTGGTCAGTCACCCCAAAAGCAGTGCCAAGGCTCAGACATCCACCATATTGTCTCTGCTTGAGCTTGGTGGGACCACCTCTCATCCTGTATTCCAGACCACCTCACAAAATCTGATGAATCTGATTCAGGACTTTGTGCATTTCCCCAAGAGCATACAGGAATTTTCATGTCCAGCATCAGTGCCAGATGTACCTACCTTGAAAATAGGGGAAGTAACCCCTACCCAGGAATCTAGACTCCTCTGACTTAGAGGTGAATGAGCTAATATATGTGAATATGATGTCCTCACCTCTTTCCTGTGAGTCAGACAGTTAAGACTCCCTGTTGTCCTCCTCCCAACCAGACTGCAGTCTGTGAAACAGCTGTTTCACTCCCTTGCTAAATACTATAAAGACTACCCTACAAAAGAGTTGTCCCTTCCACCAGGGTCAAGGCAAACAGCCAAAGAGGAAGAAAGTCTAGTTCATGAAAAAGTGACATGCTAGCCAAAAGAGGAAATTTGGAAGGGCCCACCTCAAGGCCAAGATCCCACAAGGAAACATCTGTGGCTTAAATGAGCTCTTGCAAACCTACCTCTTCTATCCATTCCTGCCTCCAAAAAAATTAAATCATATGTCTTCTCACACTGTACAAGAGTTGGAAAAATCACTTGGGTTCTAAGAATCAGGGAACAATGCTACAGACTACAAGCCATAAAAAGACCAAAGTTCTCAGGTATTCCCCATATATATGGAAAACAAAGAAATTTGGTCAAAAACATCTGGTAGACCTTCTGAAACCTCTAGATATAGGGAAAGTGCCAAAACAGGAAAAGAGTGCAGGATTTTTCCTTAAGGCAGCTCTCTCTAGTCCCAAGAAAAGATGGCCAATAGAAGCCATCTTTGGACTTCTCAAAGTTAAACAAGTCTGAAAGAGAAAAAATGGTAATCTTGCAGGCCATACTACCCTCTCCTCAATCCCTTAAGACTTAATGGTTACCCCAGACCTGACATTTGACTATTTCTACATACCTATAGCTCAGACAAACAGGAATTAACTCAAATTCAAACACTGGGAGTTTCACTACTAATTTTGATACCTTTTTGATTGGTTTGTCTTCTGCAACCAAGTGTGTTTACAAAGTACCCACTGCAGAACCAAAATTGTTCACATTTCCCACTGTCTTCACAGCTTTCATAACTTTCTGATCCTGCATCCAACACTACAGGAATTGCAACTATCAATGCAATTTACCCTGGCTTGCTTCCTAACCCAAGGATTCTTTCTGATCCTTCCAAAATCCAAAATGATACCCTTGAGACAAGTACTGTTCCTGGGAGCTGTTCTGGAAATTTTCAACCAGAGGGCATTCCTTCTCTCAGAGGAGGTGGTATTCTTGACCTTTTATTTCACCTCCATAGCACAGTAAAATCAGGTTGTTGTAAAGGGCACTGCTCAGAGCACTGGTGTACACAGCCTCCTCAGGCCTGATGGTCACCTTGGCAAGATACCATATGAGGAAAATCCATGGGTACATAAAGTACAGATTATGCTAGCATGTCAGCTTTCTGAAGTGCCCTATCCCTCTACTTCCCTGTATCAAGAAAGAGCTGACATAGTGGATACAACAGGTAAACTTCACCTAGGATGTCCCACTCAATCTAGACTGACACCTAGTCACCACCGACTCATTAGAAATAGCCAGGGGCCTACTCAGGGAAACTGGGAGTCCAAGGGACCTGGGACAAAACTCAGAGGGAAAAGCCCATCAGTATCAAAGAGATGGTGACACTGTTTTCACCGCAGAATATTTCAAACAGATTTCTCAGCCTGGGATCCTGCGTACCCTCATAAAAAAATCACCACAGTGATGTAGTTCATCAGAAAGTGGGATTTGCTAAAAATAAACTTCTTTGCCTCCACAGAGAACAGACATCTCAGAACATTTTATACCAGGAGACCAACCAGAGGACCTTGGCAACAAATGTCAGTTCTCAGTTAACCATGCTGGCCTGCTTCTCTCTGCCTTCCATCCTGTCTTCCTCCTTCTCAGGGTAATACAAAAGGTAATGGAAGGCAAGGAGGACAACTCAAAAATTATGGTCATTGCTTCATCCAGCAGTGACCCTTTTTCCCATTTTTGCTCATGGGGTCAGGGTGCCACTTCAACAGTGACAATGATCTAGAGCCAAGGTACATTCCTCCAGGTGGATATCCCTGCCTTGGTTGTTGTTCCATATCCTCTCTCACACACACACACACACACACACACACACACACACACACACACACACACACACACACACCTACAGTCAGTTTAGAGTGTGTAATCCACCTACTGCATATCTTTGGAATATGGGAGAGAACTGGTGCTCCTGAAGAAAACCTATGTGAACACAGGAAGGACATTTCAGACTCCACAAAGAAGTCACCCCAACTGAGAATCAAACTGGAGATCCATATTGGAAAATGAAGCATTGATTCTTCTTCCTACTGAGTATGTCAAGGATAGAACCTGTTCTGCTGCCTCAGTATGTAACCTTCTTTACCCAGAACATGGGGTCATTCATGCACTCATACCTAAAGACCCTATGATTGACAGCGTGGATATTCTGACTGTCACCTCTTTAGCCACATGTTTTCTGATGATGCACTGTCAGTCTTAAGGGAAGCTAGGAAACCAAATACAAGGAAATCATACCTGGGAAAATGGAAAAGATTCTCCCTTTGGTGCCAGAGAGAGGGTGTGGACCCTAAGCAGATTTCAGTGTCCAGTATTTGTCAGGTCTTTCCCAGTCAGGATTGCCTTTGTCTCAATAAAGGTACATGTGCCTGCAGTCTCAGCCTACCTAAGCTGGGATCATCCCCGCTTTATTTCTTTTTAACAGTACAACAATTCATTAAGGGGTTCTTTCATCTGAGGCTCCCAAACAAGTAATCTCTGTCCAGTACAGAGTTTTAATTATTTGTTAAAGAAGTTAACTTTGCTACAGTTTGAGTTAGCTGCTCATGCATCCTGCAAATACTTGATCTGTGAAACAAACTTTTTAGTGGCCATTATATCTACCAGAAGAATTGCAGACCCTCTTTTACAAACAACCATTTCTCATTTCCCCCAAGAACAGAGCAAATGTCTGTACCAGTCCCATCGTTGTGCCCAAAATGATAAGTTTCTCTAAATCAGGTCATTAACCTGCCCATGCTCTAGTCTACCTCACAAAACAAGGGGGAAGGGACATTGCATACCCTGAATATGCATAGGCAAATGAGGTTTTACCCTGAAAGGACTAATGGAGAAAGGAAATAAGACCAGTTATTCACCGCCTTTGCTAAAAGTAGTTGAGAGCAGACCTGCCTCTAAATGAACCCTCTTTAAATGCTGGCTCACTGTAACTCCATTCTTTCTTTCCATGTCAGGATTTTACCAGAGCATGTGAGACCCCCCCCCGCCCCATAGAGCCAGAGCAACCAATACCGACTTTTGTAGAGAAGTAAGCAAAAAGGCCTTCTTGGAAGCAGCTACCTAGTTATCTGCCCACAATTTCTCCAAGCATTAAAACTTGGATATTACCTCTAGTGCCAGGGCAGGATTTCCCACAGCCACATTGCATGGTCTGCCAAAAGACGCCACATCTGGTTCTTAAGTTCTGAGAATCTTCCAAAGTGCTGTCACTGCTGCATGTGTGCAGAATATGAGAAATATGTTGCAACTGTTTTAGGAAATGCCATATGATTTTAGATGTTTGAATATGTTAACTGTTGCAGTAATAGTCTCCTCTCTCTGTTTCTGCCCTCTCTCTCTTTTCTAGTAGGCATACTGGTGTTGAGTTTGTCACCCAGTTACCTGTTTATTACCTTCTTTCACTGTTACTCCTACAAGGTGCAGCCTGCTTCATGTGACCAAGTCTCTGTAGAGGGAGCTTTGTGGGTCATTATAGTTGAACTCCTATTCTTGGAAGAAATGTTCTACCTGAGTGACTTGTGCTCTGGTCTCAGCTCAGAACCCTGGAATTGACAAGAGCAAGAAATAACTAAGGAAGATGCTGATGGATGCCCCTCTTATACCACCAACATGCTAACATCTGGATGGGAGACAGTCTCCCCCACTTGGGAGGCAATCTACCTGGCCTGGTAGGGGGAGGGGAGAAATACTGTGAAAATCGGGCTGGCCATTGGACCTGTGACGGCAGAAATCCCAAGCTTCTTTACTACTGCAGTGGTGAGCATACTTTGAATGTCTAATGTTATAATACGTTTCTAATATAGTTGTAGTTCGTCATACTTCTCCAGTTCAAAAAGGAGAGCCTGTGACTCTTCCCAGACCTTTTCCCATCTTAACCCAGAATACATTACATTAGTGTACCTTTTCTAAACAGTCTCAGCTTGACTGCTTTGGAGTTTCAGTTACTGATTCCACTGAGGCCTGTGACCCCGAGGTTCTCTGCATTCTACAGAAAGTTAGAAAGCCTGCTAATAAGAATTCATAATTTTACAGTTTGAAAAGATTCTGTTCTTCCTGCACAGCTAACTAAATATCACCTACAGAGCTTCACTTGATTCTTAACTACATAAGCTCTTTTTTTAGTACATAAATGGCTTATGTTTCTGTCAAAGTCCATTTGCCTGCTATATATCAGTTTGTTTCCCTGTAACTATCACTACTGTTTGGAGTGTATCAGAACTTCAGGCTCTTATTAATGCTGACTGGGCTCAAATGTTTTATGACTGTATGAAGTTGAAAGAATACTGGAAGTCAATTAATGAATTTTTGCAGGCTCTTTTTACAGATAATTTCATTATTTCTAAGTCTCTTATATTATTCAACACACCTGTACCTCAATGTGTTAAAAAGATTAAGCTTCCCTTGTTATGGTCTATCCTAGCAGTGGCTAGGAAAATAATAACTAGAAATTGGATTTCAGATACACCTCCTTCGTTCAATGAATTTAAAAATGTTATGAATATAATGTGTCATATGGAAATAAGCACAATTAGAATGAGAACAACTAGAAAAACATCACATTTTATTGTATGGGATAATTTACAAAATTTGTTAAAAAAATTCTAATTTCAATAGCACAAGTATTTTAGTTTAATTAATTGATCTGATTGTAGTGGATGTCTTTGTAAATACTTTAGTTGTTTTGTTGAATATTATAATAATACCTATTTTTAATTATTTGTATAAAATTGTTATGATATTTCTCTTATATGTTAAAACAATAAACTTGTTTTGAAAAAAAAAAAGAACTTCAGGCTCTTATGACACCTGAACCCTGTATCATTTTCTGTCGAGACCCAGTAGCTTTAAGCACTAATCTATCTTTCATGCCCAAAGTTGTACTTAAGTTTTCCTTGCCTCAGTCCTGTAAACTTCAAGCCTTCTTCCCAACACCTGAGAATAAGTGAGAGAAACTGTTGCATTCCATGAATTTCTTCTACACAAGGCATACGGGATAAAACAGTCGCTAACCCAACTCTCAACATAGTTTGATAAGTGCATGCATTGTGTTTTGTTATGATTACTATGGAAAATCTCTAGACCATAAGGTAGAACTTCATTAGCTACATCTGCTCCCCTGTTTTCTTTTCAGAAATTCTTCTACAAGGGGCAGGTGAGTCAGCTATTTGGATTCCCATCTACACATTTTCTAAAACCTTTTAAACTGGATGCCTGCTCCTGAAGAAAAGCAGCATTTTCACTGTTCTGCAGGATCTTGTATTTCCTCTACCCTAGGAATATCATCGGGATTAATGCTGCTTTATTTCTATTACCATTCTTCATTTCCCCCCCACCCCCACCAAAAGATTTATCCTGGTGGCTCTTCTGTCTGCACTCTTTGTGTGGTAGCAAGAGCCAGGACTTTCAGAGTTAGGTAAGAGCCCTATGACCATTTTTTTCTGCCCTGGAGTCCCTGTTCTGCTTATTCTCTCCCTGTTCTGCTCATTCTCTCCATGGTCACAGTTGTAGGGAACAGGCTAGCTTGCTGGTTCTGTGATGTGGTCTACCCTCTTGGAGCAAGTCCCTTCCCTGCATCAACTGTTGCAAGCTTTGCTGCCTTTCAAGAGGTAATGTGCCATTCCATGCTGACTTCTCTTTGGTATACTGTGTGAGTCGCTCATGACACTGCAGACTCACTAGGCTTCACTTCTGTCAGGCAAACATCTAGTGTTTCCACTAAGTGTCACCTATGTGGGGGGGGGGGACAACCAGAGCCATCTCCCTTCCCCAGGATAGCAAACCAAGAATGACAGTTTATTCCCATCCACCCCGTCTGCTCTTTTCCTTTTATTATACTTACTGTAACAGAGAGTCTACTGCTAGTCAGGCTGTGTGTCTGGTCCAAGATGGTCACTTTTTACCCCTGATGGGCACATATCACAACAAACGTGTTGTTACTAATGTAAAGAACAAGAAAGAACCAAGGACTGGGTCAGCTCCTGTTTCCTTTCTACCATACATCATTCTGATTTCTGCAGTAGGAGAAGACAAGCACATTGGGGTACATCCAAAGCCATACTTCTCAACTATCCTTGATTTTCCAGAACTTCCCTGCTTTTGCCTCATAATTTTACCCTGTCTCTTTCATATCATTTTTGATTTTCTGGTAAATCAGTAAGGATTTAAGCCAGTCAGTCAAGCCAAATGTTTGCGTTCATACTTTTCTTCTTCAGAAAATACATGTTGATGCTAATTCTTCTGTACTATTAACTTTGTAATGAATTAGAGTAATATATACAACTGTTCCTGATTTTGGGCCTTTGTATCCCCATATTTTTAGATTACCCTTATTTTTGAGCAAAGAAGTTGAGAGCTTTGTCCAAAGCTGTGGGAATCTGGCTGCTCAGGACTGTCATTCACATATTAGTATTCTTGTATTTCAGGAGCATTACTGGAGCATTGATTCCCAGACCTGAACATCTACTGCTGTCATATATCACATCTTTATTTTTCTTATCCTCCTAAAAGTTACCCATGTCCTTTATTGCCCAAGTACATGTAGCATTTTTAATAATTTATAATCTGGATTGGCCTGTATCTCTGTGTTCAGTCTCTAGGTTCTGCTGTCCCTGGTTCTCAGCTGTTCCTCTGTGCCTCCTTTCACAAATCCTCAGTGCTGCACAGACTAGTATGCATGTGATGTCTCATAGGATGCTACCTCCCCCAACAAGTGTCTTCTTGGTACCCTCACTGTATAGCAGTGTTTTTGCTGAGGGTAGTAACTAAACAAACCTTTCATCTCTTCATTTTTCATCCCTGGTATGAATATTGTTTTCTTCCATGCAAACTAAAATGTCCCCATGTGTAGTGACTATTCGATATTTGTCATCCACAGATCTAATGAACTTGGAACTTTGAAAATCTGCCTGTTTGTACAGCAAGTCTCAAAGTACTTAAGGCTGTGGACAGCACTAGTTTGACTATTTTTAGAAATAAATGAAATGTTCAACCGAGGCTTAATTATACTTGCTACTGTGTGACATTTTAGTAAAACATTTTGAACCACTACTTTCCATCAGGCAAATGCCATGACATTTTTGATATATGCTTGAATTACTGCATGAACATTTGGTTAGGACTTGTTTTATTTTGCTGTGTGAAGGGTTGGTGGATATAATGTAAATAATTTGAGATAAAAGGACCAAAAAGAATATAGATGTAACAAGTAATGCTGCATCTGAGTAAAACTTCAAAGAGAAAAATGATAAACATTGCAAAGTGTTATCTTCTTTATGTATTATTTTCTGTGCTATCTTTTAGTGCAGGACAGTCCTAATAACTATCTTTTATCAGTGGCCAATCCTGTGTCTTTCAGAGGAAAAATCAGTTTGACCACTTGGAAAAACAAGCATGCTGATCTTTATGGTTGTCTTCTTTAAATAGAACTAATTCTGAAGCATTTTGCTAGATAAAAGAATCACTTCCATTAAAAAAGGTCTCTGATGCTAGGGGATTACCTTTCCAGTTTCATTATTAAAAGAAAAGCAGGACCAGAAAATAAATCTTAATCCTTTCTACAAATACACAGCTCTGTTCTCCGTGAGCAGTGATATTACATTTGCCTTTGAATTTATGTATTGTAAAATGTCATTACTGCTTTTTAAAAGGGCAATGTTTTATTTTCTCTTTGGCAACCTTGCCCTCAAATAATGTAACTTTACTTATGATTCTAAGTGGCCTGCAAATAGACAACAAATACATCTACATAATCTGCTATGTTTAGGAAACGTGGTATTAAGAGTTTGACATTAATGCTTTCAGTCTTCTTTCTTAGCCCCATTTTCACGTGTTATAGTAACCGTGACCCTGCCACAACATTGTTTTTGTACCTGTGACCCACTCCCTTCCCACCATGTTAACATTCCCTTAGGGGCTGTGGCACACTCTATGCTTCTTGATAACCCAGTGTACTTACCTTTTATGTGTGCAAGTACAGAACATCTAATTTCTAGCTAGTGAAATTGCTTCTCTGTGAATATCCTGACTTTAATAAAACAGTAAGACCTATTAGAAATCTGATGTGGAGGCCTTGAAAAGAAATTAATTGTGTTGACAAGTCCCAGTGCTTACAAGATGTTACTGCTTGTATTGTAAGCAGAAACAGTATTAGGCAGGAGGTAGCAAGTTGCTTTCACTGGAGCATGTGATTCTCAAGTGAATTTAGTAGATGCTAAAAGCAGTGTTTGAATATTATCCGTTACTATACTACATTCCCCTGAGTGATATACCTCTTTGTTAAATAATGCATAATTACTGGTTGTAATGACATACAAAGTTGCACCCCTACAGGCATTAGTTATGCTGTATGAAAAAAGGGTCTTAAAGGAGAATTGCACCCAAAAACTGAAAAAATGTTTTTCGGCATATCTTGACTTTTCTTGCATTACTAATGTGTCTGTATCAAAGTAAGTGGCTATTATTTTTTAATTTGTCATACTCCAAAATAGCTTGAATGGGGACTGGCTGCCATGGTAGCATGATTTCTGAGTTAATGCCTTCACCTCCCAGATGTTATATATATTAGAGAGACAGAGAGAAATTCCTACGATGAGAGAATCCTTTACTGTCGTTCTATCTCTTATCAGTTACAACAGTACTGTGACTGCCCTCTTTTGAGTTTCGTGTTATTCATTACTTTGCTTCCTTTGATTTTTATAAGTGGCCATCTCTGATATAACATTTAAAGGACTCTTTGAATGACAGGCTTGAAAATCTAGCTGAGTTAATTGTTCTTTACAAAGTAACAACTTTAGTTCACATAACAGAAATCTGACCTCTGTGATTAATAGGTGTTACTTAGACTGAGCTGGTTTGTGTTGTCACAGTTTTTAATATTATAGTTAGAATTAAAGTCTTTGATGTTAATCTTCCTTTGCCCAACTTACTGAGTGGTCTCAACAAACCCTGTATGCAATGCAAAAATGATGTAACAAAATACCAGAAGAAACATGCACTTTTATAGAAAATACAGTGTACAAAAACTGCAAAATCAAATACTGATAGAAAATCAGAAAAGTGAAATGAAAATATTTCTTTCTTGGTGGCACTCAGAAAAAGACAAATTTATAGTAAGGGGGGAAAACTAAATGTGGGTATTTTCTTGTTCATTTGCAACTGAAAACTAAAGCTGAAATACTTGCTTTTGTTCAGACTTCAGGCTACACCATTTCTTTGAGACATCGTCCAGGCAATTTGTGACTGATGAGGCATATTTAAATACCAGTGTATAAGAGCCATTGTTTTCTTAATGGCTCTTTAGCTGGAATAAATGACGTAACCTAATTACTCTGCCACTCTTAGTAGCCTTCGTGATGTAACAGATGATGAGACAAATCCAGGAAAGAATGGCAAAGAAATATAAGTTAACAAATGGAATAATCGTTATTTTATGCTTTTGATGATGAGACAAATCCAGGAAAGAATGGCAAAGAAATA
Organism: Protopterus annectens; assembly: GCF_019279795.1. Classification (NCBI taxonomy): domain Eukaryota; kingdom Metazoa; phylum Chordata; order Ceratodontiformes; family Protopteridae; genus Protopterus; species Protopterus annectens. The sequence goes on along the minus strand of NC_056735.1, from coordinate 1,491,238,607 downwards.
TAAAATAGAAATATAAGTTAACAAATGGAATAATCATTATTTTATGCTTTTTCTGTATATGATGTGTTTAATATTGCATTACAGGGAAAGAAAATCACTTTTTTTGGAAAGGAAAGCTTGACATTTTGAGTGCTGCTCTCCTTTAAAAGAAGTGAAAATATGTTGTGCACTTAGGACCAACAAAACAATGCAGTCATCATGCATTACCAGTGTAGTATTATACTGTATGCAGACACACATGCCAGTACACACATCCATGTGACAGCTGATGGTAGACAGAGCCACATCATAGTCAAATGGAGTGCTAGGCTGGGTAAAGGACCCGTCCTCCTCCCTAAATTCAGCCATACTGATATCCCCATTAATTGACTGTCTCAAATTTTCATAACACACTATGCAAATCTGTCAGTATGCATGCTATTTTCCTTTTTTTACTTTTGCAATGATCACTGAAATTTTAATTTCATTTAAAACTGTTATTTCAAATTTTACAGCAAAAACAATGACAGTCATTTGCTAAACAAAAAGCAATCTTATGCTGCAAACAGGTGTAGCATGAGCAACTGCAGACTTTTCTTCCCTTGAAGTTCACATTTATTGAAAATATTTATTTTATGTATTTTACATTTATTTACCGGGAAAGTCCGACTGGATGAGGTCCATTTTCAGTGGAGGCCTGGGGATAAAAGCAACACGATAATAGGAAATAAGACTTTATACAAAAATGCAGAAGTACAAAAAGAATACAGAAGTACAGAGTCTTTTAAAGTCCTTGTCTACTCCTTCTAGCATGTCGAGGGATCAGTTGCTAGTGTCCTCTCCTGCTCAGCTGGTGAATCTGGGAATATTGAGGCAATGTTACAATTGTCTCATGTACATGGACAACCCTCTCCTTCTCCCACAAAACACAAGTACATGCGAGAGATGCAACTATATAGCCAAACTGGAGGCTGAGCTCTCTCAACATAGGACTGGTAAGACCAGACAGGAGGAGAAGGTAACCACACACACCACAAACCCAGTCTCACATAGTACTATCACAACTTCAAATCATACACATAAATACACAAAGACATATTCGGAGGCTCTGATCAAAAATCTACCAAAACAGCAGAGGCCACCAAAGCAGACACCCAAACAACTGCCACCTCAGGACACAACACATGCAACACATAGACCACATAGTCAGTGTGCCAAACAGTCACAGCCGTTAAGGCCAAACACAATGCCAGACACACTCGTCATTGGTGACTCCATAGTCAGACACACTGACATCCCGCTCACCAGATTGAACAAGGAAAAGGTCACAGTAAGCTGCCTGTCGGGCGCTAGAATCCGCCACATAACGCAAGCACTCAGGTCTCTCAACAGCAGGTACAAGTACGACTCTGTCATTGTCCACGCTGGTGTGAACGACCTGAGACGTACCTCCTTGGACTACATGAAAAGAGACATAGAGGAGCTCTCTGATTATGTAGCCCAGGCAGGTATGACCCTGACCTTGAGCAGTATCCTACCTTCACCAAGAATGATGCCACAGTACAGAGACAAGATGATCAGCTTTAATAATTGGCTTAAACTCTGGTGTCATTCAAAGGGGATCCAATGTCTGTCTGCCTGGGATGACATGTTGGACAAGCCACGTTGCTTCGCAAGGGACGGCTTGCACCTGTCACCCCTGGGATTCCGGATATTGGCAAAGGCTCTTGCCACCCCCATAGTGCCTTTTTAGGCAAGGCTCAAATTCTAAACCTACCACCCTAGAACACAAAAAAGGAAAAAAACTAAGGGTAATGCTGCTCAATGCCAGAAGTCTCAACCTCAAGATGCACGCACTCGAGGCCCTTCTCAGTATGGAGAACATCGATGTCTGTGCTGTGACTGAAACCTGGTTCAAGGCTCCCGAGAGCACCCCGGCACTATCAGGCTTTACCTCATATCATGCGTTCCGGCCCCAAAATCCGGACAACACCAAGAAAGGAGGGGGGGTGTCTATATTCATCAAGAACACCCACACCTCAATGTTGGTGGCAACGCACGATGCATCGGAGACCATCCAGGTGCAATTAACCATAGGCAAGACTGCTCTGCAATTTGTAGCATGTTACAGGCCACCCTCTCAGTCTCAGGAACCTCACATGGCTTTCCTGAAAACACTGGAGGGGATAAATGTATCTCCAAACACCATCATACTAGGTGATTTCAACTATCCGAATATAGACTGGGATCACTACTCAAGCCCCAACAATCTAGCCCAAAGGTTCCTAGAGTTCATAAACTCAAATGCCATGGAACAGCTAGTCACCATTCCCACAAGAGGAGATAACATACTAGATCTCATCATCACGAACATGGGGTCACAATGTTCAAAACCGGAAGTATACCCTTCACTGGTGAGATCAGACCATAAACTAATCTCACTGGAAGTCCACATCCGCCCCACCTGAGATAAAAAAGACCACAGTGAAGAACTTCTCAAAAGCCGACTTCACACTTCTAAAAGCTAGTGTGGTCTCTTTTAAGGTCCCCGAGACTGCGGAAACCATTACTCAAGCCGCTGAATCACTTACAAATGCCTTCTACCAGCACCTACGGGACTGCATGGATCAGGCAATCCCAAACAAAACAAAGACCCTTTGTACCAAAGGCAAGCGTCCAGTTTGGTGGACCTCAGCCATAAACAAGCTCTACAACAAAAGGAGGAAGCTACTACAAGATAGAGCAAAATCCTTAAAAGGGAAAACACCCTTGATCATTATAAGTAAAAAATTAAGATCTCTCATAAAATCATCCAAGGCAAATTTTGAGAGAAAAGTCGCTAAGGACTCAAAGGACAATCATAAGGCCTTCTTTAGCTATGTTAGAAACCTGGGAGGAAACTCCCAGATATGCTCAGAATTAGTTCAAAATGATGTAAAAATTACTGAACCTACAGACATTGCCAACATACTGGCTGACAGGTTCAGTGCAAACTCCCCCCCCCCCAAAAGGTGAGATATCTATACCAGAGAATTATAGCCCCCCAAACATCTCTAACGCTCAGGTGAGAACTGCTCTCTCAAAGGCAAAAAACACAGCATCCATGGGACGAGATGATGTCCCCGGATGTGTGCTCCACGAACTCAATGAAGAATTAAACCCGCAGTTAGGGCAGCTGTTTAATCTTAGCCTCACCTCAGGATACGTGCTTAAGGAGTGGCGTACGGCAACTGTGGTCCCACTTCACAACGAAGGTGCCTCCACCGACCCGGGAAATTACCGTCCCATCAGCTTGGCAAGCTTGATCTGCAAAGCTATGGAGAGGATCATAATGGAACTCATAAATAAAGACATAGGAGACTTGCAGACTTTCGATCCAACACAGTTTGGCTTTGTCAAGGGCAGATCATGCCTTTTAAACCTGGTGGACTTTTTCGAAACAGTCACCAAGGCCATTGATGAGGGAAAGGCAGTCCACACAGCCTACCTCGATCTGGCAAAGGCTTTCGACACAATACCCCACTCAGGTATCATTGAAAAACTCATCAGCTTAAATGTAAACCCATACATCACAAGATGGGTTGCAAATTGGCTAAGTGACAGAACCCACAGGGTCAGAGTTGCTGGCGCCATGTCAGACTCAAAGCCTGTCACAAGTGGTGTCCCACAGGGCTCAGTCCTGGGCCCTCTCCTGTTCGGCATCTACTTTTCAGAAGTACAAGCAAACACAGGAGGATTATGGCTGACAAAATTTGCAGACGACTGCAAACTGGGCGCCATAGTTGAGAACACATCTGACACAGATATCCTTCAAAAGGGTCTTATAGAAACGGAAAACTGGTGCCAGAACCATGGCCTAAAGTTAAACGCCAAAAAATGCATAGTCATATCCTTCGGGAAAAACAAGGTTACCCCTAGCTACCATACAGGCGGCAACCCACTAAGCACAGAAGAGGTTATCAGGGATCTGGGTACCCAGGTTGACAGTAACCTTTCATTTGATACTCATGTTGCCAAAGTAGTTAGGAAGACCTTCTACATTGCCCACCTGATCATGAAGGGATTCACATCTAGATCAAGGGAAGTCATCGTCCCCCTGTACTCATCACTCATCAGGCCAATGATTGAGTACAATTCCCCATTCGGAATGTATCTGACACGACACCTGCAGCAACTGGAAAGGCCCCAAAAGTTCCTCACCAAAAGGATAAAGGGTCTCAAAAATATGTCCTATGCTGCCCGAATGAAGGAACTTCAGCTCTACTCAGTCGCTTACCGTCTGCTCAGAGGTGACCTGTGCCTGACATACAAGGCAATGTCCAACCCAGAATTGATGAACATGCTTCACCTCAAAAAATCTAGATCCCTCAGAACTACAAGGGCGGGAGACTTAAACCTTGACACGGTTATTAATAGGATGTGCTGGAGGGACAGATTCATCACCCAGAGACTCCCTATGCTATGGAACAAAATCCCGGTACATGTGAGGCAGAGCACCTCGCTGGCTTTGTTCAAGAGAAATCTTGACCAATGGATGGGAGATTGCAGATATACCCCAGGGATTATCTCAGTGTCACTGCTTGACAGAGGCACAACAAAATAATGGGCATAGTATCCTCCAAACTAAAGGGGTGGCAAAAGCCACAAAACTCTGGCTAGGCTTATAAATGCCCTTGGGCAGATAGCCTAGTATGAACCTATGAACCTATGTGTTACCATGCACACAGACAGAGCATTGCTCAGATCTGCTGCAGCTCCTGCAGTCTTAAAACCATAAAGCATTTCACTTTTTCCTACAGGAGTTAATAAACCATACTCCACCACAGACATTGTGTCTCTGGCTCCCTTCAAAACTGTGGGAAAACATCTTTATGGCTTAACCCATAAAGTAATTTAATTTCAGTAATATTTTTCAAAGTCAGGTGGATTAACTTCCTCTCTCCCAGTATATGTGTTTGAAATGTATACATTTAAACAGTTATAGTAATGCATGTACATTTCTTTTCTGTCCAGCAGGAAACACTGTTGATGCATTTTAACACAAGAAACATTATAAATACATTGCAAACACAAACATCTGTACAAATCAGTTTGATAAACAAATGATAAATAATTCTTTACAAATTTTCAGCTAGCTGTGCTGGTATATGTTACACATCCACTGTCCTATTTCTCCTGGCATGGTTGGCAGTACCTCCTATGGTCACAATATCAAATATGATGTTCTGGACTCTGTCAAATGACATATAGTGCAGCACTAATTAGCATCTATGTAAAGGATTTAGGAATTCAGAAGACCAATGTGAAACACAATTGCCAGCAACCTGGGACAACCCACTGGATGCAAGTGTCCCTTTTGAGAGGCAGCCCAGGAGCACACTCTGGTGAAATGACTTGGTCAGAGTCACACAATAGACATAAGAAGGCTGAGAGAACCAAACCCTGTACTAAAGAAGCAGCTCATTTACAGCTCAGAGTCCTACTCAGCATTGCCATCAACCCTTTTTATCATTTTGTACATGGGGTCTGCACTAAGAATCAGACTGTTCACACAAAGTAATTCAAACCTGTGCACTTAACAAAATAAGCTAAATTAAAAATATATTCACAGTTAAAATATTAATATTAAAACTTTTAGACTTCATGCTGTGCAATTTATTCACAGCTAATTGATAAACACCCTGTCAACAGTCAACAAAACAAGGAAGCTGGAAGCCAGAGATCATATACAAAGAACATTGCTAATATGAGTGTACTGCTATGCAATTGATTTACTAGTGGGTCTTGCAGGAGTCAAGTATTTACACATTCACGTAAACTATAAATTCAGCCATTTCTATGACTGTACATTTTAGATATCTGCTTGAGATCAAGTGAATGAATATATTCGCAAATAACAGGCCAGAAATGTATCTCAACTCGCTTCTATCAAAACAGTACTGTGGAACCCGTTGCACCCCCCCCTCCCCCGCCCTCTCAACTTCTTTGCCCAGAAGTCAGAAAAATATTTTAAATGCTTCTTTTAAAAGCTTAGAAAATTGCTAGAGTAAAAAGCTTTGCATTACCAAACATTTTCGGAAGGATAGAAAGTCTGCAGCATATCTTCTTCTTCCAGCTTTTCCCTGTTAGGGGTTGCCACAGCAGATCACCTGTCCACTCATGATTGGCAGTAGAGTTTTTACGGTGTTGAGTTGCCAGCCCGGCACCCAACCTTCCATGGAAGGCACACGCACACACGCACTCGCGCCTTAGGCCCAATTTAGAGTGCCCAATCCGCCTACAGTCTTTGGGATGTGGGAGTTAACCGGAGCACCCGGAGGAAACCCACATGATCACAGGGAGGACATGTAGACTCTGCACAGAAGGCACCCCAGCTGAAGATTGAACCGGAGAACCTCTTGCTGTGAGGTGACAACGCTAACCGCTGCACCACCGTGGCCACCCTAGAAAGTCTACAATATTTGTCTGTCATTATTTAATGAAAGTGATCCAGAAGGCCACAAATTTTACGCGGAATGAATAAAAGTGCCTCTCAACTTCTTTGCTCAAAAATGTTGGAGAAAGCTAAAACTAATGAGAAGCAAAGGTCCAAAAAGGAACACATTTTACAAATTGTTCTTGATTTGTTTGTTAACCAGGTACTGTGTAAAGTGTACTTTTCAGAGGTGACCCAGGAGGACTGAGTAAGTTGCTCAAAGGCATGCATTAGACAAATGGAGGTGAAAAGATTCAAACCCTGTACTTTTGATTATAGGAAACAGTTTAACAGCTCAGAGCCTTAAGTGCCAGACAACTCTCTTTTTAAAATGTATTTTCTAAGCAGCGATAACTATGAAGCTCTAAGGACTGGCATTTTTGACTGAAATCTTCAATGATTTATCAGTAAAGGATTCTTGCCTCTGTTTGCCTACTGAGTGACTTTGAGCAAAGTAGATAACCAGACAATGCTCCTGAACTGGGGACTTGGTTAACAAACAGAAAAAAAAAAAGTTGGGGTATAAATACAAGTTTTATTAGGAAGTTCAATGATATTTCTATATATGGTTTGTATGTAATAGCATTAAATCCAAGGGATTAACTATGTTGCTCAACAGTCCCTTCTGAAGCTCATTGAAACTGAATGGAGAAGTCTTACTGCGGCTGCTCTGCGGCTGCTCTTGTATTTCTTGTATTTCATTTAATAATATTCTAATTTCGGAATGATGTTTCCTAGTTTTAACTGTAGTTTAGCAGTGATATTCCTCATTTAGAAATGCTTTGAGTGCTAATCATATAGAATGTGGGCTGTGGTATTGTTGATGGTGCAAAAGTCTTAGGATTGTGTGCTGTAACCGCCATCTTTTGAAGTTTTCTTGCTGCACTACAAAAGGAGAGTTTATTCATGTTGCGTCTGCAGCTACATCACTGACAAAGAAAAGTTACACTAGGACAGAACAGTGGTCAGAAAATCTTAACAGCTGTATTGCATCCATAGATCAGTTAGAGTGGACATTAAAAAAGGTCTAATCATCAGGAAAGAGCTGCACATTGTGATACTTTGATGGTATATTGCTTTAGTCTGTCATGATCCAGGAGCCTTATGCAGTGAAAGTCCCACATAGAGCTTGCAGTATAAGCAAATGCATTTAATACCTTTTCTAGTAAAACATTTGGGTTTACTTGACATTACAGTAGTTAAAAATGATCATTGTCCAACATATCGACCACACTATTTCACCCCCCACTTTAACAATAATTAAAGAAACTGACACTGCTTAAAAGCAATTATCCAGAGGCTGTACCTCCTGTATTCCCAGTATTTAAGTATGCTGAGACTAAAATAAATCAACTCCTGATTTCAAGTCAGTGCTAGCACATAGGAGGTTATATTGCACACCCTGTGGAAAACATTATCCTAAAGATTACAGTTAAAGGGATCTGGATATTTTACAGGGTACTGATAAACTTATCTTTGGTAGATCTTGATCATGCCAATGTACAGAAATCTCCCTTCATGCTGCCATCTTGTGTGCTTTGTAATTCCAATATTAATCAAAAATTGGTACAGACTTTCATTAAAATCCTGTACTGTTTCATGTTTACTGCCCCCTTGTTAGTGTGTTAATTTTTTATGAACTACACCAGTTTCTGGTACTGAAAAGTATACTTTGTTTTTGCCTCTGTGGAAAACTATCTTAACTTGACATTGTTTTTAGCTTGCACATCTTACCCCATCTTAAAAGTGTGATCCATCAAGTAATGGGGGTATGGCAGGACAAAATGGTAAAATAAAGTCAGAATGTGTTTCTTATGTGTGGTAGCTTGTATCTCCATAGCACAAATTGTGTTACAGAGTAACAGAAGAAAGAGCAGAGATGGATGTGTAGGTCAGGGAATGAAACAGTCATTATCATTGCATATTCCTGGCTTACATGTTAAGGAAGAACTGACAAGAATATTTATAGTAGCCCCTTGTTATTTTAGAATTTATCCCAGGCTTTCAGTAGCACACAAGACTTAACGTTAAAGTGTACATTGAAAACAGATAATGGCCTATTGTGTAAGTATCTTATACAAGCCTGTATTGAAAAGATATGTCATGGAAGAGAGTGTTGTCATGTGATTTACTATGAAAGTTTTTAGCTATTGATAAGAATCACGTCATTAAAGAAGTACTGTACAAATGTTTGTCTTCCACACACAAGTTCTAGGGTTGCCAGATGTCCGGTTTTTGACCGGACTGTCCGTTTTTTTGAAAAGTTGTCCGGTTAGAAATTTCATTCAAAACCAGACTTTGGTTTTGTTTTTAAATTTTGTGGCGCTGACGCTGATGTCATCACGTGCGCAATGACATCAGGTCCCTCAGGGCTACCAGCCTGTCGGAATTGAGCTCAAGGAGCTCACTTCTGGTAGTGCGAGCGGGAAGCAGAAGCCAGCATTTAAGGAAGGCAGCATTTTCAGAATGCAAGCGAGCAACAAGAGTTCAACTTTGATCGTAGTGGCAGCATTTAAGCGGGTATCAGCAGTTCCACTTTGGATAGTGTTTAACTTCAAACGGGGAAGGCACAGCAGAAGCCAGCATCGGGAAAGCAGCTTTAGCAATGAAGGTAGTGTGTGTGTGTGTGTGTGTGTGTGTGTGTGTGTGTGTGTGTGTGTGTGTGTGTGTGTGTGTAGGTATGCATGGGGGGTTAGGGAATATATCATGTAGATGCTCTCAATTTTCCCTGATTCTGCAAAATGATGTCTCTGATATTGACTCATATTTTGGTCTGTTCTGTGTAAAGCATGTTTTTTTTCCTGACAAATCAACAAGGAGTCTGAACATGCATGGCTTCCTCCTAAGTGAAATGTAGAAATATAGCTTACTCTGCCTTTCCGAGCTTCCTTGCATTCTGATTGCAGTCAGGAAAAAATAGAATTTCTAGAATCATAATTTCCAACTGCCATAAACCTATCAATGGGCCTTTTTAAGGTTAAGCTGCACCATGTTTTATGAAATAACTTGATCTGCTTCAGTTCAGTTCAAACTTAAATATAATCACCCCGGACACGTTATAACATCTCAGCTTTAGTGTTTCAAATTTAAACTAGAGGTGATATATGGGATATTGTGTTATTAGCTCCATTGGCTTTACTTTCAGATTGTATAGCAGTGTACCAGAAGCCAGACCATATGACATACAGCAGTCTGAGTAAGGCTTGAGGTGCCAAATATTTAAACGCAAATAGATATAACTTGCAGGTTTAAGACATTTTCTGGCAGTATGATCATGGCAGTATCACACTTGATTCATGAAGAAACCCCTAGAATGATCTTCCATTGCATGTGCACTTAGAGATAAAAAATGAAAATGGAAAGGAGGACAGTGGGGTTACTCTTATAAACCTTGGAAGTTGCTAGAGTAACATGATTTGATTTAGCATACAGCATTGCACTAAATAATGACACACAACTGAATTTCAGACTTAGAATGCGTTTTCTGAATGCTGTTAACACAGTATATTACTCTAGCAGCTTTCTAAATGTACAAGAGCAGTTTTCTGTGCCTTTGTTTGCTCTTGTCCGTCATTTCGGAGCTGAGATTGGTATAGCAAAGGTGTGTAAACTGATGACCCTGCTAGTTTCTGACCATCCATTAGCTGTCCACATTAAGCATATGCTCTGTAGCTTTCTATAAAAGGCGTAGGTTCATTTTTCAAAAGCTGCAAGACCAGTTGTGTCATTATGTATTGTTTCATACTAAACATGTATTTTCAGACCATGCTATACATTTTCTGGTCTGTTATTGATGTAAGATATGATTGTTGTTAGTTCTTAGAACATTTTAAAATGTTATCATCCCAAACTTGGGAAAACAATGTGCAATGCTGTTTAGATGAATGTGAGATTTAAAGGCAGAGTAGTTTTAATGCTAAGTCTCTTTTTATTGTGAGACTGTATTACTTTGTTTAGCATATGTCTATCAGTAGTTTGTGCTATAAAATTTGAAATAAATGTTTTAAATTAAATCCAAATATCTGTAATCACTGTAGAATAAAGCACAAGACAGTATGCAGAGTGAGAGTTTTTAACAGTGTTTATGGCAACTGGGGAGAAATCGGCTGAAAGCAGGCATCCAGAACAGAAAAAGAGGGCGTTCCCATCGACTGGTGTCATGATGAGGTCACAAAATGGGTGGGGCATGGATGGGAGAGGGGGTGGGAATGGGCAGAGTTATGGGTGATGCAAGGGGCGTGACCTTAGTCCGGTTTTGGCCACAAAGAAAGCTGGCAACCCACACACTAGAGTTACCACCTGTCCCACTTTGCGAGGGACAGTCCCTCTTTAGGCAGTTGTGTCCTGCGAAAATAATCAAGACATAGCAAATGTCTTGAGATTACAGGACAAAATTATATCCTAGGTTTCTTTAATAGTTGCATAAAACAGTTATTTTATATATGGAACTTCTATACGTTATGTGAAGTAGCATAAGCAATTCAAATGTTACTAGAATAAGCTTTTATTTGTGCAAAAAAGTAAAGTTCTGTACTATGCATGGCTGTAGGTATGTTTTGTCCTGGAAAATCTAACATTTCTACAGAACATGTCCCACTTTGGGCATTTGAAAAGGTGGCAACCCTACTACACACAACCACAAACAACTTCTAAAACCAGTCCCAAAGCCAGACACAACATTAAACACAAACCTTGTCTATAGTCTGCCCTCCCCAGATAGTACAACAGAGTTTCACAGATCTATTATTACATAAAAACAATGGGCCAGATTCAATAACATCTACACTTAGTGTACACAATATGTATTCAAGAACATCCTCACTCAGAAAGATTATACTAAGTGTATATGTAGTCTTCACTTTGTGGTGACCTTTATGAATCTCCGTCAGTATTTAAAACTGCAAGAAAATCAGTAAGAAAACTAAAATTAGGAGGAAGAAGGTGCGAGTTATGCTTGTGTGATATGTTAACTCAGAACAGTGTTCAGTTAGTGTAAGCATTAATGAATCCCAGGGAATGTTTAATTTAACATGAAAATACTGATGACTTCAGCTTTAAATGACTCCAGAATATATTTTGTAAGTTCCTTCTGACCTTTTCTAACTTGTGCTACTTTGTGTAATAAGCAAATGAATAACTCTTTGATTTTATATGCAGGTTTATTTTTTTGTATATTTAGTTCTTGTGTTTGCCTTGTTTTATTTTGTACAAACTTCCTTTGTTGTTTGCTGTCTAGTTCCTGGATTGCGATTAAAAGGGGTTAATGAACATGCCCACCTACTTGGTGATCAAACATACAAATGAATACATAGACATTTTGGAAGCTTTGATAGTAATTTGGGTAACTTTTACAAGTGGGTTGTTTGTCTCATTTCTAAGTCTCTTTGTCTATGTTTATATCTGCTACAAATTTGCATTATATCATCAGTAAAATGTGTGGTGTAGCCCAGTCTATCACTTCATGGAATGCACATATGTGGAGTAGGCCAGTCTATCATTTCATTTAATGCACATATGTGTCAGTGCATATCACTTAATTCTCATACACATATAGATGTTTGTTTAGGGGCATTTTATACCATTTTGTAGCTCTGTCTTCCATTTAACACTTGTGTGACTATTTTATGAGTTGCTTTCTTGTACTGCAGATTGTTGCAGCCAGTGTTACAAGCTGGAAACAGGAAGTGAAGAAATGTAGGAGTATTGACATAGGCAAATAGGAAGTGAAAAAAATAAACCAGAAACACCTTATGAAGAACTGCTGTCAAGATATAACCATTTAAGTGCTATGAGATACTGAAGTATTTATACCATGAAGCTCTAGTCAGATGACTTGCTAATGGTGACTCAGTATTAGAGAAAGACTAAAGGACTTGTTTGACTTCGGGATAAAGCTCATTAACAGGGCATAGCCATAATCACTTGAGCTAAACTACCAGAGACATTCTAACAAAGCAAAACAAATTATCTGTATTTGTCAAAGTGCATTCTAGTAATCCTCCTTTCATTTAGCTTGCAACACTTACTAAAATGGCAGAATAAGGGGGCACAGTACATTAAAAAAGGTAATGGGTTTATGACATGTGATTAGAGTTTTGCAGTTCTGTCGCAGCAGCTCATTAACTTGATTTTAAGAAGTGACGTACTAGAAACCTAGTAGCTGCATTAACACTCGATAAATGTGACTGCGGAACGTCTGGCCACTTGGCTTGCAGAATGCAATATGTTACCTGTATCTCCAATAGGTAGTCCAGTATTTTACCCAAGAAGCATCATTGCTAGCTTTCAGAGTGAAATTTCGTAACTGTAATGTGACTACAGTTGCAGTTTATTAAATAATTTCTTTTTCTTTCCTGAAGTACAACACAGTTTGGAAATCAGAGCTTATGAGGATACCATTATCGATCTCCATGTTTAAAGTCGCATTGCAGTGTTTTTATGGTGTAGTTACAGAAGCAGTAGTAGTTGCATAGTCAGTAGGCAAGATGCCAATGCAATTTACAGGGCTAAACTCACTTGTGTCATGTGTGTAATACACTATGCAGTATATTTTACTGCAGGTTTGTGTAAAGAAAAGTAGTAATTATTTAGAAAACATGAATACTAAGATACATTTATGAACATGGCATTTCTAGGACATTTGTTGCATACAGATTCATCCTTTATTAAACTGATGCTGTCTTGCAATGTCTAATTACTAAAACTGTACTCTAGTTTGTAGAGTGACTTTTAGAGGTGCAGATACCTACTTTGTTACTCTACATTGGAAATTATGAAAAAAGAAAGCACATCTTTTGATTACACTCTATTTCCTCCTCTTTTAAATGTGTATACAGGTGACTGTATTTCTCTGCTTAATATCTTCTTCTTTCGGCTTTTCCCAGTTAGGGATCACCACAGCAGATCATCTGTCTGCTCATGATTGGCAGTAGAGATGTTCTTCATCTCACATTGCTGCAGTCCTAACACTTGGGTAGTCCGCTGTCCCTCGGTCGGCCCGAATATCAGAGTATAAGGCTGACGTCGGTCAAGGCGCATTTGACTGACATCAGAACGTCAGGGTACAAATGCGCATGACCGACGTCATATCCTCAGTCTTTTTTGCCGCATGGTCCGATGCAGAAGCAGTGTTGCAAGTGCCGTTCGGCGTTCTGAAATATTTCGAATTCGGAGTTTCAGACCGAAGTCAGAGTTGGTTAAGTACCCGTTGGGGAATATTTTGTTTTTTTCTTGCCTCAGTGGTTTACCAGATGTCAGAAAAAGTGAATAACTGTATTTCTTGTGGGAAACAGATACCGCATAGGGATTACCATAATTTGTGTATACCTTGTTTGGGACCTGAGCACGGCGTTGTTGGGTGTCGCTTTGTGCTAGGTTTAATAAACGCACTATAAAGCGAAGGTTGGATTGTGCCAGGTTGGTCTTTGGGAAGCGGTGCAATTACAATATGCCGTCGGATGCTCCGGCCCCGGCTTCCTCAAAGAAGCGCAAGGACAAGGCAGTTAAACCTAGGTTAGAGGAGTCGTCTGAACCGGACGCCGGTTCTTTAGAGGCGTCAGTGGAACCGGTGGTTCCGACGGAGGCCTCTCTGGAGTCCCAGGGAGAAACTTTGTTTTTACAGGATGTGGCCTCCCAGGAGGCAGGTCAGGCTGTAGGGGCTTCTCAGATAACTGTACTCCCCTCCCTTCCTACGGTGTCTAGGCCCTCTCTTTCTGCTTCCAAGGCTTCTCCTAGAGGCAGGTCTGATTTTGCTTCTGTGGGTGTCCCTCCTAGTTCTTCAGGTTCTGTGCCCAAGAAGCACATGCTTAAAATGGCAGAAGATTTAATTACTTTAATTAGGGGCTCTATGCCCCCTCCTGATAAGAGGCCTAGGATGGAACCTGTGTTGGGGGATTATGAGCAGGCTTCGGATGTGTCCGAGTCTTCGGCTGAAGACTTGCAGGAGTATTCTCATTATTCTGATTCTGATGTGGATGATTCTACTCCTTCTGCTTCTCCTCCTGAGGATTTTTCTTTTTCAGAGACCCTTCACTCCATGAGAGAGCATTTTAAATGGGAAGGTCAGGATTTCTCTGATTCCAGGAAAAGGCTTAGGGAATTTTTGTTTTTACCCCAGCATAGGCCTTTAGCTATACCTCCTGTTCTGAATGTGGTGGAAGATGTGTTTGCAGAGGCTTCTCTTAATCCGGATTCTTTGCCTCCTGCTCCTGTTAAACCAGATAGGTATTACAGGGTGCCTGAAGCTCATAAGTATCTTTTTAAGAGTCCTAGGGCAGACCCAGAAACTGTTAGCCAGGGGCCTAAGGGTGTTAAGGCTTCTGTTGTCAAGAATCCGGTTCCTGCAGATAAAGAGGCCAGGGCCTTGGATAGATGGGGAAAGAAAGTTTATACTTCTTCCACCCTAGCCATGAGAGCTTTGAATTGCCAGTTTCACATGTTAAAATATCAAAATTATCTGCTTTCACAGTTAAAATCTAAGGTTGATGCGCTGGCGGAAGGTATTGATTGTAAAGAGTTACAAGATTTAGTGCATGTTTCTGAACAGGTGGGTAAGCATTCTTTGCAATGTGGTTTTGATGCTGTACAGGCCTCCTCTAGGGTGGCTGCCACTGGGTCAGTTCTTCGCAGGCATGCCTGGCTGAGGGATCAAAATTTATCTGACCATGTTAAAACTAGGATTTTGGATGCCCCTTTGCAATCTGATGTCTTGTTTGGTTCTCCTGTTGAGGCAGTTTTAAAGAAAATGGAAGACAAGGCTAAGTCTATGCAGACTGTTAAAGATTTTTGCAGGTTCAGCCTCCAAAGTTTAGTAGAAATTGGCCTACTAAGGGTGGACGATCCTTCTTATGATTCCCAGTCTAGGGGTAGATCTAGACGTGGCAGGGGCAGAGGTCAGGGCTCTTTCAGGCCTAGTACTGGGGGTTCTCCTGCACAGTCTTCGGGTGAGGGCAGGGGTCAGTCCTTTCGTAAACAGACCCAATGACCTACCTTTTCAGCTGCCAGAACCTTCTCGCCTGGCAGCACCTTTGGGAGGAAGGTTGGCACTTTTCAAAGAAAATTGGAGTTTGATTACCCAAGACAAATGGGTACTGGATATCATACATCACGGTTACAGGTTTTATTTCCATACCTTGCCTCCTTACAAAGGCATGCCAGACATTCCTCCTCAACAAAGAATAGAGGCTCACAAGCAAATTTCACTGTTACTCCAAATAGGGGCCATACAGCCGGTTCCTATGCCAGAAAGGGGCCTAGGATTTTATTCTCGCCTGTTCCTAGTACCAAAGAAGGGGAACACGTGGAGACCAATTTTGGATTTATCTATCCTCAACACTTATCTGGACATTCCCAAGTTCAAAATGTTGACGTTGCAGCAGCTTTTACCTCTGCTGGGCAAAGATCATTGGATGGTAACTTTGGACCTCAAGGAGGCTTACCTTCATGTTCCCATCAGACTAAGTTGCAGGAAGTATCTGCGTTTTCGAGCTGGGACTTCTCACTATCAGTTCTCTGCATTGCCCTTTGGCTTATCTACTGCCCAGAGTGTTCATGAAAGTTCTGGCTCCAGTGATAGCTTTCTTCAGGCTAAAAGGAATACAGATCTATCCTTATTTGGACGACTGCCTGATTCTGGCTCAAGGAAGGGAAGAGCTTCTTCATCATTTGGAATATGTGATAGCAGTGCTAAGATGCCTGGGGTATTCTGTGAACGAAATAAAGTCCAGTCTAGTACCCTCTCAGGACATGTGCTTTCTGGGTGTGAGACTGAATACAGCATCCCAGATGGCCTTTTAACCCCGGACAAACAAAAGAGTCTATCCCTTTACTTCCATCAGCTATCTCATCAGTCCGGGCTGACTGCAAGGACAGTCCTTCAAGCCTTAGGGTTCATGGCATCTTGTATTCTGGTGCTTCCCAATGCCAAACTGCATATGAGGAAGCTACAATGGTATCTCAAAATGTATGGACACAGCACTGCCAGGATTTGGACACTGTCATTCAAATAATACCTTGCATGCAAAAGTAATTATTATGGTGGGCTCAGGAATGTCACCTAAACAAGGGACTCTCTGTGACCCGGCCAGAGGCGAGTCAGATTTTAACGACAGATGCCTCAGACATAGCTTGGGGAGCTCATCTAAATGGAAAGTGGATACAAGACAAGTGGCCTGCCAGACTACAACATCTACATATCAACATGAAGGAGATGTTAGCAGTCCAGTTTGCATTAATAGCTTTCAAGGATTTACTTCTTCCAGGGCAGGTGTTGATTCTAACAGACAACACAACTGTCATGTGGTACATCAACAAGCAAGGGGGAACACATTCTTATCCTCTATGCAGGCAAGCAATGATTTTGTGGGAGACTGCTCTCAGTTTACAACTAAGTCTTCAGGCAAGGTTTCTGCCGGGAGCACAGAACTCCTTAGCAGATGTGTTAAGCAGACAAATCATGGATCCCCACGAGTGGAAACTGGATCTTCATGTATTTCAGAAATTGACAGTGTCCTGGGGAACTCCAGACATAGATCTGTTCGCTTCTCCACTAAACCACCAGCTGCCAAAGTTTTGCACAAAAAGGTTTCATCCCACAGCTTGGAAAGTAGATGCTCTTTCTTTCAGTTGGAAAAATCTTCATGTGTATGCCTTTCCACCTCTGCCTCTCCTCTCAAAGGTACTTCTGAAGGTCAGACAGGACGAGCCAAGGATGATTTTGATAGCTCCAGATTGGCCTCGACAGCACTGGTACCCACTACTGAGAAGTCTAGTACGGAAGCCTCCATGGCCTTTGCCTTTGATTCCACATCTGTTGTCCCAGGAGGACAGTCATTTGCTCAATGTCAAACTTCACTCTCTTCACCTAACAGCATGGCATATTCTGTTTTAAACCATAGAGGGTCTCAACTTCCACAACAAGTTTTGAATGTGATCTTGGAAGCTAGAAGGCCTAGTACAAGGAAAGTGTACGCAGATAAATGGAAGAGATTTTTATTTTGGAGTGCAGCTAAGGATTTGGATGTTTCTGAGCCTGATTTAAGTGTGGCTCTTCAATATCTTACTGAGTTATTGGACAAAGGTTTGTCCTTCTCTTCTATTAAGATTCATGCTGCAGCAATTTCAGCTCACTACGATTGTGACCCACCATTGTTTTCTCATCCTTTATTCAAGCAATTTCTTAGAGGGGCAAAGAATATAAGACCCCCACGAAGGGCTCCTACTCCTGCTTGGGATCTCAATTTTGTGTTGGAGAAACTCACTCTACAACCTTTTGAGCCTGCAGCTACTGGTGAGTTGAAATATTTGTCATGGAAGACTGCTTTTTTGTTGGCCATTACCTCTGCAAGAAGGGTTTCTGAATTGCAGGCCCTTATGGCAGTTGAGCCTTTCTTAATTTTCCACAAGGATAGGGTATCTTTACGTACTAATCCTTCCTTTATGCCTAAAGTGGTTTCTAGTGTGGCTTTAAACCAAACTATTCATTTGCCTACTTTTTATGCAAATCCCCAAACTAAAGGGGAAAAGATTTTGCACACTTTAGATGTACACAGGCAGTTGCGATATTATTTGGACAGAACTAAAGGGTTCAGACTATCTCAGCAGTTATTAGTTTCCTTTGCTTTGTGCTCTCAGGGCAAGCCTGTGTCAAAACAAACTATTTCTAAGTGGATTGGATTTTGCATTGCCTTCTGTTATTCCCATCATGGCAAAGAGATTCCAGCTGGGATTAGACCTCATTCCACTAGGGCTACTGCCACTTCAACAGCTTTTTTGAGGGGGGTGGCTACTAAGGATATTTTGGAGGCAGCCACTTGGAGTTCAGTGCATACCTTCTCTAGGCATTACCACCTTCCACTGTACTCTAAATCCAGGGCTGGTTTTGCCACTGCTGTGTTGCAGGGCATTTTGGCAGCTCCTGCTTCATTATAGTTTAGCCATCCTCCCTTACCTCTGCTTTGAGATTCTACCCAAGTGTTAGGACTGCAGCAATGTGAGATGAAGAACATAGTACAGTTTTGTACCTACCATAAATGTAGATGTTCAAGATCCACATTGCTGCAGTCCAACCCTCCCTCCTTCCCCTCTGTTGTTTGAGGTGGTTGTGTGGGTTGGGTTATCCTTCTGAGGTATATTGCATTTTGTATATTTTGTATATATTATACATATTTTTGGTATTAGGCTAGTTGGTTGTTTAGTTATTGTCTATGGGTTTTGACCTTTCTTTTTAGGGTCTTCTGACATCTGGGGCAAGAAAAGACTGAGGATATGACGTCGGTCATGCGCATTTGTACCCTGACGTTCTGATGTCAGTCAAATGCGCCTTGACCGACATCAGCCTTATACTCTGATATTCGGGCCGACCGAGGGACAGCGGACTACCCAAGTATTAGGACTGCAGCAATGTGGATCTTCGAACATCTACATTTATGGTAGGTACAAAACTGTACTTTTTACGGTGTTGAGTTGCCAGCCCAGCGCCCAACCTTCCACAGAAGGCACACACATGCATGCACTCATGCTTAGGGCCAATATAGAGTATGTAATCCATCTACAGCATGTCTTTGGGATGTGGGAGGAAACCGGATCTCCTGGAGGAAACCCATGTGACCACAAGGAGGACAAGTAGACTCCGCACAGAAGGCACCCCAGCCGAGGATCGAACTGGAGAACCTCTTGCTGTGAGGTGACAATGCTAACCGCTGCACCACCGTGGCCTTGTAACAATAAAAAATTGCATTTGAAGTACCCTATTGAATTGGTAGGTTGGAAACTACTCCATATGTGCTTT
This sequence comes from Protopterus annectens, assembly GCF_019279795.1. Taxonomy (NCBI): domain Eukaryota; kingdom Metazoa; phylum Chordata; order Ceratodontiformes; family Protopteridae; genus Protopterus; species Protopterus annectens. The sequence goes on along the minus strand of NC_056735.1, from coordinate 1,491,219,366 downwards.
TTCTCTTTGGCAAAGTTCCTTCACTTTTCAGTTTCCCAAGGTTGGCTTGCCTGTTGCTGGCAGGTGCTGTGGTATGACATGTTGGGTCTAGTAAGACACTGTCCAGTTCTTTCTTACCATTTTCACAGTTTTCCATATTTCATGTTGAAGAAACGTAACCTCTCTAAGTGCTACTGCAGCTATCAGGTTACCAAGGACTCGCATCTCTGCTTCCAATACTGCCTTAAAATGGAACATAATACTAAATATTGCCGTAAGTGGCAGAAATTCAGTTTGACCATCAAGCATTCCAAACCAAATTATGGATAGATTGTTTATGAAAACTAAGAAATCTGAACTAGTTAACTTCATTTGATCACCAACCTGTGGGTTTCGGATCCGATTTGGATCCGAGCCGGCAGCTTACCAAGCTAAAGATCCGAGCTCCAAGCTCCTCCCCCTTACCCAAACTACACTGCAACCTCCTTCAAATCCTCAGATCTCGTTTGCTGCGGCTTCGCCAAGATGGGATTCTTGAGCTCCAGGCAGATAAAGCGGGGTTTGTTTCATCAAACTTTAGCTCTGTGTTTGTGTGTGTGTGTAGTTAGTTAATTTTTTCCCTTCTTAACCCTCGGGTTTTTGTTAAAAAAAAAAAAAAAAAAGGTAGTAGAGAAAAGAAAGTTTAAAGTTCTAAACTTTCCCCCAGTGTAGGCCTCCCCTTCCCGCCCTTGGCATGTGTGTGTGCGTGCGTTTGGCAAGTTAGCCTTGTTTAGTGTAGGTGGCTATGTCGGAGTCGCAAAAAATGACTTTTTCTAAATGCACAGAGTGCGGCCATAAGCTGTTGCCGGCCGATGGTCACACTCTGTGCGTGGTTTGTTTAGGGGTTCCACACCTTATCTCAGGCTGCAAGATATGTGCAGCCTTCAACCCTCAGGTGCTGCGGGATCACAGGACCAAGCTGATTCTGGCTGGTCTTCTTCCAGCAGAACCAGCGACCTCTTCTTCTTCATCTTCTTCAGCCACGGCTGTGGCTGTTCAGGCTTCTAGCTCTCCTCCCCTGTCTGGGACTCCCACTTCCAAACAGGGTGACAGAGAGGCCAGGAAGGATAAACATAAAGAAAAGGATAGAGAGAGAGAGAGAGAAAGAGAGAGACAGAGACAAGGAGAGGGGTCACAAGAGGCAAGCAGACTCGGATCCGTCGGCCCCCTGCTAAGGTGGCCTCTGCACCGGAGAAAGTTGCTAGGCCATTTTCCCCTTGGCTCCATTCTCCGAGATTCTCCCCGGAGCTGGAGGAGGAGGCTCAGCCTGCTTCGAGGTTGTCCTTGCATCGGCCCTCCCGACCAGTGTCGTTGGCATCCTCAAGATCCACGAGGAGCCTCTCTGAAGCTGACATGGACCAGATGATGAGAAGGTTCTTGCAGACTCAATTACAGATAGGAGTGTTGCTGGCTCCCCCTCCAGCTGGAGCGGGGAGGTTGACTCCGACGTTTGCCCTGATAGCTCCTTCTCTGATCCATCCTTGGGTTTTGGAGTCCCTGGATACGAGGAGCCCCGGAGTCAGGAGGTCGGTGCCAATGGTTCCTCCAACCTCGATGCCAGCCATTCCCTCGAGTCTGTCGGATCCCATGTTGGATCCGAGCTCTCGGAGCTGAGACCTGGGCATCTGATTCAAGGTGATGAGTGTGTCGTCAGCCCCATTGTGGTTGGGGCATACCATCCCTCTGGATCTGACTGTTCCGGGCTCAGCTCCGATCCCCTTGTCGGATCCGAGGGGCACGGCTACCCGCCCCACCAGTTTCAGGGAAGCCGGTTCCCCTGCAGCCTTCGACATTGTAGAGAGGATATTCTCAGGAGGATCAAGACCCCTCACTCTTTTAACGGAGTCTGCCCCTGCTCCCTCGCAATTGAGTATGTCTTCTATCATCCAGTCCTCCCAGGGACAGCCTGTGTCCAATATGCCCCAGACGGTTTCCCTCGAGGAATATGAGACTGTTTGTGAGCCCCCCCCGAGGAGTTCCCTCACAAATGCTAGTGCAAGAGGAGGCACATGGACTCCCCTGAGTCCCTCACTGAGGATACCAACTTGGAGGAAGGGGAAGGCTCCCCCATATCACCTCCCGAAGATGTCTTCTTTGAAGACATAATGGAAATTCTCCGCCAGGGGGGGGCTGGTCTACCCAAAAGCCTTCCTCAGATGAGTTGGTATTTCTGGAGGCGTTCAGTGCAGGCCCATCTACCTCTTGGGTGTCCCCCCCCCCCCCGGGCTGATCCTCTGGTGGACCTCATTACCACTAGAGCTTGGAAGCAACTGGACACTGTAGAGCCAGTACCCAAATGGCCAGATAAAGTATTGAGCCCTCCCGCTGACAAGCCCACATGGAGTAAGGGTTCCCCGGTTGATGCTATGGTGGTGGCAGCTGCCACCAAAAGGAACTGTCCCAGGAAAGTTCCTCGGTCCATCCTCCGGACAAGGAGTCTAAGGCGATGGATCATCTTGGAAAACGGACATTTGCTTCAGTTACCTTTGCTATAATGGCACTAAACTACATGGCCCATGTGATCAGACTACAGCGCGACCTTGTGAAAGAGTATGCGGAGTCTCCCCCAGAGTCCGGTTCGGCCAAGGATAAACATTAATTCTCAGCTTGTATGGCCACTCTTAAATCGGTTTCAAATACATCCATGCATTTACTCTCTCATACTAGGGCAGTCGGGTCCGGTATTGCCATGAGACGTCATGCCTGGCTCCAGCTTTGCAATTTTTCAGAACCTTTCAAGGAGTCCTTCGTGAATTTGCCTTTTGACATGGTTTGACCCTGTTCATGAAGACCATCCATGACATGCTAGTCCAGAGTGAGAAGGATGGGAAAATGCTGTCAGCCATCAGGATTCGCTTCTCCAACCCTCAAAGGTCCTTCTCCAGGAACCAGCGAGGGCAGAAGAAGTTGTGATTCTGGAAGTCTCAGCATTCCCAGAACACTCCGGACTCCTCATCCACTAGAGGCAGAGGGGGACAAGGTGGACGCTGGCCCAGAGGCAGGGGGGACCGAAGAACTTCGGGTCACAGGAACCTTTTTCTGATTGACCCACGCAGCAGCCCTGAGGGGTTGCCCAACTGCTCCACTCTGGAGGCAGTTGGGCAGAGTTTTTCAAGGCACCTAACTCAATGGGAGTCCATAACATCAGATCGCTGGGTGCTTCAAATAATATCCAGAAGTTATTCCATTCCCTTCATAAACAGTCCCCTGTCCACAAGGCGCCTCCCAGACGTCCCACCCACTCAAAGGGAGGCGGCAGCTTTGGAGATAGAAAAGCTGATAGGCAAAAGAGCCATCCAGCCGGTGCCCCCAAACCAGTCCAGATCAGGCATCTATTCAAGGTTCTTTTTGGTGCCAAAAAAGACGGAGGACTTGAGGCCGATTCTTGACCTATCCACGATGCCCCTGTCCTTTGCCAAGGAGAAGTTCCGGATGGTCATATTACAATCCATCCTGCCATTCTTGCAGGGGGAAGACTGGATGTGCTCGGTAAACCTCAAGGATGCGTATGTCTATATCCTAATGGACAGGCGATCCAGGAGGTTCCTCCTCTTTCAGCTAGGTGCCTGTCAATACCAGTTCAGGGTCCTACCCTTTGATCTCACCACAGCCCCCAGGGTGTTTACCGTTGTCATGGCAGTTGTAGCGGCCCAATGGAGGCTTCAGGGCATTCAAGTCTTCCCGTACCTGGATGTCTGGCTCCTCACTGCCCCCACCAGGCATCAACTTGTACTAGCCAGAAATTCCTTTCTTCAGTTGTTGAAACTGCTGGGTATTACAGTAAACCTCAAGAAGTCCTCTCTTCAGCCTGTTCAGATTTTGGACTTCATAGGGGCAAGAATAGATTCTCCTCAGGCCAGGATATTTTTGATCCCAGACAGACTTCGGAGCCTGACCCTTCATGTCTTGGCATGTCTTCAGACTCCTTCACCCCCAGCAGAGTTAGTCCTGAGAGCCTAGGGTCCATGGTAGCAGCTATAAATCTGGTTCCTTGTGCTCGCCTGCATATGAGAGTGTTACAGTGGATGTTACAAGTTAAGTGGTTTCTGTTATATCAGCCCCTAGACTTCCCGATCCCTCTAAGCAAAGTGTGCAAAGCTTCTCTCATGTGGTGGCTTCAATCCCAGCATCTGGACGCCCCTTTGTTATGCCTCCGCCCCAAGCCATGGTGACCGCGGATGCCTCTCGTTTGGGGGGGGGGGGCATTGCTTGGGCAGGACTGTCCAAGGGACATAAACCCCAAGCAAGACCGTTCTGCATATCAGTGTTCTAGAGATGAGAGCAGTCCTTTTAGCATTGCAGGCCCTTCATGCTTCTCTTCCTCTGGGAACTATTGCAATTCAGTCAGACAATATGTCAGTGGTCTGGTATATCAACAAACAGGGGGGAACAAGGTCCTATCCCCATTGTCGAGAGGCTATGAGAGTGTACGAATGGGTGATCTCCACCAACTGTTTTCTGATAGCAACGCACATCCCTGGTCAGTCCAACATTTTGGCAGACAAACTGAGCAGGACTATCCTTTTGCCTTACGAGTGGTCTCTGAACCCTTATGTAGCGGAACAGATCTTCCTCAAGTGGGGTCAGCCTTGCTATGATCTGTTCGTATTGCAGTCCAACGTGAAGTGCAGTGAGTTTTTCGCTCTGATTCCCCCGAGGGGGAAGCCCCCAGAGACGCTCTTGCCCATGCTTGGCCACCTGGTCTTCTTTATGCGTACCCCCCGCTTTCTCTCATGATAAAATTCTTACAGAAAGCTCAGTGGTTGGGGAGCAGGATTATCTTCATAGCCCCATTCTGGCCTTGTCAGATCTGGTTTCCCTGCCTACGGTCTCATCTAGTAGCTCTGCCTTGGATATTGGATCCCATTCCGGATCTATTTCGTCATCCCTCAGGAATTCATCCTCCGAATCTGGACAGCTTCAAGCTTACTGCTTGGTTGCTCCAGTTCCATTAATTGCCAGGACTCCCAGTCTCTCTTCCCCCATTAAGTCCATTCTGGTAGCAGCACACAAGTCCTCTACCAGGAAGGTGTACCATAGTAAATGGAAGCATTTTTCCATTTGGGCTTCTCAGAGAAATTTGGATCCCTTTACCACTCCTGTTCCAGCGGTGTCAAATTTTTTTGTCTCAAATTTTCCAGCAAGGGGCCAGCTCTTCCACAGTGAAAGTCCAGCTGGCAGCTATATCCCATTTTCATGTAGGAGAGAATTCAGGCTCTCTAGCTGCTGCCAGAATTTGTAAGACCTTTATTTAAAGTACTTTTTTACTGAGACCTCCTATCAAACATCCTTCTCCTCCGTGGGATTTGACTTTGGTTCTTCAGGTCTTAGTTGCACCTCCACTTGAACCTACAGCATCAGTTGATTTGAAATTCTTGTCATGGAAGACAGCCTTTCTGGTAACTATCACTTCAGCTAGAAGAGTGTCGGAGCTTCAAGCCTTATGTATGAAACCCCCGTATCTAGTTTTTCATAAGGATAGGGTGTCTCTCAGGGCTAACCCTTCTTTCCTTTCTAAAGTTGCTTCATAATCAAACATTAATCAGTCTATTAATCTACCTGTATTTTTCCCTAACTTTCAAAATAAAGGGGAATACAGACTTCATTTGCTGGACATTCACAGTTACGCTTTTACTTATATAGGTCTGAACCATTCCGTAAGTCTGATCAGCTTTTTGTTTCCTTTGCTAAACCCTTTTTAGGGAAACCAGTTTCAAAGGTGACTCTCGCTAGATGGATCTCGCTTTGTATTTTACAGGCATGCAAAAAACATGGATTACCAGAACCAGAAGGGATTCATGCTCACTCTACTCATTCTATGGCTACTTCTGCTGCATTCTGGTCTAAAGTTTTCCTGGATGACATTTGTTCAGCGGCTACCTGGGATTGCTCTCACACTTTTATTACTCATTATAAGCTGGATATGGTGTCTAGAGGAAGGGCTTCCTTTGGTTCTGCAGTGCTCCGGAATATCCTTCCTTAAGGGCCTCCCAAGATTATTGGTAGGTGGGGACTCTGTCCCACAGGTTGATGATCAAATGAAGTTAACTACTTCAGATAAAGAAGTTATATACTCACCATAACGTTCCATCTGAGTAGTTAGACTTCATTTGTCAGCAACCTTCCCTCCCTCCTTCCTCCTGACCTTGGTGGTTTATATCTGTGTTTCGGGCTCAGTGTCCTGGGTGTGGTGAGCCTAGTTTATGTCTTCTGGTCAGGTTTTTATATCTTAGGCTGTTGTGTGTCATGCAGTGGGTGGCAAACTCAATCTGAGGATTGGAAGGAGGTTGCAGTGTAGTATGGGTAAGGGAGAGGAGCTTGGAGCTTGGATCTTTAGCTTGGTAAGCTGCTGGCTCGGATCCGAATTGGATCCGAAACCCACAGGTTGCTGACAAATGAAATCTAACTACTCAGATGGAACGTTATGGTGAGTACATAACTTCTTTTTCACATATTAAATGCTAGAAACTAACAGTCAGATGTTAAATGCTAGAAACTAACATTCTGCAAACAGAAATATGAAAAATGTTGCCCTCACTGTTCTAGGCAAATTTAAAACAAGGCTCCATAGTGTGAAGACCTGGGATAGGCAGGCACAACTGGCAGAGAAGGTACGAGTGTGGCTCCAAATCGAGAGAATTGACAGTGGGGAAGAAGGAGATTGTTTGTGATAATGATGATTCTCCCTGGTCCGTAACATGAACAGATTCAGTTCAGTTACAAAAAATGTCTGAGGCAGGTCCATATGTAGTTATGGGAACAGACAGTCCAATGTTCTGATCCAGCAGTTCAGACACCAGGACACATGAGATCATACGGTCCATTGTAAGGTCATATTGACAGTACTGCTGCAGAAAAAGCAGGGCAAAGAAGTACAACCAGAATGAAATAATCCATCTGCATAACCTAATGATGGCTTCCAAAAGTCAGCCTTGATAACAGTAATCCATCAGAAAAGTCGACTTAAATGACTTGTGACAAGCCATATACAAAACCATTTAAACACCCACATTCACCGCAAAAAAAATGGTGCAGCAGCAAAAACAGAAATAGGCTTCAGCATCTTCAGGTCACCAAGTTGGAGGACCTCACATGAGCTAAGATCAAAGTATTCAACACTATGCAACAAAAGCAGTGGCAACAATCACTGAAACGTTTTTAAGAATGCTAAGGTCATTTGGTAGAAAAACAAATGTGACAACAAATTCCAAGGAGCATCAGGACATCACAACAGTTGAAAAAGCCATAAAACAACTTAATACAAAAATGTGAATGCCAAAGGAATATATAATATAGGAATATATAATGTTCAGGAGGAGACTGTCCACAGCAGCCAAATGCCACCATCTTGCATCTGCGGTACCAAGACTGTCATCAGTAGATGAAGCACTCACATAATTCTGTGCTGGAAAAGGAGGACATCCAAGAGAAGGTAAGGAGGCAGGAGGCCAGACATCAGCCAAAGTCTCTTGTCGTGATGCTTACCACCCTGATAGCCTCACCGTTTTCCAGCTGCAACTCCTCCCTCAGTTAGCAAGAGAAAGACATAATGTCTGATGACAAGGAAGTGTGTTTGTCACGTGTTCATGCAGCTGCCACCATAGAGACTACATGCTAACATTTGTGCATTGCCACTTGTATGCGTGAGCGCACTTGCCTGTTGGCTTGTTCATGCAGTCCAGTCCCTCCAGTCCCATATTAAGTACTCTTAGGTTGAATTTGGGCCAAAAGAATATTATTTTTTGCCCCTCATCAAGTCCCTGTGCCACTGGGGAGAGCTGAGGATGTCGTCTCTGTACTGTCCATGACTGGTGCACTCTAGCTGAGCCTCATGACATTAAAACTGCATGAGCTGTGTATCTGGTTGGATGTTGCAGTTAATTTTTATCATTTTATTTATTGATTTACGAAGTAAATAGACTGGACTAACACAAGCCCATTTTGATCCACAACCTTTTATGTAGGTCAGAGACATTCTACATAAAATCGAGATTGCTTTACTTACAACATTCTGTTCACTGAATTAAATGAGCAGACACATGAAAGTTGAGCTTGCACTCTTCATTGACAGGATTAAAGTACATTACATAAATTACTTAAACAGGTTTTCTACACAGTATACTACATCTTTGACCTGTAAGCTGTGAAAAAAGTATATTTTTCTTTCTTCTTGTCGGTGAAAACAATCTCTACAATAATAAAACTAATATTTTGCTTTTTTATTTTAATATTGGCTTATTTGTAGGACATACCTGCATTTTTCCTTGTCTTAGAAGAAGTGACAGCCAGTTTTGTGATGGATTATCAGTTCGGTTTCGTCCTGGTATTGACTGATGGAAGATAATTTTGTCTCTGAAAGGAGATGAATCTGGTTGTTCTGTGTTATTGGAGTGCAGAGTGACTTATGCAAAGCAGTTTTGATCCACTTACTTGATACTATTTGCCTAATAAAAAGTTTTTGAAAAATATATTTTTTGTCCTAGACCACTGCTGCCTGTTCTGCAGGTATTATTTTGTGTTAAGTGACAAGGACACTAACATTGTTAAACAAGGGATCCTACTGATAATATAGATTTCCCAAACTGGCTTTTACTTGCATCTTTATGAAGAGCAGAAGAAGAAGAGCATTCTTAGGCTTTAGTGATTAGGAGTATATTAACTATGTATTTTATTTATTTATTTTTTTTCCATTTGTTCACGAAATGCTGCACTGCTCTGAAAGACCCCTTTCATGCTCTGCTGTTTGGGGTATGGAAACATTATTCTGTTGATTAATTGAATGAGATCAAAGAGCACTTGGGTATATAAAGAGGAAAAATATGCTTGTCTTCTCTTATACCAGGCATTCACAACATACCACTTAATTGCACCCTGTTTTGAGAAGCATGCTTCCTCCTTTTTCTTCACAGAAATTTAGTTTCCACATTGAAACAGGTGTGTCACACATGCTTTGTTGGTATTTTCAAGCAAAAGTTTGTAAGAAATGATATTGAACTTTACTGGTTCATTAGTGACACTTTTTGCATATAGGAAGTACTATGCTATATCCATGCGTTGAGCTGCTTATTTTAAACTTGTCAGATAATGGCTTTTAAAAAAAAAAACACTAAGCATGCTCAGCATTTCTTTATACTGAAATATGTTAGTATTTACATAAAGTCAGCATAATGTTAAAGTTAGAAAATAGATACAAAAATGCATACCAAGAAAGCTCCACATGTGGTGGTAGGGATCAGTAACAACTCAATAAGTGGTCTAGAGCCATTAACATTGTAGAGTAGTATGTTACTGTGGCTCCTTATCAGTTTGGTGATGCACAGTTCAGTGAAACGTGAGTCCGTCAAAAATGAATTGATCCGTTCACTTTTTAATTACATGCTTATTCAGTGGGGGGGGGGGGCAAGCCACCCCACTACCACATATAGAAGGCCTTTTCCTTGTGCACTATCCCAGTTCATATAATCTCCTCCATGATCACTACAGCTTAGGGAAAGTGGCAAACTCTTTAGCAATCTGATTAAGTAAACATGGTTTGTCCAAGTGATATTATTCTTCGTTGTTATGCAGCTTGAAGAAACAGATGAATGGTTTGCCTTGCAAGTTTGCCAGGAGAACATAAGATACATTTAGTATTGTATAAGGAGTAATTATTGTTTTGGCGTAGTAGCAAACCTTATGCTGAGTAATGGCACGCAGCCACTTTGCAGTGTGATAGGAAAGTTAATAAAGAAGGTAAATAGCCAAAGGTAAATTTTTAGTTTATAGCGTCTTCATTGCCTCTTAAGTTAGAGTTCAAGATGGATAATGCCAAATTCAGTTTGTAGAACCAACAGAAGTCTGCAGACTAAAGTGCTTATAACCACTGAGCAAAGTGCTTCCATCAATAATCATTGCATTAGCTGTTGTGATGTTTTGCCTGTTGGATGTTGGGAAATGCATAAGACCTGCATTTCTGCTTATGGTTGTAATAGACGGTGATATTTTTATAATTTATAAATTGTACAAATGGAAGAGGAAGTTATGAAAATAAAGAGAAAATTACAGTTTAACGGACCCAGTCATCAGGTCATGGCCTAACAAGTTTGATACATACTCTGCCATATTGAAGAACTAATCATATCTCTGATCAAATACATTGTTTTTTCTTTTCCATGATTATTCCCTCTGTAGTACAAAGAAGAGCTGTTGGCTACAGAAGTTTGGAAGCATTGCTGAAACCACTTGCAGACCATTTTTTGAGTGTAATAATTCAGGCAGGGGACTCATCCTAAAGACCTCAAACTTCTTAGTGTTACAGTCACATTCTGCACTAGATGCACTTCGGCAAACAGTGTCCACTGCTTTTGAATAGATTCAACACCTCTGAGTTTTGAATGTCCAGTTACTCTGGATAGTGGTTGATCACTGTGCCTTTTAGAGTGATACCAACTGCCTGCCCCATCATCTTTTTATGGCACAATACTTTGTTTTCCTGTACAGCAGATAACCTACTCTGAAAAGCACAGTAGAGTGAAGGAAAAGCAACTGAAGAGGCATCTCACATTTAAGGCCATGTTACTTCTCTCCCTTTAGTCAGTACTGTGTGCCAAGAACATTAATACTGAATAATTCAATGGGAATATTGAGTGACTGAGAGACACAGAGAAGTCACTCAGAGAATGAGTACACAAAGGTTAATCTATTTTCTGCTAGTCAGACAAAGCCCCAAACTAACTTATTAAATGCATGCGTAGGTCTAGAGGTTTATGGTGGATCTCCCACCCAACTCCCACTCTAATATCATCCACCCCATCCAACTACTACCTTTCTTTCACCTCCACTAACTACCTTGATGATAGCAAGCTCAGATGCTCATAAGCCTAGTACTTATTATACAGCAGGAACTTCTCATTGTTACATTTGTTAATGCCTGTTATGTACTTCACAGATAAAGATTCTAGTTGTCTACTGATGTACTATGTTCTTCATCTGTAAATATGTTGTAAGTAATTTCTAGGTTAAATTGTTAATCACTATGTAATCCAATGTAACTACTGTCTGTTTATTTTACTGTGGAGCTTTTCTCCCCGGGCCTCCGCTGAAAATGGACCCACGTCCAGTCTGACACTCCCGGTCAACAAATTTAAATAAATTAAATAAATAAATAAATAAATGGTGTAAACACAAGTGCAGACTATAGTTGCTTTATAGCTGTATTGCAAAAGTAAGTTGGAACATAGCATATATATATATATATATATATATATATATATATATATATATATATATATATATAATAATAAATACATTAGGTCACAGTTTGTGTCATTTTACTATTTTTAGGAAAGTTTGTCTCCATCTTCTTAAAAAGAAGTCAAGGCAGACCTAGTGAAATATTTTTTCTGTCCCTCAGTACATATTTATTTATCTGTATATGTATAGACACACACACACACACACACACACACACACACACACACACACACACACACACACACACACACACACACACACGAAAAAGTACTGCAGTTTGTGATAATGGAGCTGAGAAAAATAACTCATGACAACACCTTTGAGTAGTTCATTTTATCTTCAGAGCATGTACAGATGTGGGATTTGTGGAAAGTGGTGCCCTTAGGCTAAATTAGTGTTACAAAAGGAACACAGCTTCTGAGAGGGTCTGAACTAACATGCATATGGCTGTGCTGCCCTAGAAACTCTCCTTCTTGCTATCTGCTGCACCCTGACTTACGACTTTTCTCATTTGTCAGTGTCACTTTGAAGACTAGCTATAAATCATAGCTTGTCATGCTTGGGCATGATCTCCAAATCAACTTCTTCTCTGCTAGAGTTTCTCAGAAAAGTTCTGTCTGGCTTTGTATTACTTCAGTGTGTGCACTTCACTTCACTTCACTTTTGTCTACATTTAAAATGACCAAAGTTTTAATAATAATGAAAAAAAAAAACTTAGACAAACACTATTTTAATTGTCTCTTAAGATTCTGCTGCTGTTGCCTTGGGGGATGGGAGCCTGGGACAGAGGTAACCTTCTAAGGTTCTGCATTGTTCTTTTTTCACGATATCACTGTTACAGTTTAGTTTGAAGAGTCAATCATGGGACAAGAAATAGTATGCCCTTTTCTAAATAAATACAAAGGTTCAACATTTAACAAGTTTCTGCTTGTTTTTCATATTATTGTACCACATTCCGAACAGCTTGAGTTGTTTTTTCTGCAAGTAAAAGTGCATCCATGGAACCTAGTGTGCATGTCATGTGGAGAAACTTACAGTGAGACATGAGCAACCCCTCCTCAGTGTTAACGTCCAGGTTTGGCATTTAATTCTTTAACGTGTACAAAGCAATCCTTCTACTCCCACTGCTTTCAGCGACTTTCTGAGATGCGTTATGAAGAATCCACTTGTCTGTGACTTCTCCTTATTGGAAGAAGAACATAATTTAGGTTGTGCATTTTAGTACTAGTACAGAGAAGAAACTTGTATTTTGATACTAACTACTGCTTGCCCATGTAGTTGGCACATTCTGTGCATAGTGGTAAGCTGCAGCACCCCCCCAACTCCAGTCTCCTTATAAGATTTGACACGTTTTTGCTCCGTGCAGTCTTAACCTTAAACTGTTCTTTTATCTTCTGTTTTTTTGCTTTTAACTTCTTTCCTTAGGCATTTATCTTTTCCTTGAATCTGTGTATCTTCACATCTAGTTGTTGGGTATTATGTATCTCATTTTAAGACTTTTGCCATGTACACATGACTGATACTCTTCAGATAGTACAAGTTTCTATTATGGCCCTTCTCTGCCGTATCTCTTTAAGGCTGTACATGTTTATCTTTCTAGTCTCTATATGGCTTCTGGTGTAGAACATGTAACCATTTTTGATAGTGTGTGTGAAGTGCCTCTGTCATGTGCCTCCTAGAAAGAAAATGTCTCCTGATTAAAAATCTCCCATAATTCCACATTCTGTAGGCTAATCAGGAGGATGCAGACCTCCTTAGCCAGGCTTCACTGATGCCATTTCTACTGCTCTTAGCTCTTAAGAGGGTATTCATTTATTTTATTTTATTTATTTTTATTTTACATTTGTTGACCGGGCTAGTCTAGCTGGATACATGTCCATTTTCAGTAGAGGCCCGGGGAGAAAAGCTCCAAAGACATATGGAATAGAAAAAATACAAAATATAAAATATAAAACTATAGTATAAGATATACAAAAGAGTAACAGTAAAGATACATGCAAAATTAGAAAGTGGTAGGAGTTTAAGAAGTAAGCAAAAATTAATTCACCCCCCCCCCCCACATAGTAGCAATAGAGAGCATTCATTAAAAATAGTATTAAACTACAATACTTCGAATGAGCTTAGCAAGGGCAGTAAGGGATACTGTAAAAATGCAAGACAGTAAGTTTACAATGTTGTTGAGATGTAGGACGTTAGCCAGGGTTAGTGTAGGAACATAACCAGTGTATGTTGAGATATGATTTTAGTTTCTTTTTAAATAGTGTAAGAGATGACAGAGACGTAAGGTCAGTAGGAAATGAATTCCATAACTTTCCAACAGTGTTAGAGAACAGGGCATCACCTGCTAAGTTATAAGATCTGCAGGTGTTAATAAGAAGTTTGTGGGATGACCATAGGTTTTTAGGATTGTTGTAGGGGATGAAAAGGCTTGAGAGTATTGGTGTATTTGTGGGTTGAGTGAGGATCTTATGGGCTATAGCAAGCTGGAGATATTGTAAATGGTGTAGAAACTCAAGCCAGCCAAGTTGTTTTAGGTTAAGGCAGTGATGAGTCCTGAAAGGGGAGGCAGTAGCAAATCGAGCAATATTATTATAGGATACTGCTAGTTTGCTGAGGATACTTTTAGAAAGATTTGTATAAATGGGAGAGGCATAGAGTAGAGTAGAGATAAGGTGAGTTCTTGCTAAAGCAGCCCTGGCTGTTGGTGTAAGAAAGGGTTTGACTCTATAGAGGGAACCTAGTTTTTTATTGACTGTTTTTATAGTGTTATTGATATGAGTATCAAAATTGAGGTTATTGTCAATTGTTATTCCTAGTAGTTTAGTAGTTGGGTCGGGAGAAATAAGTGTACCGTTGTTTGATGTGAGTGTGAAATGAAATGGGGGGGACTTACGGGTAGGTGAGAAGAGGAGCATTTTAGTTTTTTTGGGATTTAGAAGGAGGCAACGGTCAATGAACCATTGTTCGACAGTATTAAATGCTTTCTGGGTAAGGGTATGTAATTCAGTTGGAGAAGTAGCTGAACAGATAATAGTAGAATTATCTGCATATTGAATGCATGTAGTATGTGGAATTACTAACTGAAGATCATTTATATAAATGGAAAAAAGCAGAGGACCTAATATAGAACTCTGAGGGACACCGAGGGAGATGGGCAGGAGATTAGAAAGGTTATTGTGCCAAAGTACAGCCTGCTGTCTGTTTTCAAGGTAAGATTTGAACCAACTGATGGCTAAGGAATCAAGAGAAAGTGATTTCATTATATGTAAGAGGAGTTGGTGATTAACCATGTCAAAAGCTTTGGTTCATACTAAGCTATCTGCCCTGGGGCAATCACAAGCCTAGCCCAATTCTGTATGGCTTACGCCACCCCTTGATTTGAGTATACTGTGCCCTTTTTAAGGTTTAGTTTACTGTGCCTCTGTCTAATAGTGACACGGGAGTAATCCCTGGGACAAACCTACGATCCCCCATCCACCTATCGAGATTCTTCTTGAAGAGATTCAGTGAGGTGCTCTGCCTCACATGAACTGGAGTTCTATTCCAGAGCGAAGGGAGCCTCTGGGTTGGATAAGCTTTGGATAAATCAAGGAATACTGCAGAGGAAGGAATACTTTTGTTCCGGTTTTTATTAATACAATCAGTGAATGATAGCAGGGCAGTGGTAGTAGTGTGGTATGGCCTGAAGCCATGTTGACAGTTAGCTAGTAAGTTATTTTGTAGAAGGTTTTGAAGAAGTTGCTTATGGATACACTTTTCCATGATTTTTGCCAGAGGAGACAGTAGAGCTATTGGACGGAAGTTAGAGAAGTCATAAGAGTTGCCACCTTTGTGTAATGGAATAATGTGGGAGATTTTCCAGATTGATGGGATATTACCTTCACTTATGGTTCTATTGATCAGAATAGATATTGGGTAGGCAATGGCTTTTGCACCTTTTTGAAGGTATTCTGCAGGGAGTTGGTCAGCTGAAGGGGTGTTGGGTTTAAGTTTTGTGAGTATGGAGGATATGGTGGAGGTGGAGACAGGTTGTAACTGAAATAAGGGGGGAGCAGTTAGGGATGAAATAGTAATATTAGAGGTATCAGGAGATAGGTGGTTGGCAAGAGCTTGGATGGCATTGGTGAAGAAGGAATTAAAGGCATTGGCAGTGTGAATAGGATTGTTGGGGTTAGAGCCTAGTGGATTGGGAGTGATAGATTGTCCTGGGTTAATAAGTTTGTTAATGCTGTTCCAAAACTTTTGAGGTTTGTTTTGATATGTCTGCTGTAGTTGAAGGTAATTTTTTTTTTGTCTAGAATGATGGCTTTTTTTGTACTGTTTCTAAGTTGCCTAAAGGTTTGGTGATCTAATGCATTCTTAGTGGAACGCCATTTTCTCCAAGATTTGTTTCTTAAAAGGATTTTTTGCCTAGTATCATTAGAGAGCCAGGGGGCTGGTTTGGATTTACATCTAACAGAACGTTCTGGAGCATGGCGGTTCAGGATGGTTAAGAATGTGGTGTTGAAATACGCTACTGCTTCGTCCAGTGGGAGAGATTTTAGTGGTGACCAGTTCATTTGAAAAAGCTCTGTCTGAAAGAGTTCAGGATTAAATTTCTTTTTGTTACGTACAAGTCTGACTGTATTAGGATAGGTGAGGTTAGTTTTATGTCTAATAATATATGTGAGAGAGTGATCGCTTATGTCATCAGGAAGGATTCCTACTTTATAAGTTTGGTGATGATTGTTAGTAAGTATCCAGTCTAGGGTACTTTCTTTATTGTTGGGTTTATTTATTCTGGTGGGGAAGTTGATAGATTGTGAGAATCCGAATAAGTTTATATGGTTGGTAGGGAGATCATTATGACAGGACTGTCAGTCTATGTTAAAATCTCCTAGGATTATGGTTTCTTGGGGTAGATTAGAAGAAGTCCAGTTGAGGATATTTTCAAGGGTGTTAATGTTATTACCAGGGGGCAGATATAAACAAATGACATTTATAGCTTTACAAGTATTGATTTGTAGTTTCATGATTGCTGGAACAGATCTCCTGTCATGAATCAACTGACACTTTGGGGAGAGTAATTGAAAATGAAAGAGTTTGAGGATCTTGTCCAGATAATTCCCTAATTGAATTTCTGGTGGGGTGGCTAATACCCAGTTGTCCAGGTACAGGAATTCATGTGTTCTTTGTCTGCAAAGCGATGTAAGTAGCCTGCTTAAGCACTTTTGTTAAAGGTCACAGAGCAGACAACAAGTATAAAGGGCAGTGTCCTAAACCGAGAATTTTTAATTTTTTTTTTTTTATTGCCAGTGCCGGGTAGCCATCAACCATCCTGCAATGAAGTGTACCCATGTTCCCTGTGTAAGTGATGGCTGCTCATTGGAAACCATCATCTAAACTGCAGTCTGTGTTTTTTTTTATTTTATTGTCATACCCCGGCCACCAGGTGGTTACATGCACATTGGCAAGCATGAGGGTATGCAGTGCCTTCCCCTAGGATTGTGCAGATCCCACCCCCCAAGGTTACCGCATACAAGGCTTGGCAGGGACCAAGCATAAGTATGGACTGAACCGTTGCTGCATGCAAGACAGTTTTCTTCTGAGAGATGTTTTGCATTGCACTGAATTGGGCTACATCTGTCCCCTGCAGCCCCAGCCACTCACTTCTTTCCTCCTCACCTGACTCCTCCAGTACCCGAACTGCTAATCAGACTTGAATCATCTGGGTCATAGTAAGATCATAACATCCCATGTCAAGCAGCCATGCTGTAAATTTAGAATTTTGATGTTCCAGATAAAAATGAGCTTGCAGGCGCTGTGCTTCAGTGTTTACAACTTGTTGGGATGTATGTGTATTCGTAATTAGTACCAGCCTTCTTCCGACACCTTTTGAACTTAACTATGAGTAGCTCACATTTATAATCCAAGAGTGGGATGTCTAAATGTACTGTAATATACAGGTAACAGCTAAAGGCTCTTGTGCCATCAATTCAGTCATTTTTGTGTACTTCAGGACTTTTAAGTACAATAACTCTAAAGTATGTGGCTATTAATTTGGCTTTTTGCTTTGGGTGTTGGGCTGGCAGGTTTCTTGCAGTTCTATTGGATAAGGATGTAATGAATGATGCTGTCTTGATGCATGTTGTAAGCAAGTCTGGAAATGGGAAAGGAATAAAAACATTAAATACTAGTCTGCTCCCTACCAAGATATTCTGTATGTAAAAATGCATTTCTGGACCTATTGTCCTCTGCATTTACTTAATTTTGTATTTCTAAAATGTGGAACTAAACTGTCTTTTATGGAGAATGTTCATATGACCAATTTCCTCAATGGAGGCACAGCCCATGAGGAGGTCCATGTTCAGTAGCTTTAGCCTGATGGTGACACATCATCAGCTGGGTGTGCTGCTGGAAAGAGAGCACCAGTAGGAAGAAGATAATACCACCATTCTTGTCTCTACCTTACTGTCCAAACAGCAAAGGTTTTGGCACACAGGAGTTATTTGTTTAATTATTTATGTTTGTTAACCTGAGGTAGTGAACTGATCCATTGTGAACCCATTTCAGCCACAGCCTGGAAGTTACAGCATAATATATAAGTAAAGCCTCTCTAATTTAAAATGAAGAGCAGATCATAGCAGCAGGAGTAAGAATTCAGATAAATACAGTCCTGCTTTCCTCAATACCCAGAAAAGAGGTACAATACATCTTCACAAAAAGCACCAGAAGGAACAGTTGTCTGATTCAGTTTGTAGGTGATTTAGGTGGGATGTTTGCCTAGCAGTTCACTAGTCAAATGATTGCCCACAATGAACAGAAGATGATAGGTTGGGGAAAATGCAGAAGAGTACTGCTTTTCAGAACAGCCTCCTATAGATGCAAACATCTGTGTCTGTTGATGTTGTAGCACGCGTGTGTGTGTGTGTGTGTGTGTGTGTGTGTGTGTGTGTGTGTGTGTGTGTGTGTGTGTGTGTGTGTGTATATATATATATATATATATATATATATATATATATATATATGATGTGTGGAGAAAAATGACTAGATATTATATTAATGAGATGAGTGTAACATACCCACTAACCATGTTGTGGTTAAAAGAGTTGTACAGTCTTAAAAGTATTTGAAAGCTGCAGGGAAAAATGATTAGACACAAAATTCTGGATCATAACAAAAATGTTCTAATCGATATTCTGTGTTCATCCTTAAGATGTATTTGAACGGAACTGGAACTGTGTTAAACAAGAATTCCAAATAACAAACATAAATAATGTCTTTGATAAGGATAGAGAAATCTGAATCTTCAATCAGTTGATGCTGATTTATAAGTCACTCACTGATTACGGTGCTACAATGAATGTTTGTGTAGGATAGCATATCTCTACATTACATGCTACATACCTATACTGCATCTACTAAGCACCCTTGTCTGAATTCAGGACAGACTGTCTGATAAGTGGGCAGAGAAAGTACTATCTCATGCAAACCAAAAATACTTGGATATGCGTGAAGGGGAAAAGATAAGATCTGATGTTGTTAATCTTCGTTCATTTTTTACTGATGAGTTATCGTTTCCGTCCTCGGAACCGACCCAGCCAAATATCAAGCTCGCGTCAGCCAAAAACTCTCGAGCCAAGGTCCTACCCAGAATGCTCTGCTCCCTGTTACCTCAGATCCCATTTGCCGTGTTGCTGTACAGCTATGTCAAGCCACTCTTCAGCCAAGTGTGTAATTTTTTTGAAAGTTTTATAGATCATTTCTACTTTAAAGTTTTTCAAACAGTTTCTGCTAATATTCTCCTACCCTATCGTATACTTAAGACTCTCTCCCTTTAGTCTATTTCTCTTTATTACCCTTTTCTTACCTTTGAGGTAATTCTTCATTACCATCGTTGGTAATCCTTCTTCCTTCTCTCTTCTTACCGTTTTGGGTAGCCTTTCCTCTTCTTTTTGGTACTGTTCTTCTTCTCCACATAATTATGTCAGATAAGAAAAGTAGTGCTGGTTTTAAGCAGTGTAAGGATTGCGGCCGTAAGTTACCGCTTTCCGATGGCCATGATGTATGTGTCTATTGTTTGAATGTCTCCCACCTTACTGTGGATCCCCCATGTGTGATTTGTAGAATATTTTCAACCAGGACTGTTAATGAGAGAAAGAACAAATTAATCTTGAAAGGTCTTCTCAAATCTCCTTTCTGTGAGGCTTTTTCTGGGTCGAAGGGCTCACCCCCTCCTGTTGTACCTCGCAAGAGGCGTTTTTCCTCTTCCTCATTGAGTCGCTCACTTCATCTCCCTCTGGAGATCGTAGGGCATCAACTCATAAGAAGGTGAAATTGACTACTACTTCGGCGCTGCCACCTGTAATCCTGTTGGCTCCAGGCTCGGCACCGCCCCAACTGATTCCTGCTCCAGCCATGTCCTCCTTATTGGCACCGGACTTTCCGATGCAGAAAATTATGGCTCCAATAGTTCCATCTCAGCTCTTACCGGCACTGTCCATGCAGGTACAGTCCCCTTCGGCACCGTTGGTACAATCCCCTTTGGCTCTGAGTATAACTTTACTGTCCTCCACGGTGCAGACACTTTTGGCACCGACATGTTTGTTGGTGCAGTCCTTTTCGGCACTGTCATTGTTATTGGTGCAGACACTTTCCTCGACGGCACCGTACTCATCGATGCAGACATTTGCTTTTATGGTGCAGACACCTTTGACTTCTATGGCACTGACTTCATCGGCGCAGACTACTTCCACACCGTTCTCTTCAGTGCAGATGTCTTCAGTTCCGGGCTCTGCACCTCTCGAATTAGCAAAGGCTAAGTATTCTCCTTCCTTGGAGCCATTCGTTGGTAGCCAATACAGTCCTTTTCTAGAAAGGCCAAAATCGCGCTCCGGTCTCTCTATGAGGTCGACCAGGAGCCTCTCTGAGCATGATGTGTTGTGGCTTGTTGACCAGTTTCTTTTGGCCAGAGGTCTCTCTCAACCGTCAAAATCAATGTTCCCTCCTTCAAGTGAATGCATGTCTCCTCAAACTCCAACGTACACTCCTCCTTCGACTTCCACCCATGTATCGAAGACCATTAATCCGACAGCCGCTTCCTTTCCTTCAACTCCAATAGTGGATCTCACTTTGGAACCAGAGTCGTCCTTGTGGCCCATAGTGCACTGGGCAATGGGCTCTTCTCAGGCCAGTGGCTGTGCCGTGGGGGAAGGCATTCTTGGCTCCATGCCAATTTTTTTCTATGGCACCCTCCAGGAATTCTCCCTCTCTCATGCTTCATAGCCCTCTTTAGACTCCTGGTATGAGACTCGGCTCATCAAGGCTTGGTGTGACCCCAGTTCCTGAGGTGGTTGTGCTCTGTTCTGGGCTCCCATCCCTCCTTGGTGGCCTTCCAGGCCATGGAGAGGGTGCTTGCCTCTGCTGGCAAACCCCACATTTCGGAGTCCTATCTCCCCTCTGTGCCGCAACTCTCACAAGCCACAACCACCAGACACTGGGCACAAGGGCTTCAGGTTTCTCCTCCTCAGGAGACCCCCTCTTTGCAGTCTTCCCCAGAACCTCCCACTGAAGAAGTACCCTGCAAAGTGTCATGCAAGAGGAAGCACATGGACTCCACTGAGGAGTCGTTGACTGAAGATATGGACTTTGATGATGGGGAAGGGTCCCCACGGTCATCCTGTGATGAGGTGTCCTCTGCTGACATCCTCGAGATCCTTAGGCAGAGGGGTGACTGGAAGTCCTCTAATCATTCCTCTGAGGAATCCGTATTCCTGCAGGCCTTTCATGCCCAGCCCCCTACCTCCTGGGTTACCCCTGCCAGCCAATGAGCTCATCTAGCTCATCATCTAGCATGCATGGAAGGCTCCTGACATCCTGGAAGCGATACCATGGAGGCCTGATAAAAATCTTACCAACCCCAGCTGAGCATCCCCATTGGCACGAGGTCTTCCCAGTAGATGCCATGATGGTGGCAGTTGCAACTAAGAAGGATTAGGCAGAAGAGAGCCAAACTGTCCATCTGCCCAACAAGGAGTCCTGAGTGATAGACAGACTAGGGAAGCATGTGTTTGCTTCATCAACCTTCACCGTAAGGTCTTTGAACTGTTTGGCACACTTTACCATGCTTCAGAGGGATCTTATCAACCAGCTCTCTGAAACCTTGGCAGGAGCTGTTTCTGACTAGGTCTGTCACAATGTGGCTTCTCAGATAGCCATCCTAGGGTCCATTTCCAACTCCTCCATGCGTCTTATTTCTCACGCAACGGAAGGAGTGGCTAGAGTGGCAGGTGCGGGTATACTCACCAGATGACATGCCTGGATGCGCCTTTGCGACTTCACGGACTCCTTTAAGGCTTCCTTCATGAATGACCCCATCGAGATGCTTCTTTGTTTGGCTCTAAAGTGAAAGATACGCTGGCAAGGTGTGAACAAGATGGCAAGACCCTGTCTGCCATAGGTGTCAGACACTCCACTCCTCAACGATTCTACTCCAGAAATCAGAGGAGCGGGAAGATGTGGCACAGGAAATCACAGTGCTCTTTCTGGGACGCATGTGCCAAGTTCTCCCTTAGAGGCAGAGGGGGAACCTTCAATGGAAGACACCCTTTTTGGGGCAGAGGAGGTCTGCAAAATCGGGGTTCCAGAGATTCTTTCTCTGGCCAACCCTATCAACGCTCCTGAAACGTTGCCCGACTGCTCACCTCTGGAAGCAGTCAGGGGTCATTTTTCCTTGTACCCCACTGCTTGGTAAAATATAACCACCGTCTCTTGGGTACAGTGGATAATATCCAGAGGCTCTCCCATCCCCTACCATCTTTGTCCAGTCTCATCCAGAGTATTTTCCGACGTTCCACCCAGTCAAAGGGAAGCAGCAGCACATGAAATACAAAAGCTGCTACAAAAAAAGAGTCATCCAGTCGGTCCCCCCAGATCAGATAGGATCCTGTTTTTACTCCAGGTTCTTTTTAGTGCCAGAAAAGACAGGGTACTGGAGTCCAATTCTGGATCTCAGCACACTGAACAAATTTGTAAAAACAGAGAAACTCCAGATGGTCACGGTTCAGTCTATCCTTCCTCTTCTGGAAGAAAATGATTGGATGTGCTCTTGAGATCTTCAAGATGCATATTACCACATAAAAATGGACAAAACACTCAAGATATCTCCGCTTCCATATAGGAGCCAGTCACTACCAATTTTGAGCTTTGCTGTTCGGTCCTCTACAGCCCCCAGAGTGTTCACCAAATGCATGGCGGTGGTTATCGCTCACTTGCAGCTTCCAAGGATTCCAGGCGTTTCCATATCTAGACGGCTGGCTCCTCACCGCCCCCACCAAGCGTCTACTGGAAGAAGCCCTGCACAGCACTCTCCTCACAACACAAAGTCTGTGAATCACTATAAACTGAGAGAAGTCCAACACAACCCCAGCCTAGTCTTTGGAATTTATAGGGTTACTGTTGGACACGAGAAATTGCACAGCATCTCTTCTGGACTACAGGCTTCAAAGAATAAGGCAACAGGTTCAACTGCTGCTCTGTCACCAGAAATCCCCCGTTCGATCTATACTCCAACTCTTAGGGTCAATGGCAGCCTCGATCACCATTGTTCCACTAGCCGGATTCCACATGAGGCTCATTCAGTGGTTACTTCTTACTCAGTTTTACCCTCTACAACATCCTTTGTCTTTTCAGATAAGTGTAACTCAGAGATGCAAGCAAGATTTACTCTGGTGGATGTCTCAAAATCCCCAACAATGGTCTCTCTCCTTCAGCCCCCATCAACCGAAAGCCACGGTGACCACGGATGCCTCCCTGATAGGGTGGGGGGGCTGTGTCAGGGAAACTCGGTCCAAGGCACCTGGTTGGAGACAGAGGCATTTTTGCATATCAGTGTCCTGGAACTGAGGGCGGTGCTACTAGTGTTGCAAGCATTTAATTCCATCCTTCCATCAGGGACTATTGTGATCCAATCAGACAACATGTCAGTGGTCTGGGACATCAACAAGCAAGGGGGCACCAAATCTTACTCGTTATGCCAAGAGGCCCTGAGAATATGGCAATAGGTGATAGCTTCCAACTGCTTTCTAATTGCAACACACATTCCCGGGAGCTCCAACGTGATAGCAGACAAATTGAGCAGTTGCATTCTACAACCTCACGAGTGGTCCCTCAACCCTATGATAGCGACAAGAATCTTCAACCACTGGGACCAGCCTTTCTGTGACCTATTTGCCTCCCCAACCAACTACAAGTGCAGCAACTATTTTGTCCTGATCCCCCCTGGGGGACAGTCACCGAGAGACGCTCTAGTCCACGCTTGGCCCTCGGGTCTACTTTATGCTTATCCTCCTCTTCCCCTCATCCACCAATTTCTGAAGAAAGCACAACAGTTGAAAAGCAAAGTGATCCTCATTGCTCCATATTGGCCTCAACAAGTCTGGTTCCCTTCCTCTGGCCTCACCTTCTAGATCAACCGTGGATCCTCAATCCATCCCCAATGTTGCTCTCACGTTTACAGGGTCTGACTCAACTCAATCTAACAACCCTGAAACTGACAGCTTGGTTTCTCCACTTCCAATGATTGCCAGGCAGGAAAACCTCTCATTCCCTGTGGGCAATATTCTTATTGCATCTCATAAGTCATCCACAAGACCAATATATCTCAATAAATGGAAAAGGTTTTCTCTATGAACAGCGAATAGACAATTAGACCCCTTGACAGCCCCATTTTCGGTGGTTTTGGATTACTTATCACATCTTTTCCACTCTGGGGTGTCTGCCTCTACTATTCATATGCATTTAGCAGCCATTTCAAACTTCCACATTGGTTTCCAGGATTCTTCGCTTATGTCACCTAGACTCTGTAAAACTTTCTTAAAAGGGGTTATCTACTTAAAACCTCCCTTTAGAGAACCGGTACAACCTTGGGATTGGGCACTGATTCTGCAAGCTCTAACAGCTCCCCCCTTTGAACCTGAGTCTTCATGTGATGTAAAATATCTCTCTTGGAAAACTTTGTTTCTGATTGCAATTACATTGGCCAGACGCTTGTCAGAACTTCAAGCCTTATGCATCAAACCTTCCTATTTTATCTTCCATAAGGATAGGGTATCACTGAGAACTAATTCTTCCTTTTTACCAAAAGTGGTCTCAAGTGGTCTATCAACCAATCTATTGACCTTCCAGTGTTCTTTCCTAACAACTCTAACAAGGGAGAGTATTGCCTGCACCCCTTGGATGTTCATAGGCAAATACGAACAAAATCTACCCGTAAATCAGACCAACTGTTCCTGACTTTTTCTGGACCTAGATGAGGCCATCCTGTCTCAAAAGTTACATTGGCTTCATGGCTGAGAAATTTTATTACCTTTACCTACAACAAAAACAATGTCACCTTGCCTCACAGAGTGAAAGCACATTCTACAAGGTCTATGGCAACTTCAGCAGCTTTCCATGATAAGGCTTCTCTCAATGATATTTGCTCAGCTGTGACTTGGGCCAAACCTCATACCTTTATTCTTCATTACAAATTGGACTTGGCCTCCAGAGGTAGAGCTTCCTTTGGCTCCATGGTGCTCATAAATGTTCTTCCATGAGGGCCACCCAGGAATACAGGTAGCTGGGGACTCTGCCCCATCAGTAAGGAATGAACGAAGATTAACAACATCAGATAAAGAAGTTATGTCTTACCATAACGTTCCATCTGTGTTGTTGAACTTCGTTCATTCATTACTTCCCACCCTCTGTCCCCCTCTGGAGGTTCCTGGTTGATCTCATATACTCCTTTATTGTAGGTTTGTTATGACCAGAGGTAGCCTCTACTTTTATCTGTCAACTTGCAAACTTGATCTGAGGTAACAGGGAGTATAGCATTCTGGGTAAGACCTTGGCTCGAGAGTTTTTGGCTGACTCGAGCTTGATATTTGGCTGGCTTGGTTCTGAGGACAGAACTGATAACCCATCAGTAATGAATGGATGAAGATCAATAACACAAGTGGAACATTATAAAACATAATTTCTTTTTTGTAAACTGGCATAATGTAAAGTATGCCAAAC
Organism: Protopterus annectens; assembly: GCF_019279795.1. NCBI lineage: Eukaryota > Metazoa > Chordata > Ceratodontiformes > Protopteridae > Protopterus > Protopterus annectens. The sequence continues at coordinate 1,491,194,082 of NC_056735.1, read as the reverse complement.
CATGATAAACTACTGGGACAGTAGAATTGTCTTATCTGTGAAGTACTAACAATATTTATATTGAACTAGTTTATTTGGTGGTGGAGAAGGCAGTCTATGACTGCATCAGCAAAGCATGAGCACACTATTTGGTTTTACTCTGGAAACACAGGGTCTTTAAACCCAGCTGATATCCATAACCATTAAGGTGTCGGCAAAATATCCCAACTAAAAACTAAACCAAAAAGGCCACACAGACAAACCAATTAGTAAAAACTACAAGAAATACCTAGCCAAGCTAGAGTTTTCACTGTGTGATAACTTAAAACCTCCTGTAATAGAGGCCCGTGGGATATATGCAAATGATCCCTTAAGGACATCAAGTGTTCTGAATGTCCATGACTTTTTCCTTTATCCTTTTTAAGTCTTTATAGACAGATTCAGGCTGAAACACTTGATGTCATTAAGGGATCATTTGCATATATCCCATGAGTTTCTATTACAGGAGGTTTAAGGTATCATACAGTGAAAACCTTAAGAGGTCATTTGCATATATCCCATGGGCCTCTATTACAGGAGGTTTAAGGTATCACACAGTGAAAATTCTAGCTTGGCTAGGTTTTTCTTCTAGTTTTTAATATATGTTCAACAAGAAAACTGTTAAATTCAAATCCTGTTTCTGTATGTCCCACTGGAACTGTCCATTTTGTGGAGTCCTTCATCAACACAGAGGTTGATCAGCTGGATGCAGAGGAAGGTCATTTTTTGAGTTGTTAGACAAAATAGGCTTGATGTAATGTTTGATAGTTACAGTTTGGCATTTAGTATTAATAATTAATTATGCTAAATATTGATGTGAATAAAGTGGTGTAGAAACTGAAATGGCACAAGAGATTGTAAAATTTCAGCACTTAGAGGAAGGTGCCTCATTAAAATTAGTTGTGTTTTATGATGCATCACTTGGCAGCCTGCTTAATGGAGGGACTATAGGTGGAGATTGCTTTGTGTAAATTGGAAAATGAGAAAGATTCTCACCTGTCTGCTGTTAGAAGTTTAAAATAATCCAGAGAGTAATGCATGGTACACTAGTCGGAGAAACACCATGCTTCACAGATGGACTTGATAAGTCAGGTTTCTGTAGACTCTTGAGTTTCAGAGCTTCTGTTGAAAGTGTAAAGATTCCAACTCTAATCCTTGGAATTGTGAGACAAAAAATATCAAAATGTGAATGTGTATACTTAGTCCGAGGTTGGTGTACTTCATAGTATTTCATTTTCTCCTAGGTACAGTGGTCTTCTAGTTAATGCACATAAGTAGCAGGATGGTGCCCCCACTCATGTCAAGGGTGCAGGTGTGAAATTCCCCTGAAAAAAGATACACTTTATTAGCATGACAGCAAGTTTTGAAATTCCCTATTGTTTCTTTGCAGTCACACTTTTCTTTTGCACATTTACCAGACTCATGGTTTGTCTTGAACTCCCAATACAGAGCTTTGTTTGGAGTTGCATATAATCTAATGACCAGCATTTCCAGTGTGATTTATAACTGTTCACTAATAGTTGCTGTTAAGTCCATTAAACTTGTGTCATAGGAAAGAAAATGCCTAGAGATGAGTAACATAGAAGAGCGTATTCATTCTGATAAGATTTCCCATGTCCTGTAGTCAGCAGCAGTGAATCAGCAGAATGATTAGTTAAGAAAGAAGTGTATACTATTCTGTAACTCTCAATGTTTCTTTATCAAAATGTATGATATGTACATAAGTTAGTAGAATGTGTGGTATAGGTTCATAGGTAAGTACTAGGCTATCTGACCGGGGGCATATGTAAGCCTAGCCAGATTGTGTTGGCTTTCGCCGCCCCCTTAGATTAGTTCCATGTGCCTCTGTCCAGTAGAGCCATTAGTTTCCTGTGTCTCTGTCCAGCAGAGCCACTGCAGTGATCCCCGGGGTAAATTTTCTGTTTCCCATCCACTCGTCAAAGTTTCTCTTGAAGAGTGTTAGTGAGGGGCTCTGCCTAATGTGATTGGAATCCTGTTCCAAAGCATGGGGAGTCTCTAGGACAAGAATCTCTCCCTCCAGCAAGTCCTATTTATCGTTATGGTGAGGTTTGGATCCCTAGAGCGAGTGCCTCTTGGGGATTTTTTTTTTTAGGTGGAGCATTCCCATCAATTCTGGGTTGGATATGGCCTTGTATGTCAGGCAGAGATCACCTCTGAGTAGGCGGTATGCAACCGAGTACAGCTGAAGTTTTTTCAGTCAGGCTGCATAGGGCATCTGTTTGAGGCCAGTAATCCTCTTGGTGAGGTACTTCTGTGGTCTTTCCAGGTACATCCCAAATGGGGCATTGTGGTCTTTCCAGGTACATCCCAAATGGGGCATTGTACTCTATGATGGGTCTGATGAGTGATGAGTAGAGGGGCACAATAACCTCTTTTGTTCTAGATGCGAACCCTTTTGTGATTAGGTGGGCTACATAGAAGGATTTTCTAACCACCTTGGCAATATAATTATCAAAGGAGAGATAACTATCTACTTGAGTCCCCAGATCCCTAATTTCTTTTTCTGTATTTAGGGGACTACCACGTATGTGGTAGTTTGCGGGTACTTTGTTTTTTTCCAAAGGGGATGACTATGCACTTTTTGGCATTTAGTTTGTGGCCATGATTTTGACACCAGGTATCCATCTCAGTGAGACCCTTCTGGAGGATGTCTGTATCAGCTGGAGAGTCATTTATGGCCCCCAGTTTGCAGTCATCTGCAAACTTGGTCAGCCATAGTCCTCCTGTGCTTGTCTGTACCTCTGAGAAGTATATACCGAACAAGAGGGGTCCCAAGACTGAGCCCTGGGGGATGCCACTTGTAACCGGTTTAGAGTCGGACCTGTAGCCTGCAACTCTCACCATGTGGGTTCTATCCGTGAGCCAATTGGCATCCCATCTCATGACGTAGGGGTTTAAGTTCAGGCTGGTGAGCTTGTCTATAATACCAGAATGGGGAATGGTGTTGAAAGCCTTTGCGAGGTCTAGGTAGGCTGTGTGGATCTCCTTTCCCTCGTCTAAAGCCTTGGTAACTGTCTCAAAGAAGTCCACCAGGTTTAGGAGGCATGATCTGCCCTTAAAGCCAAACTGGTTAGGGTCCAGTGTCTGGAGGTTCCCAATGTCTCTGTTAATGAGTTCCATGATGATGCACTTCATAGCCTTGCAGACCAGGCTAGTCAGGCCTATAGGGCGATAGTTCCCGGGGTCCGTTGTGGCTGTGCACCATTCTATGGGTACGTAGCCTGTAGAGAGGCTGAGTTTGAACAGTGTGTTTAGGTGAGGGGTTAGTTCATTTTGGAGTTCATGTAAGATACACCCTGGGACTCCGTCCGGTCCCATTGAAGCTGTGTTTTTTGCTATGGATAGGGCTGTTTTAATCTGTGTGTCAGTGATTGCCGGGGTTCTACATTCTTCTGGTGTGGTTATAGGCCCTTTAGGGGTGAGAGGGGGGTGAAGTTTGCAATAAACCTGTCTGCCAGAATGTTGGCAATATCAGTTGGTTCAGTGTATTGTGTGCCATTCTGCAATAACTCAGAGCAGATCTGAGTGTTTCCACTTAGGTTCTTTACATAGCTAAAGAACGCTTTGTGGTTATCTTTGGAGTCCTTGGCAATTTTTCTTTCAAAGCTAGCCTTGGATGATTTTATGAAGGATCGTAGTTTCTTGTTGATACTGATCAGGGATGTCTTTCCTTTTTGGGATTTTACTCTTTTCTGTACTAGTTTCCTCCTTCCATTGTATAGCTTGTTTATGGCAGGAGTCCACCAGACTGGTTTCCTTTTCTTGGAGGAGTAAGTCTTGGTTTTGCTTGGGATAGCATGATCCATGCATTCTTGCAGGTGCTCATAGAGTGCCTTTGTAAGGGATTCAGCAGCTTGGACATCATTGTCTTTTAGTATGGGGGCTGTGAACCTTTCCACCTCAGTCTTAAGTAATGTAAAGTTTGCTTTTGAAAAGTTTTTCATGGTGATTTCCTTGATTGGGGGTTGGGGCGGAATGTGAATATCCAGAGTGATTAGTCCATGGTCTGATCTAACCAGTGAGGGGTTGACCTCTGGTGTGGAACACCGGTCGCCCATGTTGGTGATGATCAGGTCCAATCTGTTGTCACCTCTGGTGGGGGTGTTGACCAGTTGATCCAAGGCATCTGAGTTTACAAATTCTAGGAAGCGCTGGGCAAGGGAGTTAGTACTTGAATAGTTCCCCCAGTTAATGTTTGGGTAATTGAAATCACCCAATATTAGTGCATTTGGTAGTACTGCCATATTTTCCAGTGTCTCCAGAAACATGGAATGGGGGTCCTGGGTCATGGTGTGTGATCTTAGCAAGCTACAATTTGAATTGCAGTTTTGCCCATTTTTAGTTGCACATGGATAATCACTGAGGCATTGTGCTGCTCCACTAACCTGGAGGTGTGGGTATCCTTGATGGATTTGGATCCACCCCCGCCTTTTGTGTTTCGGTCTGGGTTTTGTGGCTGAAAAGTATGGTATGAGTTATAGCCTGGTAGTGCTGGGGTGCTCTTTGGAGCCTTAAACCAGGTTTCTGTTACTGCACAGATATCGATGTTCTCCATACTGAGGAGTACCTCGAGTGCATGCATTTTGAGGTTTAGACTTCTGGCATTGAGTAGCATTACCCTTAGTTTTTGGTTACTTGTGCTATTTACAGTGACGGGTTTGTCTTTTGAGCCCTGCCTAAAAAAGGCACTATGGGGGCAGCAAAAGCCTTGGCCAGTATTTGAAAGCCTAAGGATGACAGGTGCAAGCCATCTCTTGCGAAGCAACGTGGCTTGTCAAGCATGTCATCCCAGGCGGACAGATACTGGATTCCCTTTGAATGACACCAGAAACGTAGAAATTGTTGAATTTGATTTTCTTTATAGTGTGGCATCATTCTTGGTGAGGACAAGATGCTACTCAGGGTCAGGGTCATTCCGGCTTGGGCTACGTGATCAGAGAACTCTTCCATGTCTCTTTTCATGTAGTCCAGGGAGGTACGTCTCAGGTCATTCACACCAACATGGACAATGACAGAGTCATATTTGTAATTCTTCTGGAGCGACCTGAGTGCTTGTGTTATGTGGCGGATCCTGGCGCCTGACAGGCAACTAACTGTAGCCTTCTCCTTGTCCAGCCTAGTTAGTTGGACATCAGTGTGCCTGACTATAGAGTCGCCTATTACTACTGTGTTGGGTATGTTGTTTTGCCTTAAGGGCTGTGATTGCATGGCACACTGATTATGTGAAGTATGTATTTCATGGTTTGTGATGGGGTGTGGAGGTTGCTTGGGTGTCTGCTTTGGAGGTCTCTCTTGCTTTTGCAAATTTTTATTTAGAGCCTCCAAGTATGTTTTCCTGTATTTATGTGTATTATTTGCCAGTGCTGGTTTAGTAGGTCTATGTAAGACTGGTGGTGTGTTGCAAGTATTTTCCTTCTCCTCTTGACGGTCAGTTCCAGTCTTGGGTTGTGAGAGCTTTGCCTCCAATTAGGCTGTATAATTGCATCTCCTGCATATATTAATGTTCGGTGGTAGGAGGAGAGGCTCATCTGTGTAAATGAGGCAGTTGTAACATTGCCTCAAAATGCCCAGATTCACCAGTTGGACTGGAGAGTACACCTGAAACTGCCCTTTGGACATGCCTGAATAGGTAAAGTGAGCTGTTTTACTGATTGGCTGGTAGGGACGAATAGAGAGCCTTGTCCTTCTGGACAGTATAGGGGGGTCTAATGCTACGGTTAATTAGTGCTTGCTATGAGTTTTGAGGAAGTGCTGGGCTGTAAAATGAATGATTTGAGTGCTTTAGTTTAAAGTTTGTCTAGTTCCAAGGGAAAAATTGAAGAGTAGACTTCGTGGAGCCTGGAAAACTTTAACCCTAGCTACCCGGGTGCAAAACCGCTCAAATGCGTTTTTTATAGCAGGGAAATGAAAGCGATAGAAATGAGCCCAAAATGCCCTTAAACTACTAACTTCTGGGCTGAAACCACTCCTCCAGGGGCAGATAGGCTGCTCAAAGCTCCCTTCTCTCACAGGTGAACAGAGAAACTTCCTTCTATCCAAGTAAGGTATGGGCAACACAGAAACTTGTTAACACAGCCCTGAATTTAGCAATAACCTGAAAACTGGACTATACTAGTTCAGAAAGGTGGGAAACATATATATATATATTTGTACATATATTTATATATATATATATATATATATATATATTTGTACATATATTTATATATATATATATATATATCCCCCCCCCCAGAAAATAAAGCAGATACAATAATAAAAAAAAACACTTCAGAAAAATGGCCATCACACTTTAGTGTGTAGCCTACAACAGTGAAACAGATTATTTAAACACAAAAATTACTTAGTTCAAGTGCAGGCAGCAAATAAGTAGTGCAGTCGGACTTGAAAATTGATGCACAAAACACAAATTGTATCACATATACACAGAGCTTTAGTGATGGTTATGCATTTTTGTTTTAACATGTAATACAGCAGTGTATACAATTGCGTTTACCATATAGCTCACAGGGTTTTTAGTACTAAAATGTGTGATGCACTCATAATGTATGACAGTCAGGAGGTATGCAGTTCTGCTGAAGGCATTGTAAATGAGGAAAATTACATCAAAAAGGGAGTTAACTTGTCGCAAAACCAATAAAAAATATTTTAAATGTATGACATTTGTATGCCTTCTCATTCAGAGTTAATGACTTTGTAGGTTGTGGAACTTGAGGAGTAGAAAATCCCAGTGAAAGGTAATGAGATGTTTTGCGTGTGTCTGTTTTCCAGTTTGGACTGTTTTTTTTTTTGCGTGTGAAATGCTTGTCAGCAGAAATTATCTGTAGCCAATGCTATTGTTTTGCTTCTTGCATATTTTTTGATGCCTTCTTGGACTTTATCTTGATGGCATCAGATTAAGGTTCAGCAGACATGTTCATGGCACACTTCTCATCTTTGTAGACATAGGCCAATAGCAGTTCTTAGAAATGTTCTCATTTTCTGTCTCTCCTAACCAGGACAGCAAGGTAGTAGGTGCAATTTCTAATTCCCAGGCTCCATAAAGTGATGTCGTTATAGCAAGCATACAAAGAAGCTTTGAATTGTCAGTGTGAAACAGTCCTATGCTATGACCTTCTGATCAACCTTTTCCCGTCTGCATTTAATTTTCTGAGCAAATGTGTGAGGAAACATCCAAGTTGGCCTTCTTGCACAGAAAGCTACTGGCCATTTAGAAAACTTATGCTCTGAATAAAACTGTGCTCATTGTCAGTTCATGGTGGAGCTAATGTTTGGTTATAAAATATGTTAACTAAGTGATGCGTCATGAATTTGAAGTCAGGTGCCAGCTGCATTGTACAGAGATAGTTGTGCTTTAGTTCTTGAAATAGCTTGATGTTTCTGGAGTAGGAATGAGGAGGGGCTTGGTCTACACTGCTAGAAGTCCACGGGGGAGTATTTTTGCACACTGACAGTCCAAGCAAAATTTATAAGCCAAAACAAAGGAGTGTAATTGTGTGTGTGTATTTGGGTTGGGTTGGGTTAGTATGTCATGCAGGATTGTAATACATGTATTAGTCACATACAAACCATATATGGGAGAAATGCCACTGTTCTTTAGAGTTTCATGTCAGCTTTGAATTGGAGAAATGCAGGGCAGGCAGAATGAATGGCATATGATCAAAAAGCAAAATGAGAATTCAACAGAGTGCAGAGTGTAGTAATGATTAGCAATGTTTGCAAGGAGCCAGATTATTATGATTTTATACTTTAAAATAGCATCAATCAGTCTAGAATATTGCCTTCCACACGTTAAATGGAGAGTTTTGTAGAATTGTAGTGTATAAGATTTAAAATGTTTTCTTAGTGCATTTGTTCTTGGCCACATTTCTCTCTAGGGAGGTGCGAACATTTATGAAGATCTGCAGATGCTAGAAACCTCTGTAAAAATAAAAATGGCTGCTGTAGAGTTCTTTAATAGTTACTGTAACAACACAGATTCAGAATAAGAATAAATTATATTCTTCTCGTAGCCTGAGAAGGCAGACAGTTTTGCTGAACATCTGACAGCAAACCTTTGATCATGTTTTGTCAGTGCAGACACTTTGTTGTACGAACAAAGACTGTATTTTGTATTGTACTTGGGCAAGAACTTTCACCTGCCCACTTCTCCCCTTCTGCTTTGGACAGTAAATGAATGCCTGATTCTGAAGAATAAGGCATTGCAATTTTCCAGAGCACAGTATTGCACACAGCAGTTACTCTGGTCTTAGTTAAAACAACTTAGTGGCTAGCCTTCTGTAAGCTTCTATTCACTTTCATTATTGAAGTATTCATGAGAGTCCTGTTATGTGCGTCTGCATCTTTAATTGTACTTTGAGGTAATGCATTCTTTTCTAGATAGAAAATTAGTAAAAAATGCATTCCTTATCAATTATTTTCCAGTTTATTGTACGAGTTGTCTTACTTTTGAGACTGCTTTTAATGCCATCTAATCCCCGTTGACCAGAAACATCTTCTGCAGTTCATTTTAAGGTGTTTTACATATGTGTGTGTGCATAAGTTTATGGATCTGTCTCTTTCTGTACATATGTATATACATATATATATATATATGTATACATGCATACACACACACACACTTTCACTTATATGTGCACACACGTATTTGTTACTGCCGCATGTGGGTAAAAGGCAGCAGGCATCAAATGTACTGAGAAGTGAATTATTTGTCTGGATTTTTATTTTTAATGTTTTCCTAACTGGATCTAAAATTTAACAAACCTCCCTGCTCCTGACTTGCTGTGGCATAGACATGCACATTAGAAGAAATCTGCTGCCTGATCCTGTCTTGCTATAGTAAGCCTGACTTTCAAAAAGTGAAAAATAATATCCCTTTCCACCCAGTAGTATTTACCACACACTCCTATCACTACCCTTTCAGAAGATAGGAAAACATACCTGGTTTCCTTCGGTTCGTACTAGGCTGTTAATCCAATAACCATCTCTAGCCTCGCCAATGATCCCACTCATTTACCAAGTCATGAATTAATACCATACCCAAGCTATGTTTGGCCCCTTTCTGTAAGGGCTAGAGGGGCCAAACAAGTAATGTATCTACAATTGCCTATTCAGTCAGCTGGGTTATGCTTCAAAAGGGTTGTAGAGCTACTCTGCTTAACCTGAAAGGGCAAACTATTCCATGAAATGGGGTTTCTGCATGTATCTATCCTACAAGAGTTCCTGTTTTTGTTTTGTGGAAGTTTAGGTCTCCTGAACAGGGTATTTGGGATGACATTAGTTTTGTGGATGAATAGGAGGTTACATAGGACCAGAAACGATTTTTGCATTACCTTTTATTGTTTCCATTTTAGGCGTTTTGAGCTGTTTTTGTATTGATTGTACTGTTTTTATACTATTTTAGTCATTAGCCTTTTGTATGGGTCATTGAACCAGCTGACATTGCTGATAACATGAGTGCTACCTATTACACAGTTAAAAAACCTGTCCCTCCTCCCATGACAGTGCCCTATGCCCACATACCGTTTTACAGAAACACTAAGGCTGCCCACATCTAGTGATCCCATTACACTCCTTAGGAAATGCCAAGGAAAGCTTAATTTTATCTTCCTTATATAAACAATCTCATCGCTGTCTCCTGTAACACCTGCTGATCCTACTGATGCAAACCCTGTCACATGCTCGTCATGCCTGTGATTTTACTTGAAACTGTAGGGTTTTCCTTTTTGCTGGATTAGAGGCACCTTGTCTCTCCTCAGTAATAAATAGTGAATGAAGATAAGAACATTTACTTTTTGCATTATTTTTCTCTGGGATTTCTATCTAGTGACCAATAACATAGCCATTTCTTAACTCAGATTTTCAACATTCCATCTCTGAGTCCCCACTTAACTGTGTCACTGTTAGTACATAGTTTGATCACAAAACTCCGATTTTACATAGTGACAGTAAATTTATCTTCTAGGACTGCAGTGCAGAAAGCACTGACATTTTTCATGTTATGGATCCTTGTGATGTGTATTTTGAAAATTTGCTTATAGTTGTTCAGATTTACCAGTTATTGTTGTTTTCATAATACGTATCAGTAGTTTGTTATCATTTATTAAGTTTTGGAAAATTACTACATGCCATCCATTCATCCTGCCTTGGCAAAACCTTTGGTATCCCCAGAGCAGAGCTTGCCTTCTCCCTGTGATGAGGATGTTAGTAGGATGCTTGATGGAAAAGGGATAGCAGCCTACAGCTTCTTCAGACGTACTTCTGTTCTAATTCTCATGTGTCTTACATCGGAGATCAACATTGCTGCAACCTCTGTGGACATGCAGGCTGGAGAAACTAAGGAGGCATCTGAAGCAGTACCCACTGAATTTGCCAAGCCTATCAGATGTACTTCAGCCCCTAAACTGGCAGCTGGCAGGACGTCCATACTTGGAGGCGCAGTCTCTGTATCTGGCCTAGCTACTTTGGCCTTCTTTTTTGCCAGTACTGCTGAAGTAGCCAGTTCCGATTCCATATCCAAGGCAAGGCGTTTGAACATTGGTTCCCAACGAAAAGCTTTAGGGCAGTGAGACAGCTGTGCAGTGTTTTTGGAACAAAATGACTGGCAGAGAGTGCACACTTTGTAGTTGTGGGAAGGCCCTAAGCAGAGATCATGGCTGTCTTTGTGTGGAATTTGTCGACTGCACTTAAATTTTCCCTTCCTAGATGACATGGACAGAATCAGCTAAGGGAAGAAAATACAGCAACCTAAGCAAGCAGAGAAAAAAAAAAAAAACAGAAAAATTCCTCAATGGGGTACTTGTCTTTTCAGGAGTTACTTGCATGGAGCAGAATGAGCAAGATGACGTTCAACTGGCAGCAGAGAAGTTCTGAGGTCTGTGCGTGCGGATGTCACATTTATGGCCTATGGTTTATGGTCCTTGCATGTGACATCCCACGCACCACACAGCAGCCAGGCTAAGCTTTTGTATGTGAGCCAGACATTCAGGTCACCTCAGGTGGAGGATCCTTCATGTTAGAATAATGCAGCATGGAAGAGATGGACAGCTATGGTTATGGTAGCTTTTATACAACTATTCTTTCTTTTTTTCTACAAAGAATGATTAGTTGCCCGTCTATAAGTTTCCTGATGGGTAACCCACCCAGTTTTGGAATTGTTTTTCATCTAGTTGATTAATCATTATGACTAACATGGTTGAGGGGATACAGGACTATGATCACTGACATAACCGTGAGGGGGCATGTAGGGGACATATATTGCTAGTAAGTAGGGTGTAGATAGGCAGTGTGTGCTGTTCATTGACAAGAATGTTGAGGAGTAAGGTATTGAGGAGATACTGATTACTGCTGGGATACACAGGGAATTGTGAGGAGTTCCAAACACCAGGAACATTCCTGCAGAAGGGATAGGAGTTCCACTAGCTGGTAGAATGAGTTTTTTCAACTATGTATCTTAGAGGGCTGGGGCCTGACTAACACCTCCAAGTGGTCCAGGTTCACTTAGCACCTGAGGCACCAAAGGGGGAGTGAGTAGCTGACACAGATGTGTCCATAGTGACAGGAGGGTGTTAGAGTCCCCCAGTAAGTGCTCCATCTGGAGGAAGGGCCTGGGATAGCAAAGTTTAAAGCTAGAGACTCTGCAAAGCACAGACCCACCTAGAAATGTACATATGCACTGTACATGAAATAGCAGCTGTGTGAAAGTGTGCAATCATAGTGTAGCAATCAGAGAGGAAACTGCACCCCAGTTTTTGTCCATCAGTCATAATAGGAGCATATAAAAAAAATCTCCTAATCCCTACTGAATGATGGCCACGATCTCCAGGTTTCTCTTAATTTTGCCCAACACTGTGGGACCCCTAGTGTCAGAATGAATTATTAAGCCAATAGAAGATGGGGTTTTATGATCATGGTGGGGGGGGGGGGACTGAGCCAAACAATTATGTAAAAAGCAGATGTTCTGTAGTCCTATGTCGCCTTCATTCTTACTGATGGGATCCTCGGCTCCGACTCGGCCTATTTACAAGCTCGAAGTCTTCTAGTTGGCTGGTGGCTAGGTAGGTATCCCATGGTGCACCAGTACAATCCCCAGATCTCGTTTGCCGGGTCGACGAGTTCAGATATGCTTCTTCTTGGCCGTGGCAAAGTTTTACACATTTTGTTCTAAATTTTGGATAAAACTTCTATTTTCACATTTTAATAGTGTTATATAGCATTTTATAGCTATACTTAGTGTGGTTTTTGTAGTTAGATATTTAGCATTTATCAGAGCGCATTTTGTGTGCAATTTCTTTGAGTACAGTTGGCCTTATAGTACTTTGGTATCCTGTGTGTCAGTTATTTCACTGGGTTGTTGTATATGTAGACATCTATATTACTTGTTTTCATACTATTGATATTAGTAATTGTAGGTTCCTTTTGCGCTTAGGCTGTGTACTTTCTTAAATTTTATAAGTAATAACTTAGTTGCGGAGCTTCCACTTGTTGATATTTTCTGTTAGTGTTGCAGACAGAATGAGGTTCTGTTGACCTTCGTTCTCGTTTTTTTGTTTTTTCCACAAATTAGACTTGTTTTCCTGTTCTAGTGTGTGTGTGTGTGTGTGTGTGAGGCTATCTACTTGTTTCTGTACCGCCTAGGTCCGTTTTCGTTCGTGGACCTATTTTCCTTCTTCTTCTCTACCACGGCAAGGGGCATTTAAGTTAGAGGACCTAGTCCTTGTGGTGTCTCTTTAGCAGTTCCTTTAGGGCTAGGCCCGTTTAAGTTAGAGGACCTAGTCCTTCCACTTTCCTTCCTGTGTGTGTGTGGTTCAATCTTCTGTAAGATGTCTAAGGAAGTCAAGGACAATAAGCCATCTGGCTTTAAAAAATGTGTGAAATGCTCACTGAAAATGTCTATAACGGATGGCCACAGTAACTGTGTTTACTGTCTTGGGGCCATCCACTTACAGGAAACTTGCTTATTTTGCTGCTCTTTTAGTGCTAGGGTATTGCAAGAGAGAAAAAATAATTTCATACTAAAAGGTCTCCTAAGCCTTCCTTTGAGGAAGATCTGGCTAGCTCTTCCTCCTCTGCTAGATCTCAGGGATCTAAAAAGGAGAAATCCAAATTCTCTAAGAGGCCCTCCCTGATGCCAGGTGTCTGGGAGCTGCCTCTTAAAATTACTAAGTCTGATAACATTGCTGCCTCATCGGTCCACTGAGTTTGGAGCCGATCAAAGGTTCTACTACTGTAGTTACAGGGTCGGCACCAAGTAGTTTGGAGCCGACCTCTGAGAGTATTCAATGGAGCCGGTCTACGGATCCTTTACCAGTCTCCCCTATATTAAGGTCACCCATATTGCAGAGATCCCATTCTCCTACTCTGTCTTCCAGGAGTTTATCAGAAGAAGATGTGGAGAGGGTAGTGCTGAGACTTCTGAAGTCATCTGCCTTACCTAAATTTTTGTTGGCTCCAACCCAGTCTGTTCTGAAGCCATTTTAGTCGGTCCCCACTTCGGTGATTCCTCCTCCGAGTCATGCTGGTCTTTCGAAGCCAGAGTGTTTGGTACCGCTGGTGGAACCCTCGGTTCCAGCTCCCCCTGAGGTTGTTTCAGAGCCGAGTTCTGCTCCGGCACTCTCTGTGCTGTCTGTTGTGTCTAGGAGCCGAAGCTCCCCAGTCAGCCTCAACAGGGATGCCTGGAACCGAACCTTCCTCTCGGCACATCAGCAAGGGTAAGCTCTGACCCTTTGTCTGTCTCAGAGCCAATGGCTCTAGAACCGATGACATCCTCGGTCTCCTCAGAGCCGAGGAGGTCTTTGGAGCTGGAGAGGTTGGCATTCGAGATGATGAGGAGTGTGCTGTCCCGATCATCAGCTCCTAACAGAGGTACCGACACTCACCCCCCTAGGGCACCTACTTCTGTCTCGGCTCCTACTCCCTCTCTGGACAGCAGAGATCCGCAGCCTCAGGAGCCACTGGCTGGTGGCCCTCATTCTTCCAAGACCTCCCCGGAATATCCTTCTGAGGAGCCCCCGTGGAAGAGAACATGCAAGAGGAAGCATGTAGACTCCCAGGATGAGTCTCTTACCTCAGACACCGACCTCAAGTAGTCAGAAGGGTCCCCCAAGTCATCCTCTAATGATGTCTCCTTCATAGACATCCTGGAAATCCTTAAGCAGAGGTGCAGCTGGCCCACTGTCACCCTTTCTGATGAGGAGTTGGTGTACCTGAAGGCTTTCGGGTCTCAACCTTCAGCCTCTTGGGTGTCTCTACCCTTCGAACTGATGGAGTTCATTAGTCAGAAGGTGTGGGATACTCCTGATGCTGTGGAGCCAGTCCCCAGGAGACCAAACAAGATTCTTTCTGCGCCCAAGGAAAATGAATTTTTATCGAAAGGTGTTCCTGTAGATGCCATGGTGGTGGTGGCTGCTACTAAGAAGGAGTTAGCGGAAACTTCTTCTGTTTATCCGCCGAATAAAGAGTCTCGAACGATGGACAGATAAAGGAAGCATATATTTTCATCACCGGCATTTACTCTTAGATTGCTGAACTACCTTACACACTTCATGAGGCTTCAGAGAGATCTCCTTAAGGAGTTAGGAGATTCTCTACAAGGTACATGCACTGAGGGAGTCCCTGACAAGGTGTCTGCCCAGTTGTCCACCTTGAACTCTATTGTCAACTCGTCCATGAGGCTTATCTCGTATGCAGCCGATAAAGCGAGTAGATCAGCAGGTGTAAGTATTTCCCTAAGCCGTCATTCCTAGATGCACTTGTGTAATTTTGTGGAACCGTTCAAGTCTACCTTTACCAACGTCCCCTTCGACGGTTCTTCATTGTTTGGACCCAAGGTAAAAGACACACTCACCCGGTGTGAGCAAGAAGGAAAAACACTCTCTGCCATGGGAGTATGTTTTACTGTCCCCTCTAGACCATACCCTAAGGGTCAGAGAGATGGTAAAATGTGGTTCAAGAAATCCCAGAGGTTTTTCCTAGATGCACAGGGTGACTCCTCCTTCAGAGGCAGAGGAGGAAAAGGAAATGGTAGATGTCACCCTAGAGGCAGAGGGGGACTGAAAACCAGGGAGGGCATGATTCGTTTCGGGTCCAGTCTTACCAGCGCTCCTGATGTGGGGCCCAACTGTGCTTCTCTGGAGCCGGTCGGGAGTCGCATTTCTTTGTATCCAGAAGCCTGGCTAAGTATCACTCGAGACAAATGGGTACAAAGAATTATTACCAGAGGTTATGTCATACCCTTTTCTCTGCCACCTTATGTTCCCAAGAGGATCCCAGATGTTCCACCCAATCATAGGGATCAGGCAACTGTGAAGGTCAACAAGTTGCTGGCAAAAAGAATCATCCAAACCATCCCAGCAGACCAAATAGGATCTGGAACTTACTCCAGATTCCTTTTAGTGCCAAAACGTACAGGGGACTGGAGGCCCATCTTGGACTTCAGCAGATTGAATGAATCAGTAAAGAAGGACAAGTTCCGAATGGTGACACTGCACTCTATACTCCCGTTACTAGGGAAAGACACTTGGATGTGCTCAATAGACCTCCAAGACGCTTACTACCACATAAAAATGGACAGGGCATTGAGGAGTCATCTACGCTTCCAGCTGGGAGCCAGTCACTACAAGTTTCATGCTCTGCCCTTTGGTCTCACCACTGCCCCTAAGGTGTTCACCAGGTATATGGCAGTAATGACAGCTCACCTGAGACATTGAGGATTCCAGGTGTTTCCGTATGTGGAGGACTGCCTCCTGACTGCCCCCACCAGGCATTTACTTTTTCAGACCAGGAACGCTACCGTTCAACTTTGTGCCCAGTTGGGGATTTCTATCAATTGGGAAAAATCTGCCTTATTGCCCTCTCAATTTGTGATTTTTATAGACCCAGAGATAGACATAGTAGACATGTTGGCTCATCTTCCAGTAGAAAGGGCACAGAATCTGGTTCTTCAAATTCAGTGTCTTCTCCCCGTCCGAAAAGTCAGGGCCAAGACTGTTCTGAAATGTGTAGGGACCATGGCTTCCACCATACTACTAGCGCCGCTAGCCAGACTACACACATGAGGATTCTTCAGTGGCTGCTGTCGTCCCAGTGGTCCTTTCAACATCTACCATTATCTCATCACATACTGCTGACGGACTCTTGCAAGAAGGACCTCATTTGGTAGACTCAACCGAACCACTTAACTACGGGCACTTCATTTGTCCCTCACCAACCCATTGCCACTGTGACCATGGATACCTCACAGATAGAGTGGGGGGGGCATTATCTAGGCAGGACTGTCCAAGGCACATGGCAAAATCACGGGGCTCACCTGCATATCAACGTTCTAAAGATGAGGGCTATGCTCCTGGTGTTGCAAGCACTTCACAACCTTCTGCCTCTTGGGATGATTGCGATCCAGTCAGACAACATGTCAGTAGTATGGTATATTAACAAACAAGGTGGAACCAGATCATACCCAATCTGTTGAGAGGCCATTCGAGTTTGGAAATGGATGATATCTTCCCAGCATTTTCTGGTGGCAGCGCACATTCCAGGGACAACCAACGTGATAGCCGACAAACTCAGCCGGGCAATTCTGATGCCTCACGAGTGATCTCTGAAACAGGAAATAGCAGAATGATTTTCCGCAGATGAGGACAGCCTTGCTGCGATCTCTTTGCCAGCCAGATCAATGCAAAATGCAGCAGCTATTTCTCCTCATCCCCACTCCGGGGGAGTCACCGAGAGACCCACTTGTTCATGATTGGCCCCTGGGTCTCCTTTATGCTTTTCCTCCCTTCCGTCTCATACCCAAGGTTATTCAGAAAGTGAAACAGCTGGGAAGCAAACTGATCCTCATTGCTCCTTGCCTCGTCTGGTTTGGTTCCCCTTTCTCGGGCCTCTTCTCCTAGACGATCCTTGGATTCTGGACCCAGTGCAAGATCTCTTGACACATATGTCAGGCTCGCTTCATACCACTTTACACACCCTCAATTTGACAGCTTGGCTGATCCAGTTCCATCCCTAGTCAGGCTTCATGACTTCTCACCCTCCATGACTCATATCCTAATGTCATCTCATAAAGCCTTCACTAGGAGATTATATTCCAGTAAATGGAGGAGATTCTCTGTCTGGGCTGAGAAAAAGAATGTTGACCCTTATACCACCTCCATTTCGGTGGTTTTGGAATTCCTGTCTGAGCTTTTCCACCAGGGGTCTGCAGTTGCCACTATAAGGGTTCAATTGGCAGCGATTTCTAATTTTCATTTAGGCATACAAGATTGTAATTTGATGTCACATAGGCTGTGCAAAACCTTCCTCAAAGGTGCCACTTTAAGACCCCCATTTCAGGGACCTGTGGCTTCATGGGACTTGAATTTTGTGTTATCCAAATTGAAGTCTCCGCCCTTTGAGCCTTTTCATTCATCGCCTTTGAAATTTCTGTCTTGGAAGACCTTGTTTTTGGTGGCAATCACATCTGCCAGACAGTTGTCAGAGTTACAAGCACTTATCTGATTTTTCACACAGATTATCTCTTCGTACTAATCCATCCATTCTCCCCAAGGTCTGTTCCCATCGCACTTTGAACCAATCCATAGAACTTCTGGTGTTCATACCAAATCATTCCAATGCAGCAGAATATAGATTTCATCAGTTGGATGTTCATAGACAATTACATTTTTATTTGCACCAGGCTAAGGAATTCAGGAAGTCAGATCAATTATTTATTTCCTTCTCTGAATCCAGGTCAAGTTTACCAGTTTCCAAAGTGACCCTCTTAAATTGGATCTATAGCTGTATAGCTTATATTTACACCTCTGAAGGTAGGCCTTTACCTTTCATAATTAAGGCTCATTCTACGAGATCTCAGTCTACCTCTGCAGCCTTTCAAGCCAGGGTCCCACTTGATAATATCTGTGCAGCAGCAACTTGGGCTACTCCTCACACATTTATTACTCATTACAAATTGGATTTAACCTCCAGGGGTAGAGCATCCTTTGGTTCCACAGTACTCAGGAGTTTTTTTCCTTGAGTCACCCAAGAATAAAGCGCTCGGGATGCTGTCCCATCAGTAAGAATGAAGGCGAGATAGGACTACAGAACATAAAGAAGTTATGTACTCACCATAACATTCCATGTTTGTAGTCCATCTCGCCCTTCATTCTTACGAACCCACCCTCCTACCCCCATCCTAGAAGTCCCTGGAGACAGAATATTTTTGTTTGAAGCCATGGTGGTACAGCGGTAGCATTATTGCCTCACAGCAAGAGGTTCTCCTGTTCGATTCACGGCTGGAGTGCCTTTGGAATCTGCATGCCCTCCCCGCGGTCCAGTGGTCTCCAAAAGACATGCATGAACGGGTGTGCCTTCGCTGAAGGTTGGGCATCGTGCTGGCAACTCGGCACCATAAAAATCTACTGCCAATCATTAGCAGACCGGAGTTCCGCTGTGGCGACCCCTAACCGGGAAAAGCCGAAAAGACAAACAACATTTACTGGAGACCTTTTATTATTGGCTTTTTTCTGTGTGCTTGTTATTATTTCTCCTAGTTAGCAGCAAACAAGATCTGGGGATTGTACTGGTGCACCATGGGATACCTGCCTAGCCATGAGCCAACTAGAAGACTTCAAGCTTGTAAATAGGCCGAGTCAGAGCCGAGGATCGGCTCCAATCCCATCAGTAGGAATGAAGGGCGAGATGGACTACAAACATGGAACGTTATGGTGAGTACATAACTTTTTTTTTCTAATCTGGACTGGGGCAGAAGCATATACACTGATGAGCATTGGTATGGGCAGTGGGGTTTGAGGTGGAAGTCAGGTTGTACATCTCTGTGGAGGGATGCAAATAGTTGTCAGGAGCTCTGTGTGTGTGTTTGGTGGTTGTCAGGGGGGTTTGACTGGTGTCTCACTGAGAGAGTATTTCTTTGTTTAGAAGTTCATAGATCTGTACTAGACTGTTGATCAAGAGGACTTTTAATAGCCTAGCCATGATACCCCAAGTTGTATGTTCCCATTATCATAACTAGTTATGAACCCTTTCAATGAGGACTTCAGGGGGCCATACCTGGCTTATATTTATGATTGCCCATTCATTCATCTAGACTGCGCTTAAAGACAGTTAGGTAGCTACATTGCTTTATTTCCAAAGAAGTATTTTCCATGAAAGAGAAATTCTCTAGGATATATATCTATTTTGCCAGCAGGTCTTATTTATGTTTTGATGGAAGTTAAGATCTCTTGAGCGGGTATTGATGGTATTATTTGTTTTGTGTATGAACAGTTTGCATAGTACTTTGAATACTAGATCGATTTCACTTCTCAAAAGATCACTTCTCAAGAGGCTGTAGGAGACAGAAAAGAGGCAAAGTCCCTTAAAATCGTCTGGGTAGCTCAAGAGAGTTGTGCCTTTTATTATCTTAGTGAGATGACACTGTAGTCTCTGAAGTTGGATTAGCAAGTACATGCTAAAGGGGACATTGTACTTCATTGTGGACCTAATGAGGGAGGAATAGAGAAGGTATAATGATCCCCTTAGATCTGGAGATACAATTCTCTGGTGATACGTCTGGCAAGGTAATAGGATTTCCTAACAGCGGATATGTAATCAAAACATAGTTCATTCTATATTAAACTGCAAAAGTCCTTAATAGCTGAGTCAGCTTTTAAAGAGATGTCACATGTGTAGTAAGTGCGTGGGTGCCCCATTTTAATTCAGGTCATAATGCTGCATTTGTTGACATTTGGTTTTATAAGCCTAGCCATATATTTTTTGGCTACATTGCCCACCCCTGAAACTATGCCATTATTTAGCTAGCTGTGTGCCTGTCGAGCAGTGACACTGAGGTAACCCCTGGGGTGTATCCTGCGATCTCCCATCCATTGGTCAAGATCCTCATAACTGGAGTTCTTTCAGTCGTGCAGCATAAGACAGATTTTTTTGAGACTTATCCTTCCTTTTGGGAACTCATTGGTCTGATGAGTGATGAGTATAGAGACTATGACTTCCTTCTATGATCTGTGAATCCCTTCATGATAAGGTGGGGTGGGCAATGTAGAAGGTGCTCCTAGCAATTTAGCAATAATGAAGATATGAGGCTACTGTCTGCCCTGGTCCCCCTGGTCCCTATGCTTCTTCTGTCGGTGGATTGCCACTATATGGTGCTTTGTCAGCCATAATCCTCCTGTGTTTGCTTGTACTTCAAAAAAAGATGCTAAATAAGAATGGGCCTAGGACTGAGCTGTGGGACACACACCACACTGAGAGCTTTTAGAGTCTGACATGTTTGTGGAGTGGGACCACAGTGGCTGTCGCCTGGGTACTGGGTACATATCGGTGAGACGAGATTAAAAACAGCTCCTAACTGTGGGTTTAATTCCCTCAATGAGTTCATGGAGCACAGCAGGGGACACCATCAGGTCAGGTCCCATGGATGCTGTGTTCTTGAGAGAGAGCAGGTTCTCACCTGAGCACTGGGCGTTTGGGAGATGTGGTATTAATATCATATTTGGTGGTATAGGGGGGAGGTGGGAGAAGATTAGCTTTGGATGATTTTATGAGAGCTCTTAGCTTTTTACTTATAGTGATCAGCGGTGTCTTACTTTTTTTTTTTTTTCTATCTTGTAGTAGCTTTTTCTTTTTTGTAGAGTTTTTTTCTTATTGGGGGGGTCCACCACCACTGGCTTTTGCCTTTTTGGTACAAAGTCTTTGTTTTTTTGTGGGATTGCCCCATCCCATGCAGCCAGGTGCTGGTGTAAGGCATTTTTTTTTGATTCAGCCAGGTTTTTGAGTAATGTTTACGCCACCTCAGGGGAAGTTCTAAGAGTGCCACACTAGTCTCTTTAAGTGTGTGAAGAAGTTACTGTGGTCTCTTTTTCATTTCTGGGATTTTGGATGCAGCCCAGCTTGGACCTCTTAGAGTTAGTTTGTGATCAGATCTCACCATTGGGGATGAACATTGTCGTTGAACATTGTGCTCCGATGAGATCATGATGATGAGCTGACAGGTTCCTCTCTAGGATGTGGGGGGATGGTGACTAGTTGTTCCATGGCATGTGAGTTTATGATTTCAGGAACTTTTGGTAGTAGTTGTGTTGTCAGTCTATATTAGGGTGTGAGTATGTCGTATTTTGAGTTGGGTGTGATGTATCCCTCCCCATGGTTTTTCATTTAGGGTGGCCAGGTTTCTTGTTGTTGAGGCAGCTTTTTGGTGGGCGATGCATCGCGCCTGAGGTGCCTCAATCGCATTGATGCAATCAATCAATCATCAAATCAATCAAATGCGCAATCAATCAATCAATCAATCAATCAATCAATCAATCAATCAATCAAGTCATGGTCCAAGCACAACTTCTTGGTGCATGTTAAACCCTCCCCTAATACATCTGGAATTTGCATTGAGAGTTTATGAAAGCTGCAGATTTGATAAGCCACAGACCCTCGATGTCAGCTTTTTTTGTCAGAGAAGTAAATACCAAAGAAAAGTTGTCATAGGACTGATCCTTGGGGATACCACTAGTAACTATGCTTTTAGAAGAGATCATGCCTCCCACAGTAAAAGATTGGTTCTCTCAGTTAGCCAGGTTGCTGTCCAGTGGGTAATATATGTGTTTACATTTAGTTTGATTAGCTTTCCAATACCGATAATGCCAGACTGTGGGATGCTTGGCCAGGTCCAGGTAGTCAGGGAGAACTGATTTGCCTTAGTCTAGTGCAACAGTGATTTGTTCAAAGACGCCCATCAGGTTCAGGAGGGAGGATCTGCCTTGCCTTTAACCAACCCATACTGGCTTGGGCCCAGTGTTTGCAAACTGCCCTATCCTTCTTAACAAGTTTCATAATGATGTATTTCATTGCTTTGCAAATATGCTTGCTGAGGGTTATAGGTCTCTAGTTTCTTGGATCAGTTGTGGATCCCCTGTTGTGCAACAGGATGACTGTCACAGTTCTCCATTCTTCTGGCATGAATTCAGTGGAGAGGCTGAGGCTGGATAAGTTTAGTAGCGAGTCTTCCTGACACTGTCTGGTACTGGCACATTATTAGGACCATTGCAGCTAGTGCTTTGGGCTCTGGTGAGGTAGTTTTGGATCTGCTCTGAGATGATTAGGAGGAGTGGTGTGGGCATACTACCAAGTTGGGGGGAATTTAAGAGGACATAGCATTGTAAAGTTAGAGCTGAATTTGTACTCTAATATGTTGTCTGTGTCTTCAAGGGATGAAGAAGTGCTGTTATTCTGTATTAGCTGTGAGCATTGCTAAGAATTACCTCTAAAGTTTCTGATATAGCTGAAGAAGGCTTTGTGGTTTTCCTTAAAATTAGCAATTCTCAAGTCATACGTAGTTTTGGATGATTTTATTTTGTTTGAGTTCTTTTGTTGATCTTTCTGGGTTCGTCTTTAGATGATGTAATAATAACTTTGCTTTTATGGAGCTTTTCTCCCCAGGACTCCATTGAAAATGGGCTCCTCGTGGCCCAGTGGACCGTCATGGCAAACAAACTACAAATAAAATAAGTAAAAATTTATGGGTTATGAGTTTCTTTCTCTTATTATATAATTTATTTACACCAGGGTCCCACCATATAATATAATGCCTGTATTTGGCATTATATTTGTGTCTTATAACAGGTACCTTAATGCATGCTTTGAAGTGGGCTTAGGATTTATTCATAAAAGTGGAAGCATGAAAGATGGGGGTCCTTGATGTGAGGAGGGCAGTTAAATTTCTTCAGGTTATCAGTTAGCAGGATTAGGCTTGCCTTAAAGTAGTCTCTAAAGACAGAAGGGTTTTGTGGTAAGTCAGGTTTTACCCTCATGGTGAGTGCTACCTAACTGTGGTCAGCTTTGACTAATGATGTGGTAACTGTAGGTGTTGAGAAAAGGGTGACAGTTGGGAGGGTGGCCTAATGGTTAAGGTGTTTGCTTTACAAACACAAGATGCAGAGTTTGAGTCTCACAAGGGGGATGATTTATTAGGCTTAAAATGGCCCACAAGGGCAGTTAGCCTAGTACTAATCTATGAACCTAATCTATGAACCTATTAGCAAGTACCAGATCCAGTATTTTTGAACCTCTAGTTGTGACGTGACCCATGTGGTCTAGGGGAGCTAGCGTTAATGAAGTCCAGGGATCTTTGTGCATATTTATTTCAGTTGATGTATGTTTCCCAGTTAATGGAGGGATAGTTGAAGTCTACTAAGAGAGTAGTGTTAGGATCAGTAGGGAGAGGTGTCACTTTGTTTAGATATGCCTCATGGGCAATAGGTAACCTATGGAGGGTTTGTGGTAATTGGTTATGATATGGTATGGAGTTCTGTTTACTGTGAAAAGGATAGGGAGAAGTTCAAGGTCGTTGACCTGGCTTAAGTGTCTTGTGGTAGATAGCTTCTTAGGAATATAGACCTCCCCCCAATAACACAATTGTTTTCAATGTTGAATCTGAAGCGGAAATAGATACTGAAGTTGTGCACTGTGGGGTTGCTCTCACTATTCTGAAACCCCATTTCAGTAACTATGCAGATAATCTGTACTTTCAAGAATTAAGAAATGCCTGTAAGGAGTGCAGTTTCTTGTTTAGGCTTCTGTCATTGAGCAGTGCTACCTCTCTATAGTTTTGATTTTTATTGGCTATGTAAGTAACTTGAGGAGTCTACCCTTGCCTAGAAAAAAGGCACTATGGGGGAGGAAAAGGTCCTGACCAATGTACAAAAACCATGAGGAGAGAGATGCAGGCCATCCCCTAGCAAAGCAGCCAGGGTTGTCCAACATCTCCCGGGCAGATATATATTGAATCCCTTTTGAATGACACCAAAAGCCAAAACTGAAGTTGGTTATCTTTTGTTTCTATTGTTGCACCATTCTTGGTGATGGTAGGATACTGCTCAATACCAGTTTCAGATGCATATTCTGAGAGTTCTGTTATGTTCGTCATATGATCCAAGAATGTATGTATCTGGTCATACACTCCTATGTTTGTAATGACCATATCATATGTGTACTTAGGTTGAAGGGAAAGCTAACCGTCACTCTGTCTTTGCACAGCCTGGTGAGTGATGTATCTCTGTGTCAGTCTATGGAACCATCTGTGACTAACACATTAGCAGATGTACTGTCTCAGCCTTGCTACCTTAAAGGCTTGGTCTGTCAGCTGACTGACCCCTTTTTGTAATGGTGTTTTGTGTAGTGTCTGTGATGTTGTTCACCTTTTAGTGTGACACTGAATGTCCTGTATGTTGAACTTTCATCTAAGAAGGCCTTTGTGGTTTAGGCAGGGACTTGAGTACTTTGGCCTAAAAATGCTTATTTGTTTGTCTGAGGCCTGGTGGACATGGCTGTGTGAGACAGTTCCCAGAAATTATAACAGGCTGGGTGTTACTTTCAGTCTTTGAAGAGAGATTGAACTCTGGACTGATAAATAATTCTTAAAGAAGGAATGTATTATACTTATGACCTACCATGTATAGTGTAAATATGTGAAACTACAGTTACTTATTCTCATGTCTTATGTACTCCTCTCACTGTTTGTCATAATGTACTGTATATATCAAAATTTGTGCGTGGAGTTTTTCTCCCCGGGCCTTCGCTGAAAATGGACATGTATCCAGTCAGACTATCCCAATCAACAAATGTAAAATAAATAATAATAGTAATAAATAATTCCACCTCTCACATATGAAATAGTCTTCAAATTCAGCTCTAACTTTACTATCCTATGTCCTCTTAACTCCCCCCCAACTTGGTAGTATGCCAACACCACTCCTTCTGATCATCTCAGAGCATATCCGAAACTACCTCACCAGAGCCCAAAGCACTAGCTGCAATGGTCCTAATAATGTGCCAGTACCAGACAGTGTCAGGAACTCTCACTACTAAACTTATCCAGCCTCAGACTCTCCACTGAATTCATGCCAGAAGAATGGAGAACTTTGACAGTCATCCTGTTGCACAACAGGGGATCCACAACTGATCCAAGAAACTAGAGACCTATAACCTTTAGCAGATGTATCTGCAAAGCAATGGAATACATCATGCAAACACCTTCCCAACAGTCAACAAGTGAACACATACCATCCCAAACCCAGCCACTACCCACAAAAGAAACCCTAACATTCTCTCTCAACCCCATCTTATGTTTGTCTCACGCAGTGTTATCTCTGGAATCCTGTACATTCCATGTACTATCCTACTTCAAACTTTTAAACTATAGTATTTTGATAAATCTTGCCAATACCAATGAATATTGTACTTTGAAACTGTAATCCTATGCAATCTTGTAAAATTATGTATTTTCCTAAGGAAAATGTACTTGGTATGTATAAATATCTTACTTGTATGTTGTTATTCTGTGGAGCGTTTCTACCCGGGCCTCCACTGAAAATGGACATCTACAGTTGCTTTTTTATAATTTTTTTCTTATACAGTGTTTCACATTATTAAGCAACTGACAGTGAACTGAAGCCTGCTTAAAAATATTTATGTACGGTTTCTTTTCCACAATACTTTTGTCTACATCATTGACTGACAGTAAACTGAAGCTGCCAAACAGGATAGAAATTTCATATCTAGGTCAAATGTAAACATTATGTTAATAAACATGGTTTCCACAGTTCTAAGACGTTATGGCAGCAGCACTCTTTGCTATTCAATTTTAAAAATAAATAAAAAATTAGTGAAGTATTCAGGAACATTTACTTAGTTATGTATTTGGACTTGCATTGCTCTTGCATTCTTAATAAAGGGCTGCATAATAAACTACTGCAGCAGTATTACTGGTAGTAATCATACTAGGGAACTGAACTGAAGTGACCATGCTACAACACTGAGGTGATCATGCTACTGGACTGAAATGACCATGCTACTACACTGAAGTGACCATGATACTACACTGAGGTGGTCATGCTACTGGACTGAAGTGACCATGATACTACACTGAGGTGGTCATGCTACTGGACTGAAGTGACCATGATACTACACTGAGGTGGTCATACTACTGGACGGAGGTGACCACGATACTACACTGAGGTGGTAATGCTACTGGACTGAAGTGACCATGATACTACACTGAAGTGGTCATGTTACTGCAATGAAGTGACCATGCTACTACACTGAGGTGGTCATGCTACTGGACTGAAGTGACCATGCTACTACACTGAGGTGGTCATGCTACTGCACTGAAGTGGCCATGATACTACATTGAGGTGGTCATGCTACTTGACTGAAGTGACCATGATACTACACTGAGGTGGTCATGCTACTGGACTGAGGTGACCATGATACTACACTGAGGTGGTCATGCTACTGGACGGAAGTGACCACAGTACTACACTGAGGTGGTCATGCTACTGGACTGAAGTGACCATGATACTACACTGAAGTGGTCATGTTACTGCACTGAAGTGACCATGATACTACACTAAAGTGGTCATGCTACTGCGCTGAAGTGACCATGATACTACACTGAGGTGGTCATGCTACTGGACTGAAGTGACCATGATACTACACTGAGTTGGTCATGCTACTGGACTGAAGTGACCATGATACTACACTGAGGTGGTCATGCTACTGGACTGAAGTGACCATGCTACTACACTGAAGTGGTCATGTTACTGGACTGAAGTGACCATGATAGTCTGAGGTGGTCATGCTACTCGAATGAAGTGACCATGATACTACACTGAGGTAGTCATGCTACTACACTGAAGTGACCATGACTCTACACTGAAATGGCCATGCTGCTATACTTACCCTTATTAATATAATATGAAAGATAAAGGCACTTTCTTGAGGCTGTATGCAATTATGGATGCAGTAAAGCATCCCATTGTTGCAAGCCTGGTACTGTTAGTGGGGCACAGATGGCCAGCATATCACCTATTGAATGGAGAGAAAAGGGGAAGCTGGCAACATTGGGAAAGAGAGAATAGTAAGCAGAGGAAAGCACACAAGGGTTATCATAAGGAATGTTAGGTGGGAGAAGAAGAACATACCTTTAAGGAGGGACAGTTACCCTTTATGTGAAGAAGGGAAGGTTTGAAGGGTAACAAGTATGTCTGGGCTGAATGGAGGGAGTAGAGAAAACAGTAGGACAGACAGACAGACAAGGCTGGTATGGTCACACAAAGTGGAGCAACAGTGGAGGGGCACAGGCATACAGAAGGTGGGTATCTGGTGATGGGAGAAGGTTGTACTATAAGCAGGGTAAGGGAAATGACTCATGGGGGGAACACCTGAATATGGAAGAGTACAGAGTGCATGTTAGACGTCCCAGAGGATAGCCCATCGAGACATCAATCACATCTATGACTGAGTTCATGGGAAGGCTGTGCTTTAATGTCCCATTGGTTGGGGCCAGGCATATGCATAACTCTACCAGCCACACCAAGAGGTGCTCCACAGTATCATGGTGGGCTTCCAACTGCCAGCACACTTTAGATGTAACATGCCACCCTGATTGATGCCAGCTGACCACAGCAATCCCTACAGGCCACTCTCAGAGAAGCAGTCACTGCCCCCTTCCTCAGTGCTGACCATGGAGGCCTCAGTGAAGCCCTCCAGGATACCTTTAGCAGAGTGATTGACCCAGCACCAGATGCATCAGTTGCTGCAGACTCAGTTGCTCCCTTCTGTTTCTCAGTCTCTGTTACTGATGGACCTGCAGAACCACAAGGGAAAAAAAACAGAAAAAATGAAACACAGTAGTACTTGTGTATGTTACAAACATAATTCCAGTTCCAGGTTACAACAATGCACACAGTGTATGTACCCTGCAACTTGGAGAAGCAGTCAACCCTCCTGAGGCAGGATTTTGGTTCATTTTTTTGCTACTTGTTTGTTGTGAAAGAAAGTAGGAAGAACTTTGTACACTGCTGAACTATGAAAAAAGAGGAAAGAAACAAAAACACAGAGTACTAGTATGCAGTGCTTATAAAAAAAAAGTTCTCTCTCTCTTTCTAAACCCTGTCTTCCACTGGTAAAGCTGACTGGAGCAGTGGTGATGTTGCAGCTACAACTGCACCTCATTGGTCTTCAAAATGGGTGATGTCAGTGGCATCATTTATCATCCTAACAATCTGGTTCCAGGCCAACATGCACTCCTCTGGAGGGGGTACAAGAAAGTCACAGTTTCTCTGTCACACCAGGCAGGAGCCTTGCTGTATCCAGCATCTGAGGAGGCAGTGTCCATTTAGCAGATCTACTTAAGCAGAAAAATGATTGACCTATGCTCATGGCAACATGTCAGGACATCACAAGGCATGCATCATATGGCACAAATGGTGTGCTAGTAAAGTTGTCCTTGGCACAGGGTCACCATGCTGCAAGCTGTATTCCCTGTTTAACATAACTGTTGCTCTAAAAGACTTATTGTAGCACCATTTAAAGCTTGGTCACCCTATTTTAAGAAACCTCATTACAACAAGCAACACATGAATTAGGATTTCACTGAAGAAGTTTGCACTTTGATAGCTATATTGTGAAGGAAGAGAAGACTCCTAGTAATGTACCTCTGCACTGCAGTGCACTGAACCTCCATGGTGAAAGGCAGCAATAAGGACAGAAAACAGCAGTAGATGTGGATGCAGCAACACAAGGAATGACAGGTGCATCTCCAGATTTGTGGTTGGAAATGGATACATCATAGCAGGAAAAATAATACATGGGCATGAAAGAAGGATGCCCAACTGTGGGAGATGATACTGTGAAAATGAATACAGCAGAAGGGCATGAATGTACATGTGTAGCTGTTATTATAGTGTAATGCTGTGGCACATAACACAGCGCATAGTCATGACAGCCATATGTCCACAGCAATGTAGCATATCTACACAGTGCTGCAGGATTATGTCCAGCTGCTGTCAGTGTAGGATAAGGGGATTGCTCAGGGTACAACAGTAGACAGGTATTGTGGCACCATACGGTGGGGGATCACTGCAATTACATATGGGACAGCTAAGGACAGTCTTGTGTGCACTCACTGATATGTATAACCTGCAGGTGCACACATCTTTTCATGGGCCCATGAGAGAGGAAATGGCTAGAAATGTTCAACATTCAGGAAGTTGAAGTATTACTGCAGACCCTACATACAAATGGCAAGTGCATCCTGAACACAGGTAAAACAGACAAAGCATTCCAGGAACAGATATGACAGGGAGTGGTACAGGACGTCAATGCTCTGGACATAAGATGTAGTCAGGTGTGTTGAAGAATAACTGATGTACTATTGTATGCCAAAATCAAGGGCCAGTACATTCCCAGGAACACATCCATAAAGGAGGTGGGCCATGCACACAGAAATGCTTGAGGTAGAAGAGTTCTTGGTATCCCTGTCTGCGAAGGGCGAGTTGGCCCTCATACCTGATGGAGCTTG
This sequence comes from Protopterus annectens, assembly GCF_019279795.1. Lineage (NCBI taxonomy): Eukaryota > Metazoa > Chordata > Ceratodontiformes > Protopteridae > Protopterus > Protopterus annectens. The sequence goes on along the minus strand of NC_056735.1, from coordinate 1,491,164,699 downwards.
GATGTTTGAACTGAGCTGGGAATGACTTCCAGGTGTTCTCTAGGGGAATGCAGCATGTTAGTAATTTTGGATTTGCTTACATGTTGTACAGTGACCTGCATGTGAGGGGGACATATTCAGCAAAACACCTCTGCATATCTTTTCAGTTACATATCATGTTTTCTTCTCAGTAAAGAATATACTTTATGGTGTAGTACTAGTAGGATGAAAATCTTTGAGTGGGAGGCAGGGTGGTTCGAATATGTATTATACACGTTTTTGTACTTGACTATTAAATACACTCACACATGCATGTATACATATATATGTATACATGCATATGTGAGTGTATACATACATATATATATATATATATATATATATATATGTATATATATATATATATATATATATATATATATATGTATTCACTTACACATGTGTATATATATGTATATATATATATATATATATATATATATATATAGAGAGAGAGAGAGAGAGAGAGAGTGTGTGTGTAGTTCTCTGGTTCTCTGCACTGCTTTTATATGTCTTGTGTGGTTCAACGATTTACTGTTTATAGATTTGCAAACTTATAGTGTAGGTTTGAGTCATGGCTGTAAAGAAATGCAGAAGCAGGCATTGATACTGTCAACACTGCTTCGTATGTGGCTTGTTAAAGCTAAGTGCATTTTTTATTACACTGTAATCTAATAAAAATCCTCAAGCTTGCTGCTGTGTAACAGATAGTAATTTATTATCCCTGTAGAATGGTCAAAGTGGTGAGATGAAAGTTTTTATACAACCATAGTGTACAACTAAGTTTTTGTTTTTTATGGTATGTAGTGCCTTTCATGGTCAGTTATGATCAAAGGCATATGTTGCTGCTACCTGCTCAGCAAATCTACAAGCTGCTAGCTACAGCAGTCTCTGAATGTCTTTCAAATGTTTGATGTCCTCTTAATGGACTGTCTGGGCAGCTGCATACCTCTTGCATCTTACAAATCATTATGTTGGAGATTGTCATTTGTTTGCTGGAGCCTATGCTGAATGTGGCATGTGATCTGTCATGAATGTTCAGTATAACATGTTCCCTGCAACTGCCATTTCTGTGGCGGTCACTGGTCCAGGCTCTTAAGTGTAACTTTGTTGGAATCCAGCTTCTTCTGCCTGACTCTGTTTGCATCCAAGTTGTAGGTACCCATTCAGCTGCTGGGGTTCTCAGTTCACCAGTTAGGAAAGTGTTAAAAGAAAAAACTTCAAAGACCAATACACGTAAGGTTCAGTTAAGGCATATTTAATTACTTGCCGCAAGGATACAAAAACATGCAAATACAAGGATTTGTCTAACTACTAACAGGAATTATGCTTATTTTTATACTGTTTTACAAGACATGGCCTTCTATGGCTGACGTAATCAAACGCAACTTTTAGCATTGTTCTACAGCAGATGTTACTCAGATTTTCTGCTTGCATGACTAGATTTGTGAGAAACTTTTGAGAAAAACAACCTGGCCTTGGTGGGCACTAATTCATTTACAGGCTACTATTGTACAGTGTTACATTTTAAGGTACTCTTCTAACTCAGGTACAAGCAAATGCTGATTGCAGTTAATATTTTCAAACAGGCTTTGTTCTAATTATCTATAGCTTCTACAGCTGTGTATTTTCTCACAGCACAAATTGAACTTCTTGTCTAAGCTTCATACAAGTAGTATTGTTCTATTCATTATTTTCCTAACATAAGCAGGAATCATCTGCTTCTCAGTAAATTTCCAAGGTACAAGCAAGATTTTAGCTAACAATAGAAGGTCAGAAAGCATCTGCAGTTTGTACAGATTTATGCAGTATGAAATAGAATAAACGTGTTAACTCTTTTCAAGCTCTAAATGCACTAAGCATATTACTAATACACACATTAATACATATTTTTCTGACAGAAAGGATAGTAACATACTAATTTACGTGGTCTGTCACTGGGGAGAAGATAGTGTAAGCAAACAAACAGACAAGGAAATGGATTATATATCAAAAAGTGTGCGTTTTCTTCACAGCAATTCTGGGTTCCTGACTTATATGTGGAACCACCCTTATGTTATTGCTTGCATATTTTCTAACAGCAAATGCAACTGAATTTACATAAGCTTTTCGTAATTTGAGTCAAAATATGACACTTGTAGCACAGTAGCATAGATCGGTTTGAAATATGCAAGAAAGTGTTTTTTCATAATTTAATCCACATTACCTGCAAGTATAATGCTACCCACTAAGGACTGTGTGAATAGTTGCCAGAAAGAGCTGGACAAAGTGCACACAAACCACATGACTTCATTCTGCATAAGTAAACAAAGAGTAAAACATAACTGCATCGTCTCAAGCGATTCTCAAAGATTGCTCAAATCATTAAATGGATGAGGAAAACAGTCTGAATGAAGCATAATGACAAAGAAGATGGTTTAAAGTGGAGGCAGGGACTGCATTATCAAAAGAGGAAGCATTAGCTTCCATCATGTCATTCAAAGGTCAAACACATTACGAAATTTTATATGATGATAGGAGTTCTACACTTGGTGTTCTGGTAGTCAGATCGATAAAACTGATGTGGACGGTTAACACTACATAATGCCCAGAGTCAGTTGCACATGGCATAACTTCCAGGTTTGAGAATTCCACTCTGAAACCAAGCATGCTAACACTTCGCAACAGCGAGGTGAAAATAGGCAAATAGTAGTATGTCAGTTTAGTCTATGGCTAAAGATCGATGCACATCTCCTTTACTACACAGCCTACAGGATACCGGGCATCTTTTAAGTGTTGTAGGAACCCAGTCAGCCAAGAAAGTATTAAATGAAGAAGGGAATGTTAAATATTTAGATTCTGTAAGTGTGCTGAAAAGAGTAACGCCATTCAAAAAACTGCCACATCTACAAAGAAAATTAAATATAGCACTAGTTTAGTAAAGAAGAGTGTATACAAATTTCACTTGATTCCTTTTTGCAGAGAACAAAGTCCTACTAAGGTCTGTTAATTCCCACTTGGTTGAGTTTAAAATAAAAATCTTAAAGTTGCATGTATACACTTTTTTAAATGTATTAGCATTTGTATATATATAGTACAGTACAACTTTATGTTACACTATGGCAGCATGTTGGATTAGTGTAAGATTTGAGCTTTACAGCTCCAGGGGTGGGGTTCAATCCTGACCTTCACTTATTGGCTGATTTTTATGTTCACCCCCTGTCTGATTCCATTCTATCTCGCAAAAACATGCTGGTTAATTGACTAGACTTAGTCGTCTGTATATAAGTTTATTTATTAATTTATTTTCAGTTTATTGACTAAGAAACTGGACTAATCTATATTGACACATTTCAGCCATGGCCTTTACATCAGCATAGTTTCATAGTTTCATAGTTTAGTACTAGGCTATCTGCCCTGGGGCATTTGTAAGCCTAGCCATAGTGATGTGGCTTTCGCCACCCCATAAAATGGTACAAGATGCACAGAATAGATTTAGAATACTGTGCCTCTGTCTAGTAGTGACACAGTGAAGGTCCCCTTATATAATAGAATTAGTTTACTGTGCCCCTGTCTAGTAGTGACACAGATGTGACCCCTGGGGTAAACGTACGATCTCCCATCCACTCATCATCAAGATTTCTCTTGAAGAGAGTCAGTGAGGGGCACTGCCTAACATGAACTGGGATCTTGTTCCAGAGCATGGGAAGCCTCTGGGTTATGAATCTATCCCTCCAGCATGTCCTATTGATACTTGTGCCGAGGTTTAAGTTTTTAGCTCTCGTGGTTCTGATGGATTTGGATTTTTTGAGGTGGAGCATGTCCATCAGTTCCTGATTGGACATGGCCTTGTACGTCAGGCAGAGATCACCTCTGAGCAGGCGGTATGCTACTGAATAGAGCTGAAGTTTCTTTAGTCTGGCAGAATAAGACATATGTTGGAGACCCTTGATCCTCTTGGTGAGGTACTTTTGTGGTGTCTCCAGCTGTTGCAAATGCCGGGTGAGGTACATACCAAATGGGGCATTGTACTCAATCATGGGTCTGATGAGGGAGGAGTATAGGGGTACAATGACATCCTTGGATCTGGATGTGAATCCCTTCATGATAAGGTGTGCAAGGTAGAATGTTTTTCTAACCACTTTGGCAATGTGGGTGTCAAATGAGAGGTCGCTGTCGACTTGGGTCCCTAGGTCTCTGATTACTTTTTCCGTACTCAGTGGGTTGCTGGCTATGTGATAATTTGTGGGTACTTTGTTTTTCCCAAAGGGGATGACTATACATTTTTTGGCATTTAGCTTAAGGCCATGACTCCGGCACCAGTTGTCCGTTTCTGTGAGGCCTTTTTGTAGGATGTATGTGTCCGCTGGTGTATCGACTATGGCGCCTAGTTTGCAGTCATCTGCGAACATGTTTGCTTTAACATCTGAGAAATAAATGCTGAACAAGAGGGGTCCCAGGACAGATCCCTGTGGGACACCACTTGTGACTGGCTTTGAGTCTGACATTGCTCCAGCAATTTTAACTTTATGGGTTCTGTCCTTTAGCCAGTTTGCAACCCATCTAGTGACATAAGGGTTTACATTTAAACTGTTGAGCTTATCTATGATGCCTGAGTGTGGTATTGTGTCGAAGGCCTTAGCCAAGTCCATGTAGGCTGTATGGACTGCTTTGCTCTCATCAATGGCTCTAGTGACTGTTTTGAAAAAGTCAACCAGGTTCAAAAGGCAGGATCTGCCCTTTACAAAGCTGAACTGAGTGGGGTCAAGTGTCTGTAGGTCCCCAATGTCTCTGTTTATGAGTTCCATAATGATTCTTTCCATAGCTTTGCAGACCAGGCTGGTTAAGCTTATGGGGCGGTAGGTCCCAGGGTCTGTAGAGGTACTCCCTTTGTGGAGTGGAACCACTGTTGCTGTACGCCAGTGTTCAGGTACATATCCTGTAGTAAGGCTAAGGTTAAATAGCATTTTTATGTGCGGGTTTAGCTCCTCTTGGAGTTCACGTAGCACGCAACCCGGGATACCGTCAGGTCCCATTGATGCTGTGTTTTTAGCTTTGCTGAGGGCGGCTCTCACCTGGACATCTGAGATGACAGGGAGATTACATTCAGCTGAAGTATTTCTTCTTTTGGGGTGAGGGAGGGGAGAAATTTGCACTGAACCTGTCAGCCAGAATGTTGGCAATATCTGTGGGTTCAGTGTATTGTTTGTTGTTGTTAACTAACTCTGAGCATATCTGAGGGTTTCCTCCCAGGTTTCTAACGTAGCTGAAGAAGGCTTTGTGGTTATCTTTAGTGTCCTTAGCAATTTTTCTCTCAATGTTGGCCTTGGATGTTTTTATGAGAGAACGTAGTTTTCTGCTAGTGTTGATCAGAGATGTCTTCCCTTTATGGGATTTTGCTCTGTCTTGCAGTAGCTTCCTTCTTTTGTTATACAATTTGTTAATGGCTGAGGTCCACCAGACAGGATGCTTGCCTTTGGTGGAGAGGGACTTGGATTTATTTGGGATTGCATGATCCATGCATTCTTGGAGATGTCCATAGAAAGCATTTGTGAAGGATTCAGCATTGTGGGATGTGGTATCCACTGGCCCAGTGGGCTTAAAGGATACCATCTCAGTCTTAAGAAGAGTGAAGTCTGCTTTTGAGAAGTTTTTCACTGTGGTCTTTTGTGCTGGGGGTGGAGGTGGGATATGTATATCCAGGGTGATTAGTTTGTGGTCAGATCTCACTAGTGAGGGGTATACCTCCGGTGTGGAGCATTTTGTCCCCATGTTTGTGATGATCAGGTCTAGTATATTATCTCCCCTAGTGGGAGAGATTACTAGTTGTTCCAGTGCATTTGAATTTATGAATTCCAGGAACCTTTGGGCTAGGGTGTTAGGGCTAGAATAATGTACCCAATCTATGTTAGGGTAGTTGAAGTCTCCCAGTATGATGGTATTTTGTGATACATTCATATCCTCCAATATCTTCAGGAAGGCTGAGTGGGTTTCCTGAGAGTGGGAGGGTGGTCTGTAACATGCTACCAGTTGTATAGCAGTTTTGCCTATGGTTAGTTGCACCTGTATGGTTTCCGATGCTTCATGTGTTGCTACTAACCTGGAGGTGTGGGTGTCCTTGATGAATATGGACACTCCCCCTCCCTTTGTGGTTCGGCCTGGGTTTTGGGGCCGAAAAGCATGATACGAGGTATAGCCTGGTAGTGCTGGGGTGCTCTCAGGAGCCTTGAACCAGGTTTCAGTTACTGCACAGACGTCGATGTTCTCCATACTGAAGAGTGCATCGAGTGCCTGCATCTTGAGATTTAGACTTCTGGCGTTGAGCAGCATTACCCTTAGTTTTTTCCATTTTTGTTTTCTAAGGAGGTGAGTTTGTCTTTTGAGCCTTGCCTAAAAAGGCACTATGGGGGTGGGAAGAGCCTTTGCCAATATCGGAAGCCCAGTGGTGACAGGTGCAAGCCGTCCCTTGCGAAGCAGCGTGGCTTGTCCAACATGTCTTCCCAGGCAGACAGACATTGGATCCCCTTAGAATGACACCAGTACTTGAGCCAATTATTAAAGCTGATCATCTTGTCTTTGTATTGTGGCATCATTCTTGGTGAGGGCAGGATGCTGCTCAGGGTCAGGGTCATACCAGCCTGGGCTACACAATCAGAGAGCTCCTCTATGTCTCTTTTCATGTAGTCCAGGGAGGTACGTCTCAGGTCATTCATGCCAGCATGGACAGTGACGGAGTCATATTTGTACTTGCTTTGGAGTGACCTGAGTGCTTGTGTTATGTGGCGGATCCTAGCTCCCGATAGGCAGCTCACAGTCACCCTCTCCTTGTTCAGCCTGGTAAGCGGGACATCAGTGTGTCTGACTATAGAGTCACCTATTACTATTGTATCAGGCATGGTGTTTGGCCTTAAGGGCTGTGATTGATTGACACACTGATTTATTGAAGTATGTGTTGCATGTGTTTTGTTTTGAGGTGGTGGATTTTTGGATGTCTGCTTTGGGAGCCTCTGTTGTTTTGGTAAGTTTTTTATTAGAGCCTCCAAGTATGTCTTTGTGTTTTTATGTGTTTGGTTTGCAGTTGTGGTAGGTCTATGTGGGACTGGGTTTGCTGTGTGTGTGGTTACCATCTCCTCCTGTCTGGTCATGCCAGCCCTGAGTTGAGAGAGGTCAGCCACCAGTTTGGCTATATAGTTGCATCTCTCACATGTATTTGTGTTTGTTGGGAGGAGGAGAGGGTTGTCTGTGTACATGAGACAATTGTAGCATTGTTTCTAGATACCCAGATTAACCAGCTGAACTGGAGAGGACGCCAGTACTCTACCACTCGACATGCTAGAACAGTATAAAGGAGTGCTGTACCTTTAAGGGAAGTGGATATTCACAGGGGTGGTAGGTGGATGTAGTGCTTACTTTAGTATGAGAGTGCTTACTTAGTAGAGAAGTTTTGAGAACAAGTGCTAGGCTTATAATATAGCGAGTAGTCTGATTATACTAAGAGTAGAGCTTCCTTAAGGGAAAATTTGAAGAGCAGACTTGGCGGAGCCAGAAGAAGTTTAACCGGCGCTGCCAACGGCACAAAGCAGTGCAAACGCGGATTTTAAACAGGGAACTTCAAAAGAGCTAGAAATGGTCTAAAACAACCAATTACTACAGCTCTTGTGCTGAGGTCACTTCCTACAGGGACAGGTAGGCTGCTCAAGGCTCCCCACTCCCACTGGTGAGCAAAGAAACTTCCTTCTATCCATGTAAGGTAATGGACAACACAGGAACTACACCACAGCCCAGAATACAGCAAAGCCTGTAAACTGGTCTAAACTAGTCGAGGAGAGGCGGGAAAACAAGGATTATTTTTTTGTTTTTAGATAGAAACACACAGAAAATGCAGAAACAGTAATAAATCAATTACACAGGTTAGCACACTTTAGTGGGCAGCCTCAACAGTTAAATTAAACAAACAAACAAACTTTCGATCAAATTTGACTAAAATGTAAGTTTTAAGTGCAGATATTAAATAATGCAGCAAACAGCTAAAAAAAACAGTTTAAGCTTGTTTAGGGTAAGCTAGAGACGGTATTTCAAGTAAAAAAACAGCAAAGATACTTAAATCCAGAAAGTAGTGGCTTTTCTTAGTTCTCTGTAGCTAGGACCACTCTGCAGGACCACGAAGAGCTTGTCTGAGTAGTATAGCCAGAAAAAAATGCCCAGAGGCGGATTTTAAACAGGGAACTTCAAAAGAGCTAGAAATGGTCCAAAACAACCAATTACTACAGCTCTTGTGCTGAGGTCACTTCCTACAGGGACAGGTAGGCTGCTCAAGGCTCCCCACTCCCACTGGTGAGCAAAGAAACTTCCTTCTATCCAAGTAAGGTAATGGACAACACAGGAACTACACCACAGCCCAGAATACAGCAAAACCTGTAAACTGGTCTAAGCAGTATTTGTCCTTGCCATTGTGGCTGAATAGGTTTGAGAACCAGTTCACTTGCCCAGATAAATAAATATGTTTAAAAAAAACATGCTTTCCAGTTCAACACCAAGAGTCATACCTCACTATGAAGGTATATTGTATGAATAGCCAGGAAATTAAATATATTCCTGCTGTACATCATCCCTACTGAGGAATGAGCTAATTACATAAGAACAGCTAAAAAATCAAATTTTTTAAAGATGAATACTCAGACCCGTAATTATTTTATTCTTTCTTTTGGCGTACTTCTTCAGCTGTCTAATGCAGTAGTGCACAGGCAATGCCAAAGATAGGTTGCCATGGTGTGATAACATTTATAGGTGTATACAGCTGGGAGTCAAGTGGTGTGTTGCTAAAAATAGCTAGTTTGCAGAAGAGAGCAAAATGCCACTTTTGTGCAGTCTGTACAGTAAAATGTTGAATTTAGCCAGTTTCTGTCTTCAGATAAATATATACTATTAGTGTTTTATATCTATATCTATGTAAATGTATAGATATATGTACAGATATATCTATCTGTAAAAATCTCTCTCTCTCTCTCTGTATATATATATATATATATATATATATATATATATATATATATATATATATATATATATATATATATATATTTTATATATATATATATATATATATATATATATATATATATATTAATGTGCATGTGTATATATGTGTCTTTTTAAATATAGTAAAAAAAAACATTATCATTCAAAAAATTGCCACATATAAAACAAGAAATAAAATGCAGCTCTGGTTTAGCAAAAGAAACTGTATGTACCCTTACAACTGTTTCTGTCATTGTTGCCCTTTGTGGTTATCATGTTTAGGTTACATGTACAGTTTGCCACACAACTGACAGATGCTCAGAAGACACTAATGCTAGTAATTAATGGGTTACTCAGAACCATGTTATTTTACTGCTTTTTTCAGTGACTCATCTTCGTTCTAAGGAAAATGCTTACAGCTAATATGTCCTGTGTGATATGAGTGGAGAGCAGATTTTATGCTCACTACTATTTTTTTTCTGTCATTGAAATATGTAGAAGTATTTGTTTTCAAGTTTACGAAATTCCAGTAGGTTCCTCATGTGCACTGTTTGAATGAACACATTTTAACCAAGTCGGACTACTCAGGTTACTTTTGGCTAGAGATACATGGGCCTAGTGGGTTTTATGTAGCTAAAGAGTAAGATTGCCCACACTTAAATACCATCAGTAGCGTCCCTGGCTATTTTCCAACTCCAAGTGCTTGGCGTTAAAATCCCGTACTGACACTGCAGTACAACATAAAGCATAAGGGGAAGGGGGGGTTGCTTGCATTCCTGAGGTTTTCTATTTTGGATGAGATGTTTAAATGAGGAAGATGTTAAAAACTCTCATGGCATTTACCAAAAAAAAAAGGTAAGGGGAACTTGACTGAAAAATTAGCAAAACATTGATATAAAGTTCTATAAGTGTAAAAAAAAATGATGGTAGAAGCAGTGTAACAACTACAAGATTCCAAAAACATGAAGGTAAACTTAACGAATGTCAGTGTTTACAGTGGAATACAGATCCATGTTCCATCTGAAATTGTGCAACAATTTTCTCCATCTCTCACCCAGATTGTGTACATAGCCCATAGCAATATCTCAGTTTTGTTACATCTAGATTGTCGTTATTTGCATAAAACTTGAAATACCTTATGCCACCCTAGTAAATTCTGGATGCTGTACTTCAGTTTCTAATTTCTACCAAAATCCAACAATTATTTCTCATTAAAGACAACAGGACTCAACAACTTCTGTGTCTGGCACCCTGTTAATAAGCAGCGTTCATTGAAATAGTCATTGCTGTACTCGTAACTTCGAGGAATCCTGCCCTCAAGAGCTTGATGACTATCCTTACTTCCAGAATTCTCTACATTTTCTCGTCTTCTCCATCTGACTCCATCCCACTTAAATATCACCATGTAGGATGTCAGTGAGAGCCACATCGGCTGGTGTCACATTCACTCATTTCCTACTGCAGTGAGAAGGTGGCATACTGTGTCCTCAGTCCAGCATACCGGTCTGTTTCCAGAGCCAAACATAGTTCTCTTCTGGGTAAATCTTTTCCTGCTTTTATATTATTGACTGTATGTGATTATCAGTCAGATTGTGTATCTAGATGGTTGTTTGTTTAATTTATGTTGATTGGATAAGTCCCACTAGTCATAACTTACTTTCTGTGGAGACCAGAAATTACATTCATCCTGATTAGGTGAATTCCTGTACTAGTCTATTTCTTGTTGTGAACTGGAGAAAGTGACATGATGGCATAGAAAGAAGCTCAAGTAGCAGAAATGGAGAAGATGCAGCAGGGAGAAGGGGGTATGGATGTGACCTTGTTGGGAGGCAACATTGTAGAATGAAGTCCAGGAGGTTTATTGGATTTGGAAGTGAGATGTCTTCCTGATGTAGAAGAAGGGGATCCTGATTTTTTGTACAGTGAAATAATGAAGTGAGTCACAAAGGAGCAGGGAGACAGCAGTGCTGGAGGTGAAATCGAGTGCATAAATTAAGTAGCTGCACAGAAAAGGCAAAAAAAAAATGCGCTCACATGGAGATGAGCAGCCCATCATTTTGAGGAACTGATAAGCTATAAACATGAGAGGGATGTAGGCACAGGTTGGCAGAGGTCAGGAAACACAGCAAGACATTTTTGTTGGAAGAAGAAACTGTCTGCATTTCTTTTTTCTAGATGAAACTTTTGTTGATTCCTGAGATGTACATACTTTTTGGATACAAATGCAAAAAAAAAAACATAAAAATGCTAACTTTACAAATACTACACATTGGAAATGAATTTATTTTTCATCTGGTACTAGATACAGAAGCTGCATTATTTGTAATACAGTCAAAATAAACTGGACTTTCAGTAGTAGTTTAATTTTAATTTGTAGTAACTGTTAACTTTCAGTCGGCATGCTTGACAGATGGTGTTTGGCATGTCTTTGCTGGTTTATGTGAGTAAAGTAATTGCTGTAGACACATGTAAAAGTCATCTCATCTTAGGTCAGGTGGTATTCTTTCAGGTGCATTTTGCTGTTCTGGTGAGCACCATTTTTTTCTAATCCCATTGTTCATTGCTGTGCTCACTACACTTAAGTTAGTGTATTTGACTTCTTTGAAGATGCACACAGTTATAAGTACAAATAGTGAAAATGTAGTTTCAGTATTATTATACAGTGACCTGAATAAATATAATCAAAGCAGGCATTCATAGTTCTTGTTTATCAAAACTTATCTTTGAGTGATTTATAGCATAGCTCACAGATAAACTTTCAAATAGCGAAACTGAACCTTAGTGCAGTTTTCTGTGACTATATCGCAACAAAATTCATTGGAAAGAGACTAGACAGCTATGTGTAAATTAATGCTTTTTAGTGAGGAAATGGCCACCATTTTCATTTCCTGACTGAAAGCTGAAATACTTAACAAAATGCAGTGATTTTCATCTTACTATGTCATGTACTGCTTGACCACCCGCAGTCATGCACTTTGCTAAACCTTTTTATTCCTTGTATTGAATATAGAGTTGAAATGTGGACCTTCAGTCCCTATTTTTCCCACTAAGTCAATTCTTCTCTTTTGTGGTCAGAAGTTATTCCATCTGACACTCAGCAGACTTTGCAATAAAGTCAGTTTGATGTTTGGTTCTTCCTAGTGCAGCTATACAAACTATAGGGTGGAACAATATTCCTTTTTATTTATCTGTCTATCCATCCAACTATCTATAATGTCGCTCATTTCAGGCATGACCAGGTCTCAGAGAAACAAAGGTGACATAAAAGCATAAGCAGATGTCCTTCAAGGATGCATCTGCAGTCATAACATATGGGTTGTCCTGCCTCAGGCAGCCCTTTGGTCGGCCGGATTCCAAAGTCTGGGTCTGGCCTCGGCTGATGTCGCACTTTCCCCGATGTCAGAGCGTCTGGGGTATAAAAGCATCAGCCGACGCCATTTTCCTCAGTCTTTCTTGCCGCGTGGTGCCCGAAGCAGAAGCAGTTTGCAAGTGCCGGTCGGTCAGCTCCTGTGATTCAGCTACCGAAGACTTCGAAAAAGCTAAGTACCCCGTTGGGGACTCTTTCTTGCCTCAGCCGATGTCAGATAAAGTAAATAATTGTTTAACTTGTGGGAAACAAATACCTCATAAGGATTTCCACTCTTACTGCCTCCCTTGCTTAGGCCCAGACCACGACGTCTCGGCCTGTTCAGCCTGTGCTTCCTTCAACCGACGAACTCTTAGACGTCGGTCGGAGTTTGCAGAAAAATTCTTTGGGGCTAATTTTGCATATAAGATGCCGTCGGAGACTCTGACTTCGCATTTGGTGAAAAAATGGAAGGACAAGGACCGACACTCGCGGCCCGCGGTTTCGGCTGAAACCACGGTTAGGCCTACCGCGAGTGTCTCGGTTTCGGCCGAAACCGAGTCCTCGGTACTTCCTTTAACCGAATCCACTCAACCGACCACCGCGGCCCTGGAGGCCCTGGCTGAGTCGGCTACTGAGCTACCTACTGAAACCAGTGTCCAGGAAATGTCCGACACCATTCCTTTGGACAAGTCTACTCCTGCACGTGGTGCAGCCAGACCCCCTGCTTCCATGTCCATTAAGGCTTTTTCCAGGGCTAAAGCTGCTAAACTTGCTAAAGCTTTGCCTCCCAAGACTACCTCTCAGAGACCTTCTTCTAGTTCTCAGATCCTCAGCCTTGCAGAGGATCTTATCTCTTTAATTAGAGGTTCTCAGCCTCACCCGGACAGGGGCTCTCAACCACCACCAGACAAAAGGCCCAGGACTGAGCCGTCTGACCAGCACTCTTCAGATGAGTCTATGGATGGATCTGTGTTGTCAGATCACCAGGAGGAGGCTTATTCGCCTTATCAGGATTCTGATGCTGAAGAATCTATCCCTTCGGCCTCCCCTCCTGAAGAGTTTTCCTTTGGTGAGACACTACACTCTATGAGAGAACATTTTCAATGGCAGGGTCAGGAATTTTCTGATTCTAGAAAGAGATTAAGGACCTTTTTACATTTACCTCAGCATAGGCCCTTAGCTATACCTCCTGTTTTGAATGTTATTGATGATGTGTACAATGATGTTAGTACAGCCCCTGATTCTCTCCCTCTGGCTCCTGCAAAACCTGATAGATACTACAGGGTCCCGGATTCTCATCTACATCTGTACAAGGCCCATTCTGCAGACCCAGATACTATTTCTCAGGGCCCAAAAGGGGTTGCAGCTGCCACTGCCAAAAATCCTCTGCCTTCTGAAAGGGAGTCTAGAGCTTTAGAGAGATGGGGAAAGAAGGTATATACTTCTGCAACTCTTTCCATGAGGGCATTAAATTGTCATTTTCATATGATACAGTACCAAGAGTATTTGTTAGATGAATTGCATAAGAAGCTTTCCTCTTCTGAACCCCTTGGCCGTAAATCCCTTCAGGATCTGGTACATAACTCACAGCAGGTTAGTAATCATTTTTTGCAGTGTGGTTATGATGCACTGGAAGCTTCACGTAGGTCAGCTATGACTGGGGCAGTTATTCGTAGGCATGCCTGGTTGAAGGAACAATCTTTACCAGACCATGTTAAAGCTAAACTCCTGGATGCTCCATTGGAAAAACAAAAATTAATTGGTTCCTCAGCTCAGGAGGTCTTAAAGAAGTTTGAAGAAAAGGCAAAATCTGTGCAAACAGTTAAGGACTTTCTGCAAGTACAACCACCGAGATTCAGCAGAAACTGGCCTACTAAGAATTGGTCCTTTCCAGACTCGGACAGATCCCAGAGGGGCAGGAACAGGTGTCCCAGAGGTAGAGGGCAAGCTAGAGGCTCCTACAGAGGCCGTCAGTGGCAGCCTACCAACCAGAGAGGTAGTGCAGGAACAGCAACAACAACTACTACACCTGGACAGACTCAATGACTTTCCTTTGATTCCACCAGGGCTCAATTGGAAGCACCATTGGGCGAAAGCTTTCTTTATTCTCAAAAACTGGCATTACATTACAAGGGACACATGGACACTGCAAATAATAGACAAAGGATACAGGTTCCACTTCCACACTTTGCCAAGAAGAAACGGAATGCCAAACCTGTCACCAAATCAGAAGGCAGAGGCTTTAAAGCAGATCAACAACTTAATACAAATGAAAGCCATAGAAAAGGTACCTCTTTCAGAACAAGGCCAAGGATTTTACTCCAGATTATTCCTTGTTCCAAGAAAAGAAAATCAGTGGAGGCCTATCCTCGACCTGTCCGCACTGAATACTTACCTCATTGTGCCAAAATTCAAGATGCTGACCCTACAGCAACTTCTTCCCATGCTGGGCAAGGAGTCTTGGCTGGTGACTCTAGATCTCAAGGAGGCATACCTGCATGTCCCTATTCGGCAAAGTTGCAGAAGACACCACAGATTTCTTGCAGGATCAGAGTATTATCAATTCTCAGCATTGCCCTTTGGCTTATCTACTGCGCTCAGAGTATTCACGAAATGCCTGGCATCCGTAATTGCACACTGCAGACTTCAGGGGATTCAAATCTACCCATATCTGGACGACTGCCTTATACAAGCGGACAACAAGAAAAATTTGATAAAGGACTTGGACTATGCCATCCACCTATTACAGGCCTTGGGATACACAGTCAACATCCAAAAATCAAGACTTGTTCCATCCCAGAGGATAACCTTTTTGGGTGCAGATCTAGACACAACCACCCAAATGGCCTTTCTCACAGAAGAAAAACAAAAACAACTTCCGGATTACTTCTTGAATCTGACAAGACAAACTCAGCTAACTGCAAGGAAAATCCTGCAGGCCCTGGGTTACATGGCATCCTGCATAATTCTGATTCCACAAGCCAGGCTGCATATGAGAAAATTACAATGGTACCTAAGGAGTGTATGGTCTCAGCACAGTCACAGTTTGGAAACTTTGATACCAATCATTCCTTGCCTTCAAAAGGAATTTCTGTGGTGGGCTCAAGCCTGCCAGTCCAACAGAGGGTTGCCTTTCAACAAACCGAAAACAAAACAAACCATCACCACGGACGCTTCAGACCG
The DNA here is from genome assembly GCF_019279795.1 of Protopterus annectens. Taxonomy (NCBI): domain Eukaryota; kingdom Metazoa; phylum Chordata; order Ceratodontiformes; family Protopteridae; genus Protopterus; species Protopterus annectens. Next base: position 1,491,149,152 of record NC_056735.1, on the reverse strand, counting down.
AGGATGGGGAGCACACATGGAGGGCAAATGTATCCAAGGCCTATGGTCTCAAGGGCAGTTGCGCATGCACATAAACCAAAAGGAAATGCTGGCAGTGATACATGCAATCGAGGCCTTCAAACCTTTCCTCCATCAAGGCCACCTGTTAATAAGGACAGACAACACCACAGTCATGTGGTACATAAACAAGCAAGGAGGCACGCATTCCTACCCTCTATGCAGGATGGCCATGAATCTATGGGAACTATGCTTGAAACTCAATATCCAACTACAGTCCCAGTTCATGCCAGGGAAAGAAAATGCACTGGCAGACAGCTTAAGCAGAACTACCATGGATGCACACGAATGGATGCTGCACCCAGACATCTTTCTACTCATAACACAAGCATGGGGAAAGCCGGAGATAGATCTGTTCGCCTCGCCCCACAATCATCAACTGAAGACATTCTGCTCAAGGACATACCACCCACAAGCATGGAGGGTGGACTCTCTCTTTCAGCTGGAAAGCTCTAAAGTCTATGCCTTCCCACCTCTCCCATTAATGTCCAAGGTTTTACTGAAGATCAGGGCAGAACAGCCAAAAGTGATTCTGATAGCTCCAGACTGGCCAAGGCAGCACTGGTACCCACTATTGAGGAGCATGTCACAGGCAAACCGTGGCCTCTCCCCTATGGCCACTTCTTCTGGCCTTAGAACAATTTCAAGATCATGCATCCCAACTTGAAAACATTGCAGCTAACTGCCTGGAAAATTCCATAAACCCCCCTCAAAATAACTTATCACAGAGAGTAAAGGACATTATTATGGAAGCTCGCCGGCCTTCCACAAGGAAGACATACTCAGCAAAATAGAAGAGATATCTCATTTGGAACACAACAAAAGGCTTAGATGTGACAGTGGCGAGCATGGCACATATTCTGGAATACTTAGCAGAATTGTTCCACAATGGCCTGTCCTATTCTTCCATTAAGATTCATGCCTCAGCAATTTCAGCAGAATACAATGTTGATCCACCTATCTTCTCGCATCCTCTCCTCAGGCAATTTCTGAGAGGAATCAAAAACATCAATCCTCCAAGGAAACCACCTTTACCTACTTGGGATCTCAACTTTGTGCTGGAGAAACTAACACTTCCTCCCTTTGAACCAGCAGCATCTGCGGATCTACAATTTCTGTCTTGGAAAACTGCATTCCTTCTGGCCATAACTTCAGCAAGAAGAGTATCTGAGTTACAAGCTTTAATGGCAGTACAGCCATTTCTTATCTTCCATCAGGACAGAGTTCCATTGAGAACCAATCCGACTTTTATGCCAAAGGTGGCATCTAGGGTATCTTTGAACCAAGCTATTCAATTGCCTACATTCTTCCCAAATCCACAAAATAAAGGGGGAAAACTTCTACACACTCTGGATATACACAGACAACTATGCTACTACTTGGACAGAACTAAAAGTTACAGAAAGACTGACCAACTCCTTGTAGCATATGCTGCTGGGGTACAAGGAAAAGCAATTTCCAAACAGACAATTTCAAAGTGGATAGGAAATTGCATTCGATTTTGTTACTCCTTTCATGGAAAGACTGTTCCTGCAAACATTAGGCCTCATTCCACGAGGGCCACAGCCACCACTACAGCCTTCCTAAGAGGGTTGGCTACCAAGGACATTTTAGAAGCTGCTACATGGAGCTCCGTGCATACATTTGCCAAACATTACAATTTACATTTTTACTCCAGATCCAGAGCAGGTTTTGCTGCAGCAGTCCTGCAGGGTATCTTAACTGCACCATCCTTTTCTTAGTACCTCCTCCCCCAGATTGGTTATGGTATTCTACCCATATGTTATGACTGCAGATGCATCCTTGAAGGACATAGTACAGTTTTGTACGTACCATAAATGTAGATGTCCAATAGGTATGCATCTGCAGTCAGGTTTACCCTCCCTCCTTCCCCTCTGTGGTATTCCTAGGGTGCTTACCCCTCCATTAGCTAGCTGGGGGATCTATTATTGTGTATTTGTTTGTATATATTTGTATATATTTTGGAAAATGTTTGGAATTTATTGCATTCCTCCAAATTTGGCCTTCCTAGAGGGCACCTGGCATCTGGGGCAAGAAACACTGAGGAAAATGGCGTCGGCTGATGCTTTTATACCCCAGGCCCTCTGACGGGGAAAGTGCGACATCAGCCGAGGCCAGACCCAGACTTTGGAATCCGGCCGACCGAAGGGCTGCCTGAGGCAGGACAACCCATATGTTATGACTGCAGATGCATACCTATCGGACATCTACATTTATGGTAGGTACAAAACTGTACTTTCTACTTTGCTTGCAGTATATACAGCAGGCAGATTTCTAAATTCAGAGAGGTAGGCAGAACAAGAATGTGTACCTCAAAGCCTTTCCAAATTGTTGACTAGAGATTTTAAACGCATTATGAGTTTTTTCAGGAAGAATGTGCTGTGAGCTATGCCCTGGAATTATTGTGAACAGCTCTAGCAGTGAGTTGTGTTATTAATATTGAAACTTCATTATTTATGTAAGAAATGTTGCCTGCTGTATCACAATTGTTTTGGTCTAAAATAAGGTTTATCTACAAAATTCAAAAAAGTTACTGCAAAGTGCTGACTTTTAAAAAACTAAGAATGTTTTGGGTGCAATCCAAAAACAGACACAAAAGCTGGAACGTGTCTACAACTTGTCAAAACTGGCCTTTTAAAATGTTTAGCTTTTTACAGATTAGAAAGCACTGAGGATCTTTGATCAGCTGTTCTACAGTCTGCTTCTTATCCTTTGAGTTGTGGCCTAGTTACCTTTCCTTATTGATACATCCCCTGTAGAGCAATTCATTTCATTATATAGCTGTCGCCGTTTTAAACTTGCAGTAAAATAATAACGTTGGGGTTCAAAAAGAGGAAGTGAAGTCTGGAGAAGAGGAGAAACTGGTAAGAGTGCAGAAGTGCTACATAGGTTACAGTATGTATAATTTATTTGTTTTGTTTTCCTTTTATTTACCGGGTTAGTCTGACTGGACACAAGGTGACCGTTTTCAGCAGAGGCCTGGGGAGAAAAGCTCCAGATACATAGTAAAAAATTATAAAAAGTATATAAACAGCTATTTTGTACAAAGAGCATAGAACATATAAAAGGAGTAAAATCACAGTTTTACAAATGATGCAGCTTACAGTGGTTAGAATATTGAGAAACAAATTAAATACGATGATATCCAACAAATATACAGTTGCTTAAACATAAATTCAAAAAGAAGTTTCCATAGACAAACAGGGTCATAAACTAGAAATCATAACTGTAAAGTTGGCCTAAACACCTGGTTTACAGTACTTTGTGCTAAGTGAAACTACACAGGATGTTGAAAGTCAGGAACAGGTGAAATGACTGTGGTTCTGTACAGGAATATATCCACGTTTTGAATAGGAGATCTTTTAGTAGGGATTTGAAAGTATGTTTGCTATTTAGACATCTAATGTCAGGGGGTAGAGAGTTCCAGGCCTTAGCAACTGCATAGGAATAAAGATATTGGCCTGAACTATGTAAGCAATTGGTAACAGTCAGTAGGGCTGTATTGGAAGATCTTAGTTAGCGCGCGGTATTATGGAAGATGAGCAGACCAGAGAGGGCAGGTATTTTATTTGGTTGGTATAGCAGTTAATGGGTCAGGATAAGTTGTATTTTAAATCATGATGTGTGGGGTAAGTGGGTTGCTCTGCAGTACTGTTACCTTGGTATGGCTGATGTCATTATGAGTGGAGTTGGGAACAAATGAAGACATGTTACATTAAGGAGCTGTTCACTGGGATACAGCAGACATCAGTACAGATGTAAAAGGAGATAACTTCATCAATACATTTATAGCAGGTTATGGGTGTTTATAGCAGGAAACCTGATTGCACTGTGAGAATATGGGTTATAACCAGCTGTTGGTGCAGACTAAACAAAACACAGCATGGCAGGCTAGTTTCGTGGCAGTACTGCTGAGAAATCATTCTTGTGAAATACAAGTGCTTGACTCAAGTAAATTTGAGTGCTCTGTTATAAATAATAAATTCCTAGTTAGATTTAGTGAGTAAGGAGAAAGGCAAATACACGATTTTTGTATAGAAAACAATTATTTACCTTTTTTGACTTAATTGCAATCTCAGAGGTGATTTTAATAGGTAGCAGTAGTTTGGGAGCCAAAACTGTAGTTAGCTTAGTGGTTATGGTCATCACCTCCCATGTAGAAGGTACAAGGTTCAGTCCCGATAGTTGGCTAGTACCTGCATGTTCCCCCTGTGTCTCTGTGGAGTTACTCTCACCTCTTAAAATCATGCTGAGTGCTTCTACCTCAAACCCACCCCTAGAATGGAGTTGTGGGCAACAGCCTAAAGCTCATCTAACCCCATTTGAACCAGTGGCTACAGCCCCTCTTAAATTACTAATTTGCAAGAGAGCCTTATTGCTTGCAGTAGCATCAGTCAGGACTAGTTCAGAGAGCCAACCCTTATGTGCAGAAAACCTTTCTTGGTCTTCCACAAAGGTAGGGCCAGCCTCCATATTGACAGAGTTTTTCCTGAATCAGTCTATTCATACACCAGTCTTCTTTACAAACCCACGCAATAGAGGAGGAAAAAAACCTGCATTCCTTAGATGTTAATAGGCAGCTAAGATACTACTCCATCAGGACTAAGCCCATAAGCTCTACTGGCCAGCTTTTGTCTCCCGTGCAGCAAAGAAAGAAGGGAAGCCAGTGTCAAAATGTTTGGCTTAACTGTATTTCATTCTTCTATTTCTGTCATGGTAAACATCTTGAAAGTCACATAAGGCTTCACTCCACTAGGGATGGTGTGGCCATTGTAGCATCCCTCAGGGGCAGTAAGCTCTCAGGCTGTCCTGAATGTGGTTTTATGGTCTTCCGTTCTCACTTTTTCCAAGCATCACTGTTTAGTCTTCGTCTCCAGGAAGAAGGTTGGTTTTGCCAGGGCTGTTCTGCAGGATGTCATGCAGCCCAACCCTGACAATAATCTTGTTTTTCTTTAAATCTTGTAGCTCTGACAATGTTCCCAGTTTGTAAGGGTGACTGCAGCAATGATTTAAATGATGAACATCACATAGCTGTGTTAGGAATTATCCGTAGTAGGAGATGTTCAAACATGATCACTATTGCAGTCAGGTTTTCCTCCTGCCTTCTCCAATGTCTCCTTTCCTTTCTTTGGGCTTCAGAGCATCATAGTGGGTTTCCCTTTTTTCTTACCCCTTTACACTCTGCACCCTTTTAAGTGACATATAGTTTCCTCATGTTGGGGCACTCCTAGCAGGGTACCCTGGCTGGCACCCAGAAAGGGCGCTGTTGTTTAGACTCTGTTTGCCTTATACCATGTTAGGGCCAGGAGCTAGTTGTTGTGCATTTAATAGACAAGAAAGATCCACACAATATGAATGACTATAATGATGATCCTACTCAAAATATCCTATTATGAAAATTCTTAACACAGTTGTGCTTTCCAGGCAGTTGTCTATTCACAGTCTTCTGATTGCAGCTTTTGCATCTGTGGTGAAACGTTTGCTAGCTGAAATGGCTACAGATGGAGGGTGAAAGCTGAAGATGACAAATGCCCTTTCTGCTGGAGCCTGTAGTATTTCACAGTCCAATGCAAACCTCTCGCACATAATCTAAATCTCATCTGTCCACAGCATGGCACTATAAACAGAAACACACCATACAAAAGACTTTCTACAAAAAATTATGTAGGCATTCTGAAAACTGAATACACATGCACATATAGTGTCACTTACATTACTCATCTCAAGAGATGTCTTCTTAATAAAACTGTGCCAAGAGAAGAGTTGTCTAGACCATCCACGTTAGGTGTTAACTGTGGTGCATAGTATCCCCTAGATAGGAGAATATGAGTCACAGACTGGATGTTGTGTCAGTGTTAGCCAAGCAGCAGTGTATTTATTTATTTGACATGTCTTAACTGGGAGAGTCCAACTGGGTCACATAACTCTTTTTCAGTTGAGGCCCAGGAAGAAAAGCTCCAAATTTAGACATTTAGGTACATATAAAGATATAGTTTACAAGTTTTACAACAAAAAATGTTTGACTACATAATACATTGCAGACAGGTTAAAGATGAAAACAGAGGTGCACAATTGCTTAGTGTTTTTCTTAACCTCTAAAAGATTACTATGTAGTAACAGTAGATTACTAGAGAAGAAAATAGTTAATGTACTTAGTAGACTGGGCTTACAGTAGTCCATACAGGATCATATAAACAGCTTTACTCAGGGATGGGAGAAGTAGCATAGAGCTTTAGAGGGGTCTAGAGAGGCAGAAAGAAGAATAAAGACAAAGGTTGGGGGTGAAAGGAAAATAATTCTCTCTGTGCTTCAAAGGTATACAGGGGTAAGAGAAGACTGTTGAGAAAAAGGGGTGGGTAGAGGGGTGGGTAGAGGAAGCAGTGGTAGTGGAGGATTAACTTGGAGTTAAACATGTGCAGAGCCAAGACTTATTTAGGTGTGCTTTTAAAGAGGTTTTAAAGTGTGGCAGACTAAGAATTCCAAAGTTCAGAAACTGAGTATGAGTAAACATTGTTTGTAGTTGATTTGGTGTAATGTTGCCAAAAATGAGCGTGGGTATTTACTGGTAATAAGTGGATTGTGAACCCAGTCAACTCTAATCCATGTCAGGGACCCGTGCTAATGGTGGGAGAAGTATGCGCCTCTGTTTGCCATTGTGTACCTGTCATGAAACCCAACATCTCTGGGTCAATACGCTGCTGGCTGGCCAGTGTCCAGTCGCCCAGCCTGGGTTACATGAGAGAGCTCTGTTGAACAAAAGCTGGACATAAAATCAGTTAACATGACCAATGTAATCTAAGGATTGCCACGCTGAATGTAGGTCAACTGACAGGATGCAGCTTGGAAGTGGATGACTTGATGGTAAAGAGTAGAATGGATATCCTGTTTATCCAGGAGACAGGATGGAAAGGCAGTGCAGCAAAGTCACTTGGTTTGGAGTCCAGAGTCTACTACTCAGGGAGGAGAAGTTATAAATGCTGTGGGAACTGTGGTGAGGTAAGATTCTTGTGAAAACAGACAATATCATCAAAATTAATGACAGACTCATGGTAACCAGACTCCAGTTTAAAGCTAGGGCAGCATTTTTAATCTCAGCTTGTGCCCAGCAACAGGGTTGTGATAGTAAGGAAAAGAGTGCATTCATGCAATGGCTGCAGTATCCATTACAACAAGCAGGAAAACATGAGCTGATGGTGATAATGGGGGACCTGAATGCTTGTATCAGGACAGATAGAGTAGGATACATAGACTGCGTGTGTCCACATAGGTAGGGCAACAGGAATAAAGAAGAGGCTATATATATATATATATATATATATATATATATATATATATATATATATTTTTTTTTTTTTATTTATTTTATTTAACATTTTGTTGATCGGGAAAGTCCGACTAGGTTCCACAGATCCTGTTTTCAGTGGAGGCCCGGGGAGAAATGCTTCAGAAGCATGTCTTTAGAATGTATATATATAAAATCTCTGTGGCACACGCAGTAAGTACGTAGCATTCTAGTATATACGACTAGGTTAGTAGGGGCTCTAATCCGAGCAACAGCAAGTGTCTATGTTTGGGTGTATGTCAATATATCCCATTGTGGCTGTGTGTATTTCCTGCTTATCCCAGAGATCACTCCAGTGGCTCTACTTGATAGAGGCACCGGGAACTAATGTCGGGCGGCCCGATGCCAGGGCACTTCTTGGGCTAGGCTTGTAAAGGCTCCAGGACCATTAGCCTAATACACATCTATGAACCTATTACAGACTTCTGTCTGGCAAATGAGTTAATAGTGGCCACCACAAGGATCAGCAAGAGAGACGTTCATTAGTTCACATATAAAACTGCTCAACATATGACTTGGGTGGACTTTTTCCGAGTAAGGAAATGGCACTGGGGTAGTATCAAAGAGAGTAAGGTTATCCCCACTAAAACAATTGGCCCACAGCATAAACCACTGGTGGCCACAATCAGCTTCAAGCTGTGGTCATAGAAGGCTACAAGGTCAACAGAGACCACGCTGAAGACTTGGAAGTTGACTGGAGTGAAAGTGCAAGAGTTCAAGAAATACTTGGGGCTGTAGCACCTCAGGAAGAAGGGGAAAAGATAAGATAAGTGAAAGAAGATTGGCAACATCTCAAAACAGCATGTGTGAAACTGTAAACAGATTTGTGGTCAAGAAATAAGGTACACAAAGAAAGCTGGTAATGGAATGCAGCAGTCCAGAAAGTTGTCAGACAGCATGAGTGGAGGAAAAAGTGGGAGATAGAGATGACAGACCAGGCTAAGAGGACATATTGGTTGGCTAACAAAGTGGCTAAGAGGGCAATCACAATAGTAAAGTACAAAGCATTAGTTGCACTCTATCAGCTTCAAGAAAGTGAGTCTGTAGATGGTACTAAGAAACTCTTATCAGGTTGCAAATCAAAGACAAAAAAATAAAAAAGATTGTCATCAGAGAAAATTCATAAGGAATGCCAAGACAACCTGCTTACCAGTCAACAGTTCGTTAAAGGCAGGTGGAAGGAGTATTTCCAACAGACTCTGAATGAAGAAATCCCCACAGAAAGTATAATTCCAAATACACAGTCTGTGATGAAAGAGGAAGAAAAGCCCACCCTAGAAGAAGTAGAAACAGTATTAAGGAAAATGAAATCAGGGAAGGCGGCAGGCTCAGATGAAGCCACAGCAGATGTGATCAAAATGTTGGATCGGTTAGGAAAGAAATGGCTTCTGAGGATACTTTTAGATGTATGGAGAAAAAGGCATATCGCAGATGAGTAGACGATATCCTCATGCCATTGCACAAGAATGAAGGGGACATTAGCAACTGTGGGCAGTATAGAGGAATCAAACTTCTGTCACACTGCATGAAAGTGTTAAAGAAGGAGTTTGATAATCGAATATGTAGAGTAGTAGAAAGTAAGATGTGAGATGAGCAGTTCAGATTTAGGTCAGGGTACTGTACAATCAAGCCAATGTCTGCTCTTAGACAGATAGTGGGGAAGAGGCTAGAGATGAGTGGGCATTCCTAGATTTGGAGAAAGTATGAGAAGATTCCCAGAAATCTGGTTTTTGATCAGTCCTGCTATGGTTCCAAGTGCAGCAAACATTAGTAGAATTAGTGCAAACATTTTCCTTACCCAGTGACACAAGACTAAAGAGTGTTCAGACTCAGAGGGGATGCAGTGAGAGTGGGTGTGCATCAAGGTTTAGCTTTGAGCCCACTGCTGTTCGTACTGGTTATGCACTACAAACAGATTGGATGGGGCAGACCGATCAAATTGCTATATGCAAGCAGTGGTTTTACAAGCAAACTCTGAACAGGAACGTCTGCAAAGGATGGAGGAATGGAATACAAAGCTAAAGACGCATGGGATGAAAGTACAAGTATACAGTTGTTATGACAGCAAATATGTGAACTCAGAGGAAGCTGAAATGTGAGGCAGAATGGGAAATAGTGAAACAGGTTAATAGCTTCAGGTATCTGGAAGGAGTAGTTGAGGAGAGAGAAAATCTGATTGAGGAGGTCAAAGCTAGAATCAGTGAGGCGCCAGCCGACTGGCACAGTGTGTCAGGGGTAGTGTGTGACAGAGGTATGCCAAAGAAGCCAATAAGTAATGTGTACACAACAGTGGTGCGGCCAGTACTTTGTTGTGTTACAGAAACATTGGCAGTAAAGGCAGAGCAGCTGAGGAAGCTAGAGGTATTGGAAATGAAATGCCTGAGATGGGTGGTAGGATGAACACCATGGGAAAGATGAAGAAATAATGACACCAGAGCAGAAGCTAAAGTAGCTCCAATTGCAGAAAAGTTCAAAGAGAACAGATTACAGTGGTTTGGGTGCATATGCTGGAAAGCAGAAGGTTATTTGGTGAAGAGGATTTGGGAGAGACATGAAGGCAAGAGGATATGAGGACATCCAGCAAAGAGACGGATGGATTGTGTGAGAGAAGTCCTGTGACAATCAAGCTTGACTGTCAAAGAAGGTAAAGAGTAGTACTGAATTGAAATAGGTTGCAATCGTTCATGCAGCACTCTAACCCCATGTGCAAAAATAGGGGAAAAGGGGTTAATGTTGATGATGAAAACTGAACCAGTTGCAAAAAAATATATATATGTATATATTACATGCACAGCATTAAATAGGCAATTTATGTGAATTACAGCTTGATGCGAATTACTATTTATTTTTTAACACCCTTTTTTGAATTACCACTTAAAACATAGATAGCCATGCATTGAAATAAAATAAAACAAGCCATATTAACATATTCTCAGTTATACATCACATACATTATTTTGTATAGTTATCATCAATCAATTACAAAAAATGCTCAATTCTGCCTTCCCTTAAACCCCATTCCTCCTCCAAAACATTATTCTGAATATATTGTTCCCACAATTTCCATTTTCCTATGTAATTTCGTCTACCCTTTTCTAAAGGTCCCACTTCCAATTCTTTTACCACAGTTGCAATATTCAGTAATTAAAATGTAGTTGGTTTATACTTTAATTTCCATTTTCAAGTAATTACTTTTTTGGCAGCTACCAGAATTATACTTAATGAGGCTTTATTGTGTCTAGGCAATTCAGATCATGCATCCCAGCTCAAAAAATAATTTCCTTATTTACGCCAATTTACTCACCCAGTATTTCTGACAGTGTAGGGGAATTTTTAAAGTCTGTGAGGTCGTTACACTCCCAAAACATATGTTCCCAGTTACCTGTTTGTTCCCTATCACACCTCTGACATTAGCTGTCTACCTGAGGAAATATTTTTAGAGGCTTCCTGGGGTATAAAAATGCCTATCCACACACTTCCAAGCAAAATTAAATCATCTTGACTTTGCTGCATATTTGGGAGTCATATATATGTCCTCCCATTTTTTTTATTTGAAATACTTATCCAATCTCTCTTCCCGATCTTTTCTAACCTCTGATTGATTCCTATAGCTGTTGTGCAATATTTATATGCCCTATTAATTATCCCTTTTAAACAGCAACATTTGTTCTCGATAAAACTAAAAACTCTACCAGAGTAGATCTTTCACATAGGATGACTATTCACATTTTGATAACACAATGTTGTACTTGTAATATTTGCTAAACAGTAGTTAATGATTTGGATGACTCCCTAATACTAAGCTTTCATATATTTTACTTTTTGGAGTTGGAACAATATTTTTACAAGTTACTGGCCCTTGTTAAAATAATTATTGTGCTGCTTTTAGGAACCACTGTGATCAGAAGATGATTTTCTTTTTTACAGTCTGATTCTTTTATGTACTACTCCTGTGTTACTACAGTAATCTGCATGAAATACTCTGGTGGTAGTTGAAATGCAAGGCTCCTTAATTCCACAACACATAACATAATATGTCTACAATATATTTTAATGCCATTCTGTTTTTGTACCCTTTTTCTCTGGATGTGCTCAAAAGACCACTGAACTTCTTTGCTCAAGAATTCTGGACAAAGTTAAAAGTAATGGCGGGACAAAGGTCCAGTATCAGAAACGATCATTAGATATTACTCTAATTAATTTCAAATGTTTTTTTTTTTTTTTTTTTTTTTTTTTGCATTGATGTGCATTTTCTGAACAATAAGTGTAAAGCTTTAATATCAGGCATTATTGATTAACTGTCATCCTCAGTAATTTACTGGCAAATCAAAAATTCTGAGGGACTGGGTAAAAATATGAGGCAGAATTTGGGACAGTTTTCAGGTATGCTCTAAAGTGTTGCTTTCTTTGAGATTCCCTGGACAGTGTGTTTGTATATTTTTCATCGATTCCAGCTATTAGCTGCCATATCTAAATTTCAGACTTCTTTGTGGGTCCTTTTTTGTTTCAACTGCAGACAGTAGATGATTTATCTACCTGATATGTTTTACATGTAGCCCCCAGACCATTTCTGTTGACTCAATGCGGCCCCTGCAACTGAAAAGGTTGGACACCCCTGATTTAGATGCTTTTGTATGTGCTAGGAATTCTTAGATTGAGGAAGTCCTGCCTTTACCCATTGTGTCAGTCAGAGGTTTTAAGTGTCCTTTTTTAACTTCAGCTGCCTATGTACTTATGACTGCTGAGTCAAATTACCAGCATTTAGTGGCCAGTGTACAGCATTTTTTTTGCAGCAAATAGTTCAGTATGGCTGTTTTCTCAGAGACTCATTTGGTTTTATGGCAGTAGTGGAAATAAAGCAGGGCTACAGACACCTTCCTTTGTGTGCTTTCTCTAAACCACAAGTCCAAAATACAGGGAGAACCAAAAAGAGTGACTGCAGAAGTGAACTGAATCTGATTTGTAATGGGCAATAAGTATGGAAGACAGAAAAACAAATTCTTAGAGAGAAGAATGCAAGACTTCATTCCATTCAGATCTAATATCGTGAGTAGTAAGTAAAGAGGTTGAACAGCATAAAAGTGCCACAAAAGGTAGAAACTGCTAAGTTGTGCTTTATCTGTAGCAGTGTGAAGACAAAAATACATTCTGCTATGAGGAAAAGTTGTGCTTTGCATGCAGTTAAACAACTGTCTCCAGAAAGTTAAGCACCGACAGCAGCAACATTTTAGTAGAATAAAACTGAAACTGAAACAGAGAATCTGATTACAAGATAAGAATGCCAGATGCATTTGCCGTTTATTTTTTTACTCATTGCAATAATTGTTTCTTTTGTGTTTCTAAAGTCCCCCTATGAATAACCTGCTGATTTTAAAACTTATCCACTTAGTACACCTTTTCAACTGTTCACTATGAAAGTTTAGATCGGCAGTTAGGCAAAGCTGGGAAGGTTAAAAGGCTGTTTTCAAGTTTTCACAGTGCCGACTCGGAAAATGTTCATCTCCACATTAACGAATGGTATATGCATTTGCTAATATGGAATCGACATTCTGATAACAGATCACACTACAGTGGGATTGGGAACGTACTCGTTTCTCTCCGTAGTGCGATCTCAGTTTACCGGTTACACAGACTTTTGACAATGGAACTTCTAGTGTTCAGGTGTCAATTCCATGTTACCATTTCTGAAATTCTGGTAATTCGTTATTACCAATTTCAGCAAACCAGTTTGATCAAAAGGTGGAAAATTATTTTGATTTTCCACATTTTGATAGTAAACCCAGTTTCAATATATGTGTTGTTTCACAATCTATCTTCTTTTTAGTGTCATGTTATTCTTAAACATTATAATTTGGTCTTTAATATAAGGTCAGGCCAAACAGTCCCTGAAAGTAGCAAGTATCACATTTATTCATTTATTTATGTATTTTATTGCTCTTATTTAATGGGAAGGTCCAACTTGGTGGAAGACACTTTTTTTTTTCAGCAGAGACCCTGGGAGAAGAACTCCATATAGTAGGAATTACAAACAGTATACATTACATGCAAGCACAGCAATTATTACATCAAATAATTCTGCACAGTTGCAAGAATTATAATGTGGTGAGACTATACAAGTCAAAGGGCAGACAGGATTTTAGCTTAAAGATACAGTACTTATTTCAAGAAGAGTTGACATTAACAATCCAGTGAATGTCTAATATATGTCTACTGTAAAGGTGACGGGTGAAAGATGGGGATGAGATCCAATAAAATAATATGTATTGGCAGGACAATGTAGAATTAGGTGATGGTAAATAGAAGCACATGAATATTCAAAAGATGAAATACAGAGTTAGTACAGAGAGGGGAGAAGGCAAACAGAATATGTGTTTCCAGGATCATAGTGTCAGCTAAGCAGGAGAAGAACAGAGGTGCAGGCATGATTTAGAAAGCGGGGATTTTAGTAGGGACTTGAATGGTTTATGGGAGAGTTCCTGTTTTAATGAGTGTGGAATGGAATTCTAAATTTTGGTTGGGTAATTTGAGTAAAGATAATCTCCATCTGTACATAATTTGTAAGATATGGTTGTACAATAGTCTGTTTTATGTGTACTGTTGTTGTTGTGTCTTTCGGCTTTTCCCGGTTAGGGGTCACCACAGCAGAACTCCGGTCCGCTAATAATTGGCAGTAGATTTTTACATGGCGAGTTGCCAGCCCTGACGCACAACCTTCAACGAAGGTACGCCCATTCACGTATGTCTCCACGCAAAAGACGCTTAAGCTGAGAATCGAACAGGACAACGTCTTACTGTGAGACGACAGCGCTACCGCAGCACCACCACCGCAGATTGTTTCATGTGTACTGTTACAGTTTAATAATGAATGTTACATCTATTTTTTCGGCAATTGTCTTTTTAGAGCAGGGCAGGGGGATTTGTATCCAGTGCCTTTCCTATTTTTTAACAGATATATGGGTATTAGGACAGAAGTCCCAAATGAGGTTTTCTTCTTGGAATGGTTCGTATACTTTGTAACAAAAGGGGCGGTATTGAATGAACTGCACTTTATTCTTGATGCATTAAAATTCCCATGTAAAAGACCGGCTGTGTTTGTATACAACTGCCAGGCAGGTATGCCTCATTCACTCTTTGTTGTTTGCTTTGTATTTAGAATCATTAGCAAAGAAAATAAGGAGCTTGCAAGTCCAACTACAACTGGTATAGTAATCAAGAAAAGTCCGTTCTGTTTGCAGATTATAGTATTATGCATTTGATACATCCAGAAAATGAAATTTCTGTGTTGTGTAGCATTTTGAGACAGTTTGAAGTTTATATATAGGATCTAAAAATAAATGAAATTAAAGCAAATACTATAGTGGTAAAATATGTACCCACACACAAATCGATTCTGCAATACCCATATTTATGGGAACACGATAAGATGAAGCATTTAGATGTTTGGACTGAAAAGGATGCTGTAATGGCAGCTAAGGATATGTGGGAAGAGACTAAAGAAAAGATAAGACAAAAAACAAGAAAGCTGAAAGATCCTGATTATGGGATAGTAAGATACACGCAGTGAAGGTGTTTTCAGTCCCTTTAGTTTTATATATAGGTCGGGTGTATTTTTATCAACCAGAAGAGAAGTTGTAGGCAATAATTAATAGAGTTGAAGGAATTTATCTGAGTGGGGAAGAGGACAAGAGTTAAGTGTGATAAGTTGATTCTCCTTATAGAGCAAGGTGAGATACACTAGAGCAATGCAGTTAAGGATCATATGTATAACTCAAGCAGGCACTTATAAATCAAGTTAGAAATGAATGATGATGATGAAACTGGGGGGAGGGGGTCAAGAAATAAGGAGAGTGTAAGATTATGAATGCAGACCCCATAAAGAATGTTATATTTATAAGATGGCAGAAAATATAGTAAAAAGCTAGGCCAGCACAGGAATGGCTAAGTATGATTTTACCAATAAGTATGACTACATGAACGGGTATAGAAAATAGGCAAGAGTGGGCTGGAATTTACTGGAAAAAATAGCAAAGGAGCCAAGGTATTGGGAACAAGTAACAAGGGAGAGAAAGGTAATGTAGTGGAACGAGGCCACGGAGAATGGACTGCCTTCCCTCCCTGTGATTGATAACAGAGAATATAGGCAAAGAGAGATATGGCAGTGCTATGTGAATAACCAGCTCTGGTTGAGTTGATTTTTGAATCTAGAACAGAAACTGCTGTTAAGAATGAATAATTAGAAGGGCATATAAAACATTGCATGATATCTTTAAGAAATTATCAGAAGAAGTTAGAAGAAAGATTGAAAAGGCAGTTTGCAAAGGAAGAGTTAGGGGACATCTGTATGGCCCCAAGTTATGCAGCAAATTCTAAAAGGTATAGGATTTTTGCATGGAAGTCTTTGTACAGGTAGTTTTATATTCCAAGCAGACTTCAGAGAATTTTTCCTAAGGTAGATAGAAAATGCTTGAGTTGTGATGGGAAGGAGGGAGAGAGGTTAAGAATGTAATGAACTGGCAGATTTTAAAAATTCCCTACATAGTACTTTCTCAGAAGTGTTGGGGAAGAAAATATTTTTTGAGCTGGAATATAATAATTGCCTAATAATGGGCGATTTCAACTACCCCACCATTAACTGGGAAAACTACTCATCTATCAACTCTTGTGCTCAATGTTTTCTGGGATTCATAAATTCCAATGCCTTAGATCAACTTATCCACACCCCCACTAGGGACAGCAATATACTAGACCTGGTTATTACTAACATAGGCAACCGGTGTTCCACACCAGAGGTCAATTCCTCGTTGGTCAGATCCGACCACAAGCTAATCACCCTAGACATCCACATCCCTCCCCCACCCCCTATTAGGGAAACCACCGTAAAAATTTACCCAAAGCCAACTTCACGCTTCTTAAGACAGAAGTGGCAAACTTCATGACAACCATGCTGACGGACAATAGAGGTATGACTGCTGAATCCTGCACAAATGCACTTTATAAGCACTTACACAAGTGCATGGATCATGCAATCCCTAACAGAACCAAGATGCTATCCTCCAAAAAAAGGAAGCCAATCTGGTGGTCCCCTGCCGTAAACAAACTCTACAACAGAAGAAAGAAACTGTTGCAAAAAAGAGTAAAATCCCATGTTTGGAGGAATTCCCTGGTCAGCATCAGTAAGACACTGAGATCCCTCATAAAATCCTCCAAAGCTAGTTATGAAAACAAAATCACCACTGACTCTAAAGACAACCACAAAGCATTCTATAGCTATGGCAAGAATCTCAATGGCAACACTCGGATCTGCTCTGAGTTACAGCACAATGGCACTAAATATACAGAACCAACTGATATTGCCAACATCCTGGCAGGTAGGTTCAGTGCTAACTTTACCCCCCCTCTCATCCCCTGAAGGGCCCATCTCTGTGCTGGAAGAATGCAAAGTTCCTGTAATCATGGCTGCACAGGTAAAAAACACACTCTCCAAAGCCAAAAAAACAGCATCCATGGGACCTGACAACATCCCAGGCTGCGTTCTACATGAACTACAGAATGAACTGGCACCCCACGTAAGTACCATGTTTAATCACAGCCTCACCTCAGGCTATGTGCCCACTGAATGGCACACAGCAACGGTTATCCCACTCCGCAAAGGGGGAGCCACCACGGACCCCAGAAATTACTGCCCCATTAGCCTGACGAGCCTGGTCTGCAAGACTGTGGAACATATCATCATGGAACTTATAAACAATGACATTGGTAATCTCCAAACTCTGTACCCCACCCAGTTCGGGTTTGTAAAAGGCAGATCATGTCTCCTAAACCTCATAGAATTCTTTGAAGCGGTCACTAAAGCCGTAGATGAGGGTAAGATGGTTCACACAGCCTATCAAAATCTCGCCAAGGCTTTCGACACCATCCCCTGGAATTATAGATAAACTCACTAAACTAGGTATAAATCCCTACGTCACAAGATGAGTTGCCAACTGGCTCAATGACAGAACCCACACTGTGAAAGTAGCAAACTCCAAATCCAACTTCAGACCAGTGACAAGTGGAGTATCACAGGGTTCAGTCCTGGGTCTTCTCCTGTTTGGTACCTACTTCTCTGAAGTGCAGGCTAACACAGAAGGTCTTTGGCTAATGAAGTTCACAGATGACTGCAAAATAGGAGCCATAATTAAAACTCCAAAAGATGTGGACATCCTACAAAAGGGCCTTGCTGAGACAGATGCCTGATGTCAAAGCCATGGCCTCAAGCTCAATGCCAAAAAGTGCATTGTCATCCCTTTTGGTAACAACTCTGTACCCATGAACTACCACATAGGCGGTAGTCTACTTAACACCGAAAGTGTGATAAGAGACCTTGGGACACAGGTGGACAGTCACCTGTAGTCCCTCCTTTGATAATCACATCGCCACAGTAGTCAGGAAATCCTTCTATGTGACACACCTCATCACAAAAGGTTTCTCATCCAGGAAGAAAGAGGTCATTGTTCCCCTCTACTCATTAGACCCATTATAGAGTACAACGCCCCTTTTGGTATTGTGTACCTCACAAGACATCTACAACAACTGGAAAGGCCGCAGAACTACCTCAGAAAGAGGATTACCGGCCTCAAACAGATGCTCTACGCAGACTGTCTTAAAAAACTGCAGCTTTACTCCATCACATATTGCCTACTCAGAAGTGATCTCTGCCTAACACACAAAGCTATGTCAAACCCAGAGCTTTTGGACATGCTCCACTTAAAGAAATCACAATCCCTCCAAGCTACACGCTCTAGGGACCTAAACCTTGTCACCACAATAAACAGAACATGCTGGAGGGATAGATTCCTGTCCTAGAGACTTCCCATACTCTGGAACAAACTACTTATCTATATCAAACAAAGCTCCTCATTAGTACTCTTTAAGAAAAATCTTGATGATTGGATGGGAGATAGGAAATTCACCCCTGGGATCACTTCTGTGGCTTTGCTCGACAGTGGCACAGGAAAATAATTTTCTTGGGTGGCGAAAGCCAGGGTACATTTTGGCTAGGCTTATATATAGGCCCTAGGGCCAATAACCTAGTACCTACCTATGAATATAGTATCTGAATTGCCTGACAATAGTAAGGCTTTGTTATGTTTAATACTATTGGTTGCTAAAAAGCAATTACTAGAAAATGGAAACCAGAATCTAAAGCAACTGTAAATGAGACATTTAATATTGTAAACGATTAAATAATTGGAGGAAGGAACTTTAGAATATGGAAGGAGCAAATTACATAGAAATAATGTTGAAATAAACAGGAATTGTTAAAAGGAAAACATATATATATATATATATATACATGAAAATAATGGAAATATTGTTGTGGTTTGTTTTCTTTTCTTTTACTGAAACTGTACCCAGATCATGTTTTTTAAATAAATTGATAAAGTGCAGAATTTATGTGACTTTGCATTGTCTACCACCTGTGCATTTTGTTTCCACTGCATTCTCAGTGTTGCTTCTGTCCACTATAAGGTACACAGTTGAAATCCCTGTCCTGCCTTTATATAGATTTTGATTGAGGTTACACACATCCCTGTTTCCCACTTTTGAAATTCCTCATCCTGAAAATACATACTTAAAATTCTGGTCTACTGAAATCAACAAAGGAGGAGGTCTTTGCAAGAGACCTTATATGGTGACAGCTCTATCACATTCTTCTTCATTTAATACTTTTTCCTATAGTCCTGTGCATTCCCAATAGTAATCCTACATCTTTGATGTACTATGTAAGTTATTTAGATAAATGCATATGATTACAGCCCCACACAGACACACACAGACACTACCCTCTTCTTGACTGTTTTTTGTACTAAATCTGCCATACTGTTGTTCTTTCCTCTAGTTTATAGAAGAAATCCTAGCTAAAAGTTTTTGTTGTTCTTTTGTTCTTTTTTATAACCACTGTATTGCATATGGTAATGTAATCTTTTGGCAATCTCAGTGATATTAACAAATTGATGCATATGTTTCAGTAAACACAGATGCTCAATGTTTATTATTAAATTTATTTTTAATTTCTCCAAGTCTTTCAGGTTTCTAATACCATGACTGGAATGGAACCCATTCCTAAGTCAAAGTAAATTAGTATTGTTTCAGTCTTTGATGTTACTCAGAAGTGCTATTTACAGCACCCCACAATGTGCCTAGTAATGACTCCTCCTGCAATACATATGGAGTTGCATGTATCTATAACATATCTAAGTATGATTGTAAATTCTTTTTTATAAGACCCATTGCTCCTACTACTACTGGAACTGTTTGAGTATCTTTCTTCCATGTTGCCTTCATTTCTGCCTGCAAATCCTGGTATTTTAAGACTTTGTGTCTCTCTGTACATAAGACACTGCAGTCACTAGGTGTAGCAATTTCAATGATCAATGCTACTTTTGTCTTCTTTTTCTGGACTACTGTATTGGGTTTTCTCACATCTATTTTTTTTAACTGTTGTTAATAGATAATCCCATGTGATATAAACTTCATCATTTTCTATGATGCTTTGTGGTTTCCAGTATTTTTCAGTACTTCAGTATTATAATGTTTGCACAATCCCCAATGCAACAGTCTTGACACATTATTATGCCTTTTAGTATACAGTCATTCTGCCATTAGTATATCACAACCAGCAACAAGATTTGTGACCGTTTCCAGTTCTTTTTTTACAAAACTTAAATTTGTCTGTTTCTCCCACATTTTCAATGGACTTTGTAAACCACCATGTAAGTAGTCCACTATCTTGGGCCACCAGTATCAACCTTTTGTCTTTTGATTTAAATTCACCTCTCCTTAACCATTCCTGCATTCAATCCTGGTCAATATGAGTTTGTTCCAAGAGTTTTCTATACTTCCCAACTATATTTATGCATTTTCCACATTTCTTGCCTTCTCATCTTATCCTTCCCCTTCTGTTCTTTCTTTTGTTTTTTGGCACATTCAGTTGCTGCCTGATTTTTATCTACTTCTGGTTTGATTTCCATTCTGCTTGTCACTGATATGCTTCTGCTAAACTAAGCAGGGAAGTTATCATAGACTTATTCTCCTCATATTTTACAACTTTCACTATGTTTGGGTCTTGTGAGGTTAGCAGATATGTCAAAGAGGCTCATGCCTTCTTCAGAATGGGGAATATATTATCTTGGCATGCACTGATTTATATAAATCATTTGATGAGCATGATGTATCCTTCTTTTTTTTCCTGTCCAACACTTTTTGGGGGCCAGTCACTCACTCCAAAACTGTAAGTTAGGACAGGAAGAACAAATTGGTTTATATCTTGGACTTTGTTCCTAGATGTCAGCACTGTTTTCAGTGTTAATTCAAGTCTTCTAAAATATTCCTCACTAAGTCTTATCTGCATCTGTTCATGTCTTATTGTTGATCCTTCATCAGTTCCCAAATATGTATACACTCCTTCTTGCTCAAGTTCTTTTAGATCACATTTCTGTCCCAAACTGATGTTTTCTTGGTGCTGCAACTTTCCTGCTTTAAAGGTTGCTTTTGCACGTTTATTAAGACCAAATGACATTCTTTTGTCATTTGAAAAAGTTTTGACCACTTGCAGTTGTGCTTTTGTTTCCTCATCTGATGAACTATACACTTTTAAATCATCTACAAAAAGAAAATGAGAAGTTTTTACACTTTAATGTTTTCTGGGAGTTAAATTGTAGCCATGATCTAATGTGTTAAGTAGACAACTTAATGGGTTAAGGGCAAGACAAAATAGCAATGGTGACAGAGACTCACTTTGGAATATCTCCCTTTGAATTTTTATCCCTGGAATAATAATTTTCCTTTATCTTGGCTTAACTGCAAAGTGGTTTGCCACTGTTCCATTGTTGTTGGAATGTATTCAGTGTAGGTTGTATCTTCTACATTTTTAGGCACTCCTTTATCCATGAATGTGGGATACTGTCAAATATTTTTTTACATTCTATCCATGCCATTCTTAGATTCTTCCCCTTTTTACAGTTCTCTGTTATGACTTTATTTAACAACAAATGACCCTTTGTTCCATATGCCTTTCTTGTATTACCTTTTTGTTCTATTGCCATGATGGAATTTTCTTTTAAATGACTATAAACTCTGTCAGCATCAATTGCAGTGTATAGTTTGTACATCGCTGGAAGGCAAGTGGTCTATAGTTTTTATGATAGCTTGCAGATTCATTCTTAAGTAGGAGTATTGTTTTTCCTGTTGTTAACCAGGTTGGTGTCTGGTCAGGGTGTGCATATAAATAGTTCTTACACATGGCTAAATCTTCTTGTAAAGATCTTAATACTTTTAGCCAGAAGGTGGTTACTACATCTGGGCCTGAGGTTTTCTGATTAGAGGCTTTTCTTAATTTCGTTTCAGTCTCTCTGGCCGTTATTTCATCCCATTTCATATCCTGTAGATTTGAACTTCTTATTCTTTCTTTTACTTCTTCTACCCATTTAGAATCATTATATTGCACAGGATCTTCATAGATATTTCTCCAAAATGTATCTATTTCTTCTTTTTTTTTTTGGTGCTGTTTCAGTTCCTTTTGCCTTGTTTCCCAATTCTATATAAAACTTTTTTGGGTCATCAGTAAATTGCTTATTTTGTACTTTTCCTTTTTAGCTGCATATTTTCTAAGTTTTTCTGCCTGTGCCAATATTTTTATTTATTATTTGCAATAGTGCATGATAGATCCTGATCTGTTCTGATACTGCACATTGGTTTTATCACATCTATCTTTCTGAGTATTTTTGATCTGTTCCCTCTTCTGTACTCTTCTAAAAGTGACACTTTTTGTCTTAGTTGCCTAATAGTTTTCTCTGTTCGATACTTCCATGATGGCATTCAATTTCTCCCCTTCCTTTCCCTTAATACTCTGTGTTTTTATGGCAAAACATTATCTGTCATTAATTTAGCTGCACAATAATATAGCCTATTTATTTCTGTTACAGCACATGAATCTCTAGCGACAAGTCTTGGTCACTGTTTTCATTTGTTTTATCAAACTTCTAACTTTTTGGGGTTTTATTGGCTTTCTTGCTTTCTTTAGTCTGTTACGTTCATTGATCTAAATATGTCCATTTCTGTTAAATCAAGCAACTCTTCTCTTAGATCATTTTCTTCTAAACTGAAGGCACATTCTTTGTTCTCCATTTCCTGTGGGCATTCTATAGAAAGTTTCAGACCATCTTCCTGTGCCACATTCTCTTCAGTTTCATCCTGTGTCATCCGATGCTCTTTCATATGGGAGCGTACTTGCCTCTCACTCCACAACATTGACTGCATCAGAGTTGCCACATTTTCTTATTTCTTTTCTTGCTGTGTAACTCCAGTTCAGCATTTGTACTGGTTTCCTATGAAAGACTCCAAAGTATCTTCATATGGCAACTGATCAGATACTTCCCACTCTACTGCTTTCCTTAATTTGGGGATCCATTGCTCTATCCTGCTGTGATGTTATCTGAGTTAGATTTTCTACACTAAATCCTTCACTTCGCAGGTAATCCACAACCTCAGTTTCTATTTCTTTAACTTCTCCATTACTAATCCTCTTATCTGCTTTTCCTCTTTTCTTATTTTTTATATTGTAAAATTTTCCATGTCCGGATGGATGCCTTTGCCTATATTTCTTTTCAAATATCTTTGGTGCTGCTCTTTTTGTACTGATTAGTTTTGCTTTCTCCTTTGAATAAATATAGCACCAAATAAAATCTTTCTTTTCTTTCCCATGTCCATATTTCTTCTTCGGATGCCTCCTGCTGCTCTTGTTTCTCCTTACTTTGGGGGATTACTTGTTCTAGCATGCTGTGATGTAACCCATGTTAGACTTTCTACACTAAATCCTTCACTTCACAGGTATTCCATAACTTCAGCTTGTGTTTTTTTTACCATTGTACTTTACTAATCTTCTGTACTACATTCCCTCTTTGTGATCTTATTTTTTATTGTGAATATTTCCTTATCTGGATGCATTTGCCTGTATTTCTCTTCAAATATATTTGGGGCCTTTTTTGTGCTGATTAATTTTAGCTTTCTCCTTTGCATACATATTGCACCATATCAGATTTTCTTTCCCATGTCACTATTCCTTTTTTTTTTAATACCTTTCCAAAGTGTCTAGATTTTGTTCTTTAATGGCCCAAGGTTTCCTGACCTATATAATGTTTTTCATAAATCTGTTGTGTTAATAAACACAATTTTTTATTTGAAGCTTCTGGCAGGTTTTCCTGTGAAAGTATTTTTATTTCATCTAATTTCTCTCTTAATCTTTTTGCATATCTCCTGTCTGGAAATTCTGGGCTTCTTGCATAATAGTGTAGCATTGACTCTGTTATCTAAAGACAAAGTCTGACTTAGAAAAAAGTTAAGGTTATGGCATCAGTATTGCTTTCTAGTGTTTTCTTTTGAAACATCATTATTAAATAGATTTCAATAATGACAAATGCAAAACAAATCCTTTAACTGTTATATGACTTACAGACTGTTATCTTGTACTTGAGTAGTACAGTTGTTATAACTTTGCTTCTTTACTGCACAAAGATGTAATGTAGCAGTAATACCTAAAGTATGTTGCACATTAATTGTGTGACATGTTAACTAAGTAGTTACATTATACAAATACAAATCAAGGGGAACTGGGCATCCATTGTAGCATTCACTTGACCTTTCACTAAAAAGTCCAAAACCACTGATGATATATTGGACAGAAAGGTCAAGTTCTCGTTTATCTGATCACTTGCATTTTCTTTGTTTTTCCTGGAAGACTTTGAGTTTGTTGTGAAGTTGGGAAGTATAAGCATTTTTCTTGGGCATCTGCCTGAAGCAATTCACAGGGATTAACTCCCCAACACAGCAGATGGATATGCAGCAGCGACAATGCAGAGGTAAGCGAATCCTGTCTGTTGGCAGATACACAGCAGTGGAAGCAAGAGAGAAAAGTTGGTGCTTTTTTAGGCCCTAACATCCCCACATACACACACACTTTGTCATAGACTGTTTAGTTCATTTTAACTCATGCAAGGAGACATCCTCTTCTTCAAGTATGTCCTCATCTAGATCTCAGTTGACTTATCAAACACACACTGTTTCAGTAGTAAGATTTTTTTGTACCCAACAGATCAATTTATCTACAGACCGAGGAGTTTCCTTTGCTTGGTTGGACCTCAGATTGTATCCTTTTCAGTATTCCCCTGACTTTGAATAAAGATTATTTATTCATTACTATTCATGCTGATGATTCAGTATAGAAAGAAGCTGTGTGCATGCGGTTTCTTCAGCACTAAATTCTGTGTAACTGCTACTTGTCTCTTCACTTTCAGTGTCTCTTAAAAAAAATAAATAAATAAATAAATACTTTTAGCCGCAAAGTCTTTAACTTCTCCATGATAGTGGTCATCTTGGGCAGTACTTTCCAGGCAAAGTGTCATCACAGAAAATAACAGTGAACATCTGATACAACAAAAGTATATATGTTAACACAGCTGACAACAGGGATGGACTTTTTATGGATATTACATATGCATTATGTGTTAAACACATTGTGAGCCACTCAGGAGTCCATGTGTTTTTTTTTTAATAATAGTAGGAGCAATAGGACTCATAGTTGAAGAATTTACAATCATATTTAGATATGTTACGGATGCATGTAACTCCATATGAATTGTAGGAGGCATTAGTTCTGGGTACATTGTGTCCATCCCTGTGAAGGCCATTTTTGGCTAAAATCAAAGATTGAAACAATACTAATTTCACATTCACAAACTGTTATCATACTTTGAATTAGGAATGCGGGCCATTCCTGTCATGATATTAGAAACCCAAAAGACTTTTAGAAATTAACCCAAGAGTCTTTTTTTTTTTTTTTTTACTTCAAAATGTATTGGAACAGTTGGACAGGAAAACAAGATAAATGCTTCACACTTATCAAATGAAATATAAAAATCAGTGCATACCAAGATTATATATTTTTCATTCTAGATGTCGGCCTCCTTGAAATTGGTTACACGTGTAATTATAGGACTGCATACATATATGCTGACGTCACCCAATCCAAACTATTTCCCTGCTTTTGCAGAAGCATATCAGTTTCAAACGGGTTTATAAATCGAACCTGAAGTAGACAAAAATCAGGCAACCATTGAATGTGCCAAAAAGGCAAAAGAAAGTATGTAAAGAGCTGGATCAGATGAGAAGGGAAGCAGTTAAAAAGGCACAAATATAGTTTGCAGGTGCAGAAACCTCCTGGAACAACCTTATGTAGATCAGGATCTGAAGCCATGTTATGTTATCCAATGATAACACCAGGAGTCTTCCACTCTGCACAGACTGCTTGTTTGTTGTGTGCCTTGTCCCCAGTCTCATACTTGTGGCACAGGCACCTGTCGGACCTCCATGTGCTTACTTAGTGTTACAAATACAGCCATAGTACTCTGAAGGCATCATGTAGTGCAAGACGTGCTGTCCTAACCAAGCATCCAATATATTTATTAAGTTATTTGTTGGCCACATAAGTAGTCTGTCCCAAAGACCCTTTTCAGCCATAACCCAGATTTTGTTACAATTTCAAGTGTCCGCCATCTGATGTAGGCTACAGTCATTCATATTATCCATAGAATTCTTCACCCTTAGAACCAATTTAGTGAACTGTCTGAGCGACACACAGTGTTTTATTTCATCTTTAACAAACCTTCTTTGATAATTTGGTTTTATCTTTTTATCCACTCATTGCTTCACAGGCTGTAGGCAGCTGCTGACTCAGTTTCATTGTTGAAATTCTCTGCCATAACTCATGTCTTCATTGCTGAATTCCCTCCTTCTGTTGTTAATACAAAATCATCAGGTGATTCATGAAGACACATGTAGAACTGAAACTTTGTAATGATTTGTAATGATTTCAGAGGGTCACAGTGCGTCCTGGATTGAAATAGATAGATTTATCACAAATATGAATTTACTTTATGTTTCACTTTAACTTGCGTAAATCCATGACAACAGTTTCATTGCGTTTTGCTGCCAGTGATGGTCCTACAGTTAGTCTAGACTTAAATTTCATGTATTTATGCTTGTTTCACAACCCTGTGTAAATATATGCATTCAAGATCTGAATTGTCTAAGTCATCAAGTACTTCAGCAAAAGTATGTCCAAACTGTTTTTGAAATGTTCGCATTATCTTTTGTTTCTCTGTTTACATCATGGGTTCTGTGGCTGTCAGAATCTCACTTTCTTCTCTGTTAGAGATGTTAATGCACATCTGACTAGGTGTTTAAATGTTTTGTGTTTAGTCATTATGTCTTGCACAGCCCAAGTACATTTCAAAGGCACAGCAGGGAAATAAAAACTGTTGTTTCAGAACGTCATTTTAGCCTAGAATTATTACTGTCTGTATGGACAACTCTTCAATCGCAAAACTTTAGTGCTGTACCTTTTTTCTTGTAATGCGCATTATGTTTACCACACTTTTTTTTAGTAAAGTAGTATAAATATCTCTATACATGATGTATATTGTGTGCAGTGACAGTGATGGTAGACCCTAAGGATTACCAACAAAAATGTCTGTGTCTTTGACAGGCTGTTCTGAAAACAGCATGCTGGTAAACATTGTTTTATCGCTTCATACGTTAATGCCACTTTGTCAGTTTTGTGTGGATAGTATTTTGCCCATTGAAAAGTCTTTGGCAAATAACACACTTGGACCTCCTATGAGAATGATCTGGTGCATTAGTACTAGGCAAGGGTTCCTTCAGGTGGTTCTCATGAAGAGGTTTGGTACCTTTTTTCCTGGCCAGTAAAGAAACCAGCATCATACTTTCCTGGCTCCCTCTTGTTGTGACCTTTTTTCTCATCAAAGGTACACGTTTGTTCAGTGAGGGATGTCCATACTTATGCCTTATTTGAGTGCCTCTGTATTTATTTCTAATGTTGTGCTCCTGCCATTCTCTGAAAATGAAAAACTGACTGATAAGAGTTTAATTTTTCTTCTTTAAATCATTAATGTCTCATTTTTCAGCTTTTCTATGACATTGTCTCAGAAAAATGGAAGGAGCTTTATAAAAAAGCCATTCTCTGCTGCCCCTTGTTATAAACAGTGTAGGAAATAGTTGTGCAATACAAAAACACATTTGAAGGGAGAAGTTTTACAACTACTGACTTTATATCCATCCATCCTCCTTTTCCCATTTTTACATGGGGTCAGGGTATCACAATCATCTCAAGCCAAGGTTTACACCGCCGGGTGGCTAGCCCTTCCACAGTAGTTCATACATACCACTCACTCACACTTGCACCTATGACAAATTTACAGTGTCCAATCCATCTACTGCATGTCTTTTGTAATGTGGGTGGAAACTGGAGCACCTGGAGGAAACCCACGCAACTACAGGGAGGACATGCAGACTCTGCACAGAAGGCACCCCAGCCGAGAATTGAATTGGGGAACCTCTTGCTGTGAGGCGACAACGCTAACCACTGCACCACCGTAACCACCCATACTACTGACTTTACAATTTCCCCTGAAATGAGCAGACACCCTCCTTATTCCACAGAACCAATAAATGTGAAACAGAGAAAAACGGATTAAGGGTCCATGCATATAGAAATGATACAATTAAAACAGCTTTCCCCAAAACTAACAAAAATAACAACATTTTGAAACAATCTTGGTATGGATGCTGAAAAAAATAATATTAAAATATTTGGAAGCTAGTGTGCCTTTCAGAGAATACAGGGCAAAGAAATTGAAAGCAAAATGCTTTATCGCATGCATGGGTCCCCTCAAATTATCTGTGGTATGATCCCTGTTATTCTCATTAGTGGTAATATGTAATTATTGACCATGGGATGGGTAAGGCCAATCTATAACCAAATGGGGTAGGTTATTTCAAGCACAAAAAGGGAACTGGCTAGGCTTAAAATGGCCTGCAAAGGCAGCTAGCCTAGTACTTACCTATGAACCTACAAAAAGGGGGATCCAAATACTGTACTACAATGCCCAAATGACATACTTGGAGACCTTATCAAGGCAGTTGATATATAGTGTGTTAGAAATTATGAACAGGTTAGATTAGGAGTGGGTCTTGGGTGAGTAAGTGGGTAATCTTCTGGGTAGACAAAAGGAAGTTGAGGACTGTAGTAAATGAAGTTCAGTCAAAAGAAAGGTTGAAAGATAAGGGGTGGTATACATGACAGGTTGTACTTCAGTGCAACTGCCTGGAACACAGAATTTGTAAATACATTTGAGAGAGGGTAGCAAGGAGTGTTGTAGATTTCATTTCTGGATTTTGTGATGCAGTATGTCAACACCACTGCACATGTATGTGTAATACTGTCTGCAACATAAAATGCACTATAGCTGTGCTATTGGCAATGGCTATGGGAAGGAATCTAGGCTGGTGTGAAGTTGCCTTATGAGGGGTATTTATCCAGTAGCAGCATTATATTCATAACTAGGGAGCTTGCAATCCAGTCCTGCTTTGCAGAGTACAGCAAATGTAAATGTAGCTTGAGCAGGGTGTAGATTGCATTGTAGTGCTGCCACTGGGGTTTTGCAGACATATTGTAATGACTTGCTTCTGGCTAGGGTGTGAGAAACCTCAGTGTAATTTGAGCAGTCTGGTGGGTGTTATGAGGACAAAGATCCTGCAGATTTCAGGTCTCAACAGCAGTATGCAAGGGAGAGAGAAGTTTAATTTAGTGGCACTAAGGCCGTCCATATCAAGAGCACCAGCTGGACATTGTGAATGGTTAAAGATATAAGGTGACATTATACAAGTGAGATACTACATATGCACCATATTGATTGCTAATACCTGAGCTGGACAGCGGCCACAAGAGAGAAGTACAAAGGAGCATGGAATAGCAGAACTTTGAAGCATTCCTTTGTCCCTTATCCCTTTTGTAGCACATTACTGGACTCGAGGCAAGTTGACTTCTCTCATCCTCTTCTGAAGTGCAGATAACTACTCCCATCAAGAGTGCCTCTTTCAAAGTGTTTACTGTGTTTAGACTAGATTTATGTAGAGCAGAGTTTTGGTTACTAGCAGCTGTAATATAAAGTGGAAGTTATGTATTATTTAATGTTATGTATGTGAATATACAATACATAATAAAGGAGAGCTGACTTAGGGTGAATGCTCTTTTGTTTTTTTTCTGTGTATATGTGAATAATACCTAGAGGTTTTAAAATCTGGTTAGAACTGCCTTAGTTATGTATAAACTGTGTATTATTTGTTTTTTTTTTAATTTGCTCTAACATTGGCACTCCACTTAAGAATTTTTCAATTTTTTGTGCTTGTAACTGTCATCTTTAAAGAATTACTGTTGCCTTAAATCATGATTTTTTTTCAAATTATTACAAAAATAAATTTGGGAAAATCTGCTTTTATAATGGCTTGCATGTGCATCTTTTTTTATTTTCTTGCACAATTAATTTGTTTAGCTGAGTCTCTGAAACTGTTCTGGAGCAATAGCCATTAAGAATTCACAGAGGAAATCAATGTAATCACACTGAGCACATGGTAACCTTACAATGTATGGTGGCTAAAGTCAGAATGTAATAATGGTGCTGTATGCCATTTTAATAAATTGATTTTCTGAAAACTGCCATTGGGTTTTACTGGACTCCAAGAGTAGGCATTTTTTTAAATAATTTGAATAAACATGCTTTACTGGTACAGTAATTCTTTAACGGTCACCATCATTAAGGCAACAAGTCTGTTAGAACAAAACACAGTATGTTAATCAATTTATTGTTTTTGTTATAGGTGTCTGTGTCTTGAGTAATTCAGATTACAACAGCCATTTTTGTTTCATTTCTAACATTTCGAGTGTTGTGTTTCAGCTTTCAGTGCATTGTACATTTTTGAGAGTCAGGTCTTGTATTTTGAAACAAACATGAAAAAGTTTGATGAGGCCCCACTAAAACCTTAAGTGTGTTATCAGTGGTTTAATCAGCAAACCAGTCAGATGAATATGGGGTTGTTTATTGTGCATCCGTACTTTATTATAACATGCAGTGTTCATTCTTTGTGGCAGAATGTTGAAGATATGCCCCTAACTATAATGCGTATCCATTTCTGTTTTTATATTTGGGGAACTATGTGAGGGGAGGGGGTGGAGAGTTACTGTATAAAGACCCATTTAATTTATGGGAAGGTACATTCATTCTGATCCCTGCAAACCCATTCAGAAAAGAAAAAAAGATGATTTTTCTCATTGCTCACCACAGCCATGCACCTGTTTGGCCTAAACTGGCACCTGCAGCCGATGGAAGGGCAGCTGTATCAGATCGGGGAGGACAGAACCAACAGTTGGCTAGTGCCAACGGACGTCACCTTGTCTCCCTCAAGGGACACAGGGTTAGAGTTACCAGACAGAAAGGGCAAAGGAAGCGGCGAAGGTATGCTGTGTTGTCAGTGTTGTTTGTCCTCTTCTGTTTGACTGATTGTCGTAGATGTTTAAAAAGATCATATTTGCAGAGATAAAAAAGGACTGATGCCACAATTATGGAAAATTTGTTGTCATGTACTATACCCTCCTTTTTTGTTTGTGGTTGAAAATGTGATTTTTAAGTCTGACAGTTGCAGAGGACAGCATCCCTTTTTTGTGAGGAATAGTAATTTTGTGAGTGTTGTGTAAGTAATGTTTTCACGAGTGCAGGATGGACTCAGGTGATCAATAACCTTTCAGGAAAACATTATTGATGAATGTGTTTACAGAAGGACTCTTCCACATGTGATCCTCACAGCTGTAAAACAGGAACTTATGTAATTATTTTTTTAACCTCATAGCTTGTCTTGTTTTGTTTTCTAACTATGCCTCCTTTAATCTCCTGTTTGTCATTGCAGCTGCACTCAAGGCCTCTTTAGTCCTCTGCAGTACCTCAGCAAATGAGAGGTGATTATCTCTTTGACGTTTTGGTTTAAAACCAAAGTAAGAACACACATGAAGAATTTTCACTACAGATTCTATTACATTAGGCAGTGTCAGTGTGACCCTGTGTGACTCTGAAACACTGAGACCCACAACAGCCCCACTAGTACAGAAAATGTACTCCCTAATTGATAATAACCAACTGGTTTTAAAAGTTGCTTGTTCCTAGCAGGAGAGAGAGAAGCAGTCCAGTCAGAGTTGCACTGTCCCAGTGGGAGGACATGTGGAATCTACTGTGGATATTCCTCCTAGCAGAAGCTGGATGTAAGTCAGTGCAGTGCTGTCATGCGTCTGTGCTCATGGGGTGCAATAGCATGCCTCAGCACTGGTTCTTGATGTTCCTGCACATTAAGCAGCTCTCCGGAAGAGTTAGGGAGGCATTAAAATTACCAGCATTGCCCCTTCTAGTGCCTATTTCAGATATTCTAGTTATGTTGCTTAGGCAGTGTAGTGCTGGAGATGATGGTTAAGGGGGGGGGGGTTATTAGAAATATAAGGGTGCTAGATGAAAGAAACCAGCAATCTGATGCAATAATTAATCAATTAATTAAACAAATAATAAATACATTCAGAAATAAACAAAATAACAGTACCAGTCATCTGAGAAGCAAAAGGGGGTTTTAATTATTCACCCTTTGCAAAGACAATGAATTCTATGTAATTGGTGGTACACACAACAAACATCTCTCCTTCTCTCTCAGCCTTTGCAGTTGCCTCTTGTCTTATGGTTTCTCAGGTAGCAGCACAGTAGGGTGGTTGGTGTACCTCTCATTCCAGCTGAGAACTGCAGCATTGCATAGTCCCAGTCTGACTCCAGATGACACGGGCTGTACTCAAACCTGGGTCAGCAGTGAAACAGGCAGTTCTTTTAGTCATTTGCCATAATCTTTGCAGTTTTATGGCTGTAAACAAATATAGCTCAGTAGTAGGCAGCTACTACTCTGATAATCTCTTCGTTATGTTTATTTGTTGAGGG
This sequence comes from Protopterus annectens, assembly GCF_019279795.1. NCBI lineage: Eukaryota > Metazoa > Chordata > Ceratodontiformes > Protopteridae > Protopterus > Protopterus annectens. The sequence continues at coordinate 1,491,116,815 of NC_056735.1, read as the reverse complement.
GAAGTTTTGGCTTA
>NC_056735.1:1490964301-1491109301 GCF_019279795.1 Protopterus annectens | reverse complement strand
TTGCCTCTACCGAGACCCATTCGGAGTCCGGTATAGAGCGAGACTGTTCTTCGACTATGGAACACTCGGATGTCTCTACCTTGGATAGGTCCGGAGCCACTGTGCAGGCTCCGGCTTCTGAGGCATTTCTTCGCTTAACCGATGTTCGACTCAAACCGACTTCTTCTTTTTTAACCAAAGCTACCGAGTTTATTAAGCCCAGAGTACACACTACTCCTAGAAAACCGAGGACCAAATTGCATGCACCTGCTCCCATGCCACAAAAACAAATGCTTAGAATGGCAGAAGACCTTATTATGCTGATTAGGGGAAGTCAGCCTTCCCCTGCTAAGAGAAAAAGAGGCCAGTCCCCTACAGCTTCTACAGACCAGGAGTCCGATGACCCTGAGATTTCTGATTATGAAGACATGCCCTTATCTGCTTATGAGGATTCAGATGCAGAGGAATCCATTCTCTCTGCCTCCCCTCCAGAGGATTTTTCTTTTGGTGAAACCTTGTATACCTTAGGAGAGCATTTACACTGGGAATGCCAAGACTATCCTAAGTCCAAAAACAGACTCAGAGAATTCCTAGAGTTGCCTCAGCACAGGCCTTTAGCAATACCCCCTGTCCTGGATGTTGATGATGTTTTTATAGAATCCAGTCTTACTCCTGATACTTTACCTCCTGCCCCTAGGAACCCAGACAGGTACTACAGAGTACCTGACACACACATTTCTTTTCAAGAATCATATTGCTGACCCAGAGATCATTTCCCAGGGGCATAAAGGTATCCAGGCTACTACAGCCAAGAATCCCACCCCTTCTGACAGGGATTCCAGAGCTTTGGACAGATTGGGTAAGAAGGTATATACCTCTGCAACTCTTGCTATTAGGCCATTTAATTGTCAGTTTCACATGCTGAAGTACCAGCAGCATATTATGGAACTTATTAAACAAAAAGTGGCAACCTTTACAGACCGTGCAGAAAATAAAGAATTGCAGGAGCTTATGCACTCTGCAAGCCAAGTCAGCAAGCATACTTTTGCAGTGTGGCTTTGACACCCTAGAAGCATCTTGTCGGGCAGTAGTCACTGGATCTGTACTGAGAATACATGCTTGGCTCAAGGAGTAGACCTTGTCAGTCCATGTCAAATCAAAGTTACTAGATGCTCCTTTGAACAAGGACAGTTTGTTTGGCACCAAAGCAGAAGAGGTTCTTAAAAAGATGGAATAAAAAGCTAAGTATATGCAGACTGTTAAAGAATTCTTACAAGTGCAACCCCCTAGATTCAGTAGGCATTGCCCTTCCAAACACTTTTCCTTTCCAGCCCCCTCCAGGCTTTCTCAAACCAGACCCTGGGGAAACAGACCACCCAGACTACAGTCTCAGGGTATGCAGAGATCTAAGCAATGGCGTGTTCCCACCCCTAAAGCAGGGAGTGGTAAGCCACCTCATTACAGAAAAAACTCAGAATGACTTATTTACCCCACTCCCCAGCCCTGCCCAATTGTTGTGCCCCTAGGAGGAAAATTTGCCCTTCATGCAAAAAATTGGATGTCCATCACACAGGAGCGGTGAGTCCTCAACGATGTATCCCAGGGATACAAATTTTATTTCCATTCACTGCCAACCCCAAGCGTGTTTCCAGATCTTCCTCCAAACCATTGGGCAGAGGCTCAAAGCCAAGTAGGTTCCCTGCTCAATATCAGAGGTATTCAGCCGGTTTTAGTAGAATAGAGCGGTCAAGGATGCTACTCCAGTCTCTTCATGGTACCCAGGAAAGAGGGCTCTTGGCACCCAATCCTGGAACTCACCTTCCTGGTGGTACCAAAATTCAAAATGCTTACCCTGCAACAGCTTCTTCCTATGTTAGCCAAGGATGCCCGGTTAGTCACCCTAGACTTAAAAGAAGCCTATCTGCACATCCCCATAAGGGAGTAATGCAGGAAGTGTCTGCATTTCAGGGCAGGATCTTTGCATTATCAGTTCTCTGCACTTCCCTTTGGCTTATCTACTGCATCCAGAGTTTTCACAAAATGCCTGGCGACAGCCGTTGCATACTGCAGGCAGAGAAATATCCAAATTTTCTCGTACTTGGACGACTGCCTGATTCAGGCGGACAGTCAGGAATTGCTGTTGCAGCATCTGACATTTGTGAAACACCTTCTCACTTCCTTGGGGTACACCATCAAGAAAAGAAATCAAAACTGGTACCCAGTCAAAAGATTGTATTCCTGGGAGCAAGCTTGGACACAACATCCCAGATGGCATTCCTCACTTCAGAAAAACAAGTCTATCTGACTGCCTACTTCTAACAAATGGCCACCAGAACCCAGCTATCTGCAAGAAAAATACTGCAGGCCCTAGGGTTCATGGCCTCGTGTATACTGCTAATTCCATATGCAAGACTGCATATGAGGAAACTTCAGTAGTACTTAAAAAGTCTTTCGTGCCAGCATTCTCAGGACCTGGAAACAGTCATTCTTACCATACCCTGTCTAAGGACAGAGTTCCTTTGGTGGGCAGAAGCATGCTACCACAACAAGGGACTGCCCTTTTCTCAACCCCACATCACCCAGACCCTAACCACAGATGCATCAGACTATGCCTGGGGAGCACACATGGACGGCAAATGCATTCAGGGCCACTGGAGCCCAAGTCAAATTCATCTGCACATCAACCAAAAAGAGATGCTAGCTGTGCAGAATTCCCTGACAGCTTTCAGATCCCTACTCTTTCCAGGACAACTGCTAATAAAAACAGACAACACCACAGTTATGTGGTACATCAACAAGCCGGGGGGAAACCACTCCTACCCACTCTGCAGGTTAGCCATGGCCCTGTGGCACACGACCTTGGACATGCAAGTCCATCTGCAATCTCAATTCCTGCCAGACAAATAAAACTCACTGGCAGATGACTTAAGCAGAAATCTCCTAGACCCACACAAGTGGCAATTGGAACGCAGCACCTTCAACCTTCTGATTCAGAAATGGGAGACCCCAGAGGTGGATCTCTTTGTCTCCCCCCACAACCACCAGCTCATCAAATTCTGCACCAGGAATCCTCACAGCAGGGCCTGGAAAGTGGATGCCCTATCTTTTCAGTGGGTAAATCTCTCAATCTATGCCTTTCCCGCTCTGCCCCTTCTCTCAAGAGTATTACTCAAGATAAGATAGGACAGACCAAGGACAATTCTGATTGCCCCGTACTGGCCACACCAGCACTTGTACCCACTCCTGCACAGCCTGTCACCAGTGCCACCCTGGCACCCACACCAGAACTCAACCCTACTCTCTCAGCAGGAGGGACAGATTTTGCATCCACAACTGCAAACCCTAAATCTTGCAGCCTGGCTTATTCCTTGAATTCTCCCCCAGCAACCCTAAGCAAGCAGGTGCTGGACATCATTCTTGATGCCGGAAGACCCAGTACAAGAAAATCCTATGCTGATAAGTGGAAAAAGTTCTGCTCCTGGATTCTGTCTAAAGGAGAGGACATAACTCTGCCCTCTCTGCCTCTAATCCTGGATTACTTAGCAGATCTCCTCCACAAAGGCCTGTCCTTCTCCTCCATTAAGATACATGCCTCAGCCATTTTGGCTCATTACAACAGTGAGCCACCTCTCTTCTCGCAACCTCTTATCAAACAGTTCCTGAGAGGGGCAGACAACTTAAGGCCACCAAGGAGAGCACCCACCCCTGCTTGGGACCTTAACTTTGTACTGGAAAAGCTCACGCTTCTCCCCTTTGAATCTGCTGTGTCAGCAGACTAAAAATTCCTCTCTTGGAAAACAGCCTTGCTTCTGGCCATCACTTCAGCTAGAAGAGGGTCTGAGCTACAAGCACTTATGGCTGTGGAACCCTTCATTATTTTCCATGCTGACAGAGTTTCCCTCAAGACTAACCTTTTCTTTATGCCTAAAGTGGTGTCCATTGTGGCTCTCAAGCAATCCATCCATTTGCCAACTTTCTTCCCTAATCCTCAAAATAAAGGGGAAAGGATCCTTCACTCCTTGGACGTGCACAGACAGCTCAGATTCTACCTTGATAGGACTAAGACCTACAGAAACTCTGACCAGTTACTAGTCAACTTTGCAACAGGGGCAGAGGGCAAGGCCATTTCAAAACAATTAATTTCCAAATGGATAGCACACTGCATCCATTTCTGCTACAAGCACCATGGGAAACCAACCCCTCAGGGGGTCAGAACACATTCCACTAGGGCAATATCTACCACTACAGCATTTCTCAGGGGAGTCCCTACCAGGGACATCCTGGAAGCTGCCACCTGGAGTTCAGTACACACCTTCACCAAACATTACCACCTGCCTATCTTTTCCAAATCCAGGGCAGGTTTTGCAATAGCAGTCCTGCAAGGCATACTAGCCAGCCCTAACTCTTCTTTACTGCCTCCACCCTTCTTCAGCTTTGGGAATCCAAGGGTGATGACTGCAACAGTGAAACCCGAAGAACATAGTACAGTTGTGTACACTTACCATAAATGTAGATGTTTGAGTGAATTCACTGTTGCAGTCCTGGTTTCCCTCCCTCCAGCCCCATTTTCTCTCTCTCTCTCTCTATCCTAGCTATGGCTATTACTCACTCCTTTCAAGGCTATTGGTATTGGTATTAACTTAGCTCCCTATTTGAGGGGCTTCTGACATTTGGGGCAAGAAAAACTGATGTAATGGTGTTGGACACCTATATTTATATCCCTGACGACCTGACGTCAGTCCTGGAGCGACAGCATCCAATGCAGAAATACTATGTCTCTGGTATTTGGGCTGACTGAGGGCTACCTGCAGGCAGATAACCCTAGTGTGATGACTGCAACAGTGAATACACTCGAACATCTACATTTATGGTAAGTGTACACAACTATACTTTCTAGATCAACCAAGGTTAACAGACTGTACTGTATTTTCTTTTCAGAATATTTTTTTCAAATATCAGGGTACCTTGTGATTGTTGTGTTTTCAGTGTAGGTCATAAAACAGAATGTTACATTTGTGCTTTTTGCATTGAAATGTAATCATAAACGTACTATTAGGTACACAGTATCGCTTTCTTACACATTTAAAAACATCATCTTAGTGGAACTTTTTTACAAGGGGCAGTCATTCTTAATTATAGGAGTATTCAAATGCAAAGTATATAAAAGTCTTACTGTACAAAAGCTGCACTGCTGAGAACATTATGGATGTCATAAATACACATAGGCTGAAATGATAGTGTAGGATTTAATACCAATGCTTTAAGGAATACACATGAGATGAGAATTCTTTTCCGACGTATCAAACCCAAGGTATAGTCATCTGCATCTTTATATAATTCAAAAAAGCAAGAGCCAGCAAAACAGTGACAATGAGATTTATTATAATGTTATAAGGAGAACAAGCAGACCAGTTTCGGCTGAAAATTTACAAAGCCTTCATCAGTGTATCAAAATGCTTAATAAACATTCCCCTTTTATATAGTAATTGGTCGGAGTTTGTTGAATATCTTAATCAGAACAAGTGGGGGATTGAGTTTACGGTCTCTTTTGATACCAATAGCATCACATTTCTTGATGTGGGTACTGGATTTTTTAAACACCTGTACTAACATCTGATATTGCATAGTGGCATGAGTATACATTCCATTATAAAACAGAAAACACACTATTTCAAAGTTTTTCTTTCCTTGTCATGCATTATACAAAAATGTATGTCTTAACAATTATTATTCAGTTTAACATTACATAGATTGCCCAAGTTCTGCCTTCCCTGAAATATCACTCATTCTCCTGAACATTAATCTGCATGTATTGTTACCGTGGATTACATTTATTTCTGTGTGGTGTCCTCCTTCTCTTTTCTAAATTTACTCCCCATTTCTTTTATCTGCTTTACAACATTCAGTAGTTCTGTTACAGTTGGTTTTGTTTTTGATTTCTATTTGCTAATAATTTTTTTTTTTTTTTTTTTTTGGCAGCCAACAGTTTTCAACTTAGTAGGACCTCACTGTAGTTAGACAATTCAGTTTCTATATCCCAGCTCTTATCCCAGCTCAAAGAAATAATTTCCTTAGTAACATATTTTGCTTCCTCATCATAGTCTAAAGGGAATTTTAAAAAAATCTAACTTGTTGTATTCCCCAAAACATATTGCCAGGTACCTTCTGGGAGCTGAAAATTTAGCTCAAGAGTCCAAATTCATTTATTAATAAAATATATAATTAGGAACACCTGCAATGCACAGAAAACAAATTCACCAAAGACCATTAGTACTACCATTATTACGAGATCTTTTGTGGCAAGGTACGATGAGAGGGAGCCACAACTAGAAAAGAGCCAAGGGTTTTACTTAAGACTGTTCTTCATTCCAAGAAAAGGCAAACCTTGGACAGCACTCTTAGATTTGTGAAAGGTAAACAAGTTTCTAAAGGATCCAAAGTTCAGAATGTTACCCTTAACCTTGCAAGCTCATGCTATCCTTAGATCTGAGGGATGCATACCTGCACATATGCATAGCTAAAGCAGACATCCAGGAATGTTAACCTTAACCTTGCAAGCTCATGCTATCCTTAGATCTGAGGGATGCATACCTGCACATATGCATAGCTAAAGCAGACATCCAGTAGCTCAGGTCTAAGGCAGGGACCTCCTACGTCCAATTCACCTTTTTGCCCCATGGTTTATCAACTGCAGCCAGGGTATTTACAGAATTCTAGGCTCTGGAAATTGCTTTTTATAGAACCAAAAAGATTCATGTCTACCCCCAGCTGGATGACTTGTTAATACAGGATACAACTCAGAAGACGAGTTGGGAATGACTGCATTTAAACCTTTCATGTTTTAAAATTATTACTTTCTGGTGAACCTTACAGAATCCCGTCTCTTTCCCAGGTAGCAAACATTGTTCCTGTGAACATAGATAGACAATGTGATTCAAAAAGGCTATTTATCCCATATGATATGGTACATGAATAATAGGAGAGGATATTTCCTTACCCTGTTTACAGGCGAACAGTAGAAACATGGTTTATGTCCAAGAAGGCAGGTATGAACCAAGGGACATTCTTGCATCTCTTCTCAGGACAACATGCTGGCAGGTTACCTGAGAAGAACAGAATCAAATCTCACAAGTGGATGTTTGACAGAGATTTTTTCGGATGTGGTCCACAGAAGAGATGACAGTAATAAATCCTTTTGCTTCTCAAAAAAAAAAATAAAAAGATAAAACTCATTTATAAAAGAAAATCATGAAGACACCTCTTCCAGGGTCCTGGGCAACAATCACCTCCTCCAAGAGCTTGACAGGCCTATTTCTGAATGCCTTTCTCCAAGTCCCCCTTCCCCTCTGGGTAATATAAATGATAATGGCTCCATTTTGGTTGAAGCAACATGGTTTTCCCTTCTGATGAGTATGGTCATATGTTGTTGTTTTTCTTTCGGCTTTTCCCAGTTAGGGGTTGCCACAGCGGAACTCCAGTCCGCTAATGATTGGCAGTCGATTTTTATGGTGCTGAGGTGCCAGTCTAATGCCAAACCTTCAATGAAGGCACGCCCATTCACACATGTCTTTCGAATGCCACTCAACTGCGGGGAGGACATGCAGACTCCACGCAGAAGGCACTCCAGCCGAGAATCGAACAGGAAATCCTCTTGCCTTGAAGTGACAATGCTACCGCTGCACCACCGCTGTTTCCTATGATGAGTATGGTCATATAAGAAACTTTAATGCTGCCTCAGTACATGAACCTTTGACCCAAAACAACAGGCTGAAGACCTTAAGACTGACAGCATAGGTAATCCAGCTGCCATTTCCTTCAGGGACATGTTTTCTAAGGACATGCTTTCTAGCTTAAGAGAGGCTCAGAAACCTAATACAAGGAAATCATACCTAGAAAAATAGAAATGATGCTGTCTTTAGTACCCTTTGATGCTAAAGGAAGAGACAAAATCTCATCCATCCTCAGTGTCCTTGGTCATAAATCACCTGTCTGACCCTTTCAAGTCAGAATGATCTTCTACTTCATTGAAGGTACATGTGTACATCATTTCAACATGTCTACCTTTGGAACTCCCATTCTGTTCAAGATTGCCTGTATAGCAGTTCCTCAAAGGGGTCCTGCAGCTGAGACCTCCTAAGAAGAGAACTTTTGTTACATGGGATCTCAGTCATGTTCTAGAGAGGCTAATGTTGCCTCATTTTGAACCAGGTGCTTCTGCTCCCCTCAAATATCTGTCCAAGAAAACTGTGCTTTTAGTGGCATCACCTCTGTCAGGAGAATTTCAAAGCAAGCCCTTATCCTAAAGAAGTCCTTATATCATCCTCCAGAAGGACAGAGTCACACTTCACACTAACCTTTCCTTCATGCTTAAATTAGTGACTGATAGTACTTAAAATCAGGCCATTCACCTTTCTGTTTTTTTACCCTACTTTGTAAAATGAAGGGGGGAAGATTTTACTCACCAAAACAAAGGAAAAAGGATGTTGCTTTCCCTAGATGTGCATAGACAACTGAGATAATATTTGGATAAAACAAAAGAAGCAAGGAAAATGGATTGCTTGTTTATATCTTTTCAAGGGACAGGAAAGGCAGAACTGTTTTTTAAGAAAAAAAAAAATCTAAATGGTTAACTGCTGTCCTACTGTTTGTACTATGGCAAGATTATCACAGAGTTTGTGACATTCTGGTAGAAACACTTCAGCCATTGCTGCCTTTCTAAGCGGGGACAGCAGTCTGTCCATTTTGAAAGCAGCTACATGATCACCAGTTCACATTTTTTCCAAGCATTAATTTCCCCTAGGGCAAGAGAGGAGTTTGCAATAAATCATCTTGCATTGCTTTTTGGAACCTATTCCTTCTTGAGTCCAACTGCCCGCAAGGCTTTTATGCTTTGAGAATCTTGGCAAGGCATTATCAGTGCTGCAACAACAGTATACAGTATGCTTAACATAGTACAGTTGTGGTAAGAACTTATGAAAATTGTAGTGTCCTAGCATGTCCACTTTTGCAGTTGTATTTATCACCCTCCTTCCACCCTAGGATGGGATGGATGTCCATCCATACTTGGTCCTTATCCTCCCCTCCCCTTTTTTTCACATTCAAGGGGTTCTTACTCTGTTGCTGGAGAGGTAGCTTAGCAGGTCCCCTCTTGTTGCAGTCTGCTTCACACAGCGACCATTTTGTGGTAAGATGTCACACACCACTATTTGTGGGAATCATGGCAAAAAAGAAACTAAAGATCATGTTAGCATATGATATGCTGATGTCCAGATGGGTGGATGTTTGTCCAGTCAGGACAGGAAGGGTGCAGAGCTGTGGAGGACAGGACCAAAAGCATAGCTGGTTCAACGAGGTCTCTGGGCCAGTATTGTGAACCAGCGCCCCACCCCCATGCTGTTCAAGTGAATAAAAAAAAACAGACGTTACTTCTATTAGCATGCCAACCAGGTGGCCAGATGCACAACATGCCCCCTCTCTCCTGCCCCAGTCATTCAGGTCTCACATCTGTGCCCCACTCCCTACCCTCCCTCAACTAGCAGTTGCTACAGTTTAGACCACATACGGAGTGCTACAGTGCTCAGATTTGACCACAAAATTGCATTAATGAAAAATCGAGATTGGCTCATCATGCTGGCCCATCACCACCACTGCCACCAAAAATCTGAGCCCAGGCCAGTTGCCCCTCTCGCTACAGCCTGCCTATGTTACTGGTCAGGACAAATGTCGTACCTTTTGCAGCTGAAGTGCCAAAAAGTTATCAGTACTGCAAGAGTGGGCATGCCAAAAACATGTATAATTATGGTAATTTCCTAACGTAACTGTACTTTTGTGTGGTCATGCTTTATTGCAGGTGTCTATCTACATGCACACATGCTTGACACAAGGTCCTCCAGCTTCCTCTAACAGGTTTGCCAGACTTGAGAGAGGAGAACTGCTCCCTGGCTGATGAAATTCTTCATCAGTGTATTCTTGTTTCAGCTTAAGTTGATTGCAAAGCATAGGCCAGGGAAATTACCTTGTGTGTTAGGAGGTCACCTAAAACAAGCTTAGTTAAACTGCTATCCTTTTTCTTTAGACTTGAATATTTTCAGGAATTGGTATATGCTAAGAATTCATATTACTGTGCTTATGATACCATAGCTTATTAACAAAAAATGAATCTGATCTCAAAAAGTAGTGAGTTATTCAGCAGCAGTCTTTAAAATCACATAAGTTAATACTGGTAAATGTAGAGGTTAATTATTCTGCAGAAGTCCTTAGGGATATATTTGCACATAGAGAATGGATGTTCATGTTGTTATTTGCAGCCTTTCTGCTATAAAATCTAACATCTTGCAACTTGTTTATTAACACATTTCATCTAATGTAAAACACATAGTCACTCAACAGACTCAGCTGGCAGTGCCATGGGAATACACTTGACAGCAAAACTAACATCTGATGACAGAAGTTAGACTCTAACAAATAATTTAAAGTTCCATTTAACACTAAGGTGGGGTAATGCAGCATAGACAGAGCAAGGCTGATTTCTGGAACATATGCTGCCTTTGTTCCCAAGTGTCACATCCTTGCATGATAGCTTATCTGTGACTGTATGGAAACTTTGTATGGGGTGAACACATTGCTTCTCTGTCTTTGACAGCAGGCTGGAAAACTGCATAAGATTTCCTGATGGGTTCTGAGGTTGGCTTAAGAGGTTGTGCCATTGGTGGTTGTTATTAAAAATCCAGCTACGAAAGAGAAGAAGAGTTCTTAGGTGGTGGTTGGAGGGGTTAAAGTGGAGCCAGTTCTCCAGGGACACATTTTAAATGTTGCCTTTCGCATGCTTCATTTATTATGTGGTACAGCTGTGCTTAGAGCAACTTTTGGCCAAGATGTTGCTTCCAGAGATTTTGGGCATCAGAAAAGGACCAGGTGATTCACAGATGCATCTTCTTTGAGTCTTTATTGGGATGTAATTTTAAGAAAAGGCTAAGCTAATACCAAAAGCTTATTTAGAGGGGTCTTTTACCCAAAGTGTGCCTTTCCCAGGAGTGGGTTAGCCATTTGACTTTGTGTCATAATGCCATAGGCCAGTATACAGATGAGCCACATCAATCACATTTTGCTAGATACAGTGAATTAAACTGTTCTGCCCCAGATTACCCTCAAATAAGACACCACTAACCCATCTCAAAAGTTTAGTGGGATAAAGTATTGTATCTATCTAAAGTAGCTCATGCCTGAGGAATGGAGTAGTAGAATGCTGTGAAAGGGAGGTAAGCATTCATGTAAATGGTGTGTGTTGCATGTTGTGGCATTCATTCAATCGTGCATGGTATAAAACTGAGAAAAAATACTGTCAGTTTCACAGTTAAAGCTAAACACTAAAAGTCTTCTGTCATTATAGGAAAACCAGACAGTTTCTTCTCGGAAGACACTTCTATAGACTCTGGAGAGATTGATGTTGGGAGGAGGGCTTTACAGAAGATTCCTTCTGGAGTTTTTTGGAGGTCTCAGGTGTTCATAGACCACCCTATGTACCTAAAATTCAATGTGTCTTTAGGAAAAGATGCCCTGGTTGGAATATATGGCAGAAGAGGGCTACCTCCTTCACATACTCAGGTAAGCAGTAACTTCTGGGAAATTTTGTTAATATTTTATTGACATGTTGACTGATTCAAATCTGTCAAGCTTGACAAGGCCTAAGATTAAAAGATCACAAGAATATGCTGATGCCACAGACCCACGGTGACTGCAGTACAGTTGTAAAACAAAAACTTGTATTGGTAACTTGCTAGCCATATGATCTGGCATATTTCAGTGCAGCTACATTTCCTTGGAACTGTGATAGTGTGTGCATGTGTTTCTTTATAGTTAAGGCTGAAATGTATGTTCTCATTTAGTGATTGTAGGATGAAATGTATGAACCAGATATAATTAAACAACTGACTTGTTACCAAAAGTAACCAACTGAAATACTAACAAAGTATGAGTAAATAGCAGGAAATGTTTTAGAAAGTGAATTACGTCAAGTCATCACAGAGTTTCTCTCCCTCAGTTATCAAGTGAAAAAAGTGATAATTAAACAAATGTATTTATATATATATATATATATATATATATATATATATATATATATATATATACATACACACACACACACACACACACACACACACACACACACACACACACACACACGAGACCAAAGGCTACAGACACACAAAAAAACTACCTTTATTAAACTCTAGTGCCTTAGCATTACACATAATTAAAAGTATTTAAAAATTAAAGTCAAATAAAATACTTCCAATTACATTTTACCTTTAAACCCTAAGGTGATAGGGTGCCATATTTCAAAATGTATATATAGTCTCTTTGTATAATAACTTATCTTTAAGTATATAATCTTCACTAAAGTTAACCACCACTTGTTCTAAACCAGTACCTTGTAATAATAATGCATTACTCTGTTGACATTGTTTAAAATCCATAGGTATTGGGCTCTCAACTTTCTGTTTTTTTAGATCTGTAATATGTTCCCATAACCTACATTTAAAATCTCTTTTACTCTCACCAATATAGAATAAATTACAAGGGTACAGGAGGGCATACATAATACCCTCTGTCATACACAAAAATTTCGTAATAGGACAGAGCCATAAGTTATTTATTCTATCAAAGGAGCATACTGTGTATTTACAACTACAGAATGTACCACAAGGAAAGGTTCCAACCAAAGAATCACTTAAATGTGTACTCATTTAAATAAAGGGAGAAATAAAACAACTGTGTGCAAGCATGTCACCTATACTACGTCCACATTTATAGGCTATCAAAGGAATGTTGTTTAGTAAATTAAGAGGTTTTTTTTTTTATCAAAAACTGCCAATAATATCTAAGCAAATGAACTAATTTGCCAGTAAATATACAATATGCTGTCACAAAATATATATTTTTCTTATCTTTTTTAACTACATGGCAAAACACACCAGAAACTGCTGAATGCAGCTTGATTAAGATAAGAAATCAAACAAATGTAAAGTCAAATGCTGCAACCACAGAGAGGATGGTATACAACTAAAATCAGATGTAAACTTTAATAGCAAATGTAAAACTCATAAGAAATCACAAATAAAACCTGGTAAAAACATATGTATAAGAGCTCTAAGATACGTTTTCAGATTGATGCCTTCCTCAGATGTTCTAGAATATAATAGACCACTGCACTTAAATAATTGAGACGTGCTCTGATATCTTGATTTTATTTTATTTGTCATTTGTTAACTGGGTTAGTCCAACTGAGTTAGTGGCCTGTTTTCAGTGGAGACCCGAAGAGAAAAGCTCCAGACAGTTATTACAAAGTTACATAAAGATAAACATCTGACAATGAAGTTGTATGCAAACAATAAAATAATGTGCTTGACATGAGAACATTAGAAATTTACAAAATACCTGAGAATGAAGTTTACATAAACATTACAATAACCTGCGTAACATGCAGTACAAAAGTTAGATTTTTGTATTTTTTTTAATCAACTAAAAGAGAAAGAGATGCCAGTGAGATAAGACACTTGCAATAGGTGGGTGTTAAAAGTGTGAGAGGTAGTACGGTGGTAAGGTGGGATTTAAGTGGGATCATTGCAGTGACAGGTGTTGACATTTAGGAGAAAAGTTTTAAGTTTGTATTTAAAGAGATTTATGTTAGAAATTATTTATGTTAGAAATTATTTGGATTTTAAGGGGGAGTATGGTCCATGCATGGGAAATACTCTATTTGTAAAGAAGTTTACCAATGCTTCTGTTTGGTTTGTAGGTGTCCAGAAGCAGCTGGTCAGAGCTGTGGAGAATTCTGGGAGGGGTATAATGTGATATTAGTTAGGATAGAGCAGGACAGGAAAGGGGTTTTAAGAGTAGCGTATGAGTCATTTGCAGCTGAGGGAAGTCAAGCCGCTGGAGTTTTAGTGCATGGTAGTGATGAGATTTGTAGGGTTGGTTCCTAGCAAATCTTGCAACACTATAATATGATTGACAGAGTTTAGGCAAGAGGGTAAATTGTAGATGTGAAAAGATGGGGGAGGCATAATGTAGACACGGAAGGAGGAAGGCCTGAGCCAGCTTCTGCCTAGAGTCAGGGGCTAGGTATTGTTTATGTCTCTAGAGTAGGCCGAGTTTTTGATTGGTCTTTTTGATACAGTGCTGAATGTGTGTATCAAATTTTAATAGGTCATTGATAATAACACCAAGAAATTTAGTATGTGGGTCTGGTTGTATGAGGGCATTGTCAAGAGATGAAATGTTAAAGGCTGATTTGAGGTTAGAGAGGGTTTTTGGAAAAAAGAGTAGTAGGTTTTTTTTAGGATTTAGAATTGGTTGTCAGTTAGACATTTTTTACAGATAGGATGCTATGGTGTTTAGTAGAGAGGAGGTTAGAGAAATTGTCAGAACAGGTAATAAGGGTAGAGTCATCCGCATATTGTATCAAGGAGGATGCTGTACAGGAAGTATACAGTTGGTTTGTGAAAATATTAGAGTAAAGGGGCAAGAAGCGACCCTTGAGGCACCCCAGTTTGGATTGGTAAGTAAGAGGAGCAGGTAGCCTACCATCTTAAAATAAAAATAAAGCAATGAACTGACCATGGCTCGGTGAATTCAAACAGTTTTAATAAAACACATAAGAGTAAGCGCCGTGGTCAGTTTGTTGCTTTATTTTTATTTTAATTCTGCTCTGAGGTGTAAACTGGGCATTTATCCGGTTTGTGGAATTTGTTTTGCATACTTTTTGGAGTGTTCACTTACTGGGACATGGCAGAAGGTGAAAATACCAGTGAAACCAGAGGAAATCGTTATGGATGTTTTACAGGGTTATTTAATATGGAAGGCAACCCCCTTATGCAAAATCCAGTTTTTCCAGCTACAACAAAAGACGTGACTGATCATGACACATACATGCATTTTATAGAGACTTTTAGGAGGCTGGAAAACAAACTTTATAGCTTTAAAAGGTTGCAGTGGCAGAGGTTTCACCTTGAGGCATCCTTAAAATACAAAATAGTACCCAGAGGACTGAGGGTGCTAACTATGCCCACCTATGGTGAAACCTATCCAGACTTGCTACAAAAATGGCAGAGCTTAAATTTACATTTAAGTTATGATTACATGCACCTTTTGATCAAATATTTTAAACCGCATGAAAAAATGTTGGTAGATGATATTGAAAAACTACAATGTGAACTAGCTAATAACTTCTCTGCTGAAGTTATAGGCAGTAAATTGGAAGACTTATTCGATAGTATATTGAATTATGAGAAGCGGATTCAGAATACTAAGATGAGGAAACTACAGCGCAATTTGGATGACTTCCAATGTAAGGAGGTCTTCTCATTGCCAAAAAGAACAACTAATGCAGTGAGTAATGACAAATCTGATAAAAGAACGAATCCATCTAGCACAATTAATTCTGAAGAAGGTATTGCTTTAAGAAATACTATAGAATTCACAACCAATGAGAATGCATCCACAACACACGTAGCGTCTGTACCAACGGAACTTGGGAACAGTGAGGAAGAAGTTTCCTTGCTGAATATGAGCAATAAGAGAACTAATGCTGCTACTAATAGTAAAACCAATGGGATTCCATCTGTCTCCACTTTTTTAGAACTGAAGGAGACAACACAATCATCCATCTTGCCATTTGTCCTGAGCAATGTGCTGCCCATAAGGGAATGGTCGAACAGCAGAGGCCGGAAGGGCAGGGTTCGACAACAGAAGGAGCGAGTGACTTATTCAAACACAATGACAACACGCAGCAAAAAAACGTGGTAATAAACCTATCTAATTATTGTCTAAGTGAACCGCAGCTGTCTGTTTTAAATAAAGGGTTAAGCTTTATACCAGCGCAAAGAACTACATTAACAGACATGCTTAAGGAACTGAAACTGTTCTCATGCACTTTGACTTTGAAAACAATATTTAAAGATACTGGGATGGGAAATGTTAATATTTTTAAACAACCAAGCGTTTTTATGCCAAAACCACACCCCATTATAGAAAATTTTGTTACAGTATGTGAAAAAGAAATCAGAGAAGAGTTTGCACGAGATAGTCCAGTGATGTTCCATAATATGAGTGCAATGGAAACTGAGGCACTGAAACAGTTGAGAACACTATCTTGTATTGAAATTAGACCAGCAGACAAAGGCGGTGGGGTAGTCGTGATGGATAAATCATTTTACATTCAACAGATGATGCTGTTATTGAATGATAGTGATACATATTCACCGATTACTGGTAGACAGGTTAGAGCAATTGTGGATAGGGTTTCAGTGTTTATTTTTGACTTATTGGCAACAAGGCAGATCAGTGAAGAATTGTTTGATTACTTTAGAATAGAAAATCCACTCACACCAATGATTTATGGACTTCCTAAAGTCCATAAAAATATGACTTGCCCACCTATGAGACCCATAGTCTCAAGTAAAGGGTGGGCTACGGAAGCTGTATCGATCTGTGTTGAGAAATGCCTACATCCAGTTTTAGAGTCATGTGAGACTGTACTTAGGGACACCAAGGCATTTTTGAATTTATTGTATAATAAAATTTTGCATTTAGATAAAAATTATATGTTTGCCACCATGGACGTTACATCATTGTTCACGGTGATGCCCAATAGTTGGGGCATTGAAAAGCTACCTGAACTACTAAATGATAAAAAGACAATGCCAAAATTCATTTGATTTGTGATGATCTTGAAATTATACTTGAAAACAGTGTTTTTGTTTTCAATGAAAACTATCTACAAAGGGTTGGCGTGGCTATGGGCATAACCTGTGCAAATAACTACGCCAAGCTAGTACTAGTGGCATGGGAAATGAGTCATCTATTACAAGGTAATGAATACCAAAGTAAGATTCTATGGTATACATGTTTTGTAGATGATGCATTTTTGTTGTGGGGGGTACTATTGAAGAATTAGAACAACTGATTGAACATCTATCTAGTACCACAGATTTTCTAAGATTTACATATGAATATTCCTATGAGACCATTGATTTTTTGGATGTTAAGCTGTGTAAACCAAGTAATAAACACATTACCACTTGTGTATATAGAAAACCTAGTCACAGAAACAGCATCCTACACAAGACAAGTATGCACCCAGGACATGTAAGCAAACATGTCATTAAGGGACAATTTATGAGAGCTAGCCGTCTACACAATACAGCCGAAGACCTAGATACAGCAATATTAACATTAAAAGAAGAGTTCAAAGAAATAGGTTACAGTGATAAAGATATTAGGAACAGTATTAGGTATGTGTCACAGGAAAGGAAAAACAAAGCCAAGCCCTATTTCTCTGGCACTATTAGTATAGAAAATGACACATATGAGAATGATTCTAATATGATTAGGTTTCCAGTGACCTATTCCAGTAACATCAGGAGATTTTGCTCAATTTTTGAAAAAAAACTGGAACATCCTAAGGTCAATCAGTGAACTGGATGGGGTTATTGATGATAGGCCACATTTTTGTTTTAGTAACAAGAAATCTCTTAAAAGACAACTTTGTTATAAAACAAGGAACAACAGATGCTAATAAAATCTCAAAGTGTTGGCACATTCCCATGCAGGAAATGCGTGGCATGTAGCTATCTGTATAATAAACCTACCTTTTCACACCCCTCTTTGAATTTTGATGTAGAAATTAATTTCTATGCAGACTGTAAAATACAGCACTTAGTTTACTTCAGTTTTTGTACTAAATGTTTCGTTTTTTACATAGGGAAAACCAATAGATGCCTCAAAGGACATGTATTAGAACATCTAAGAGATGTAACTAACAAGAAGGATACTAATGCTCTAGCGAAACATATGTTAACTGAGGACACGCAACATATATTTAATTTTATGGTGCGAGAGATTATTGAACAAAACATTAGAGGGGGTGATATAAACAACAGAGTAGAAGAAATAGAGCAGAAATGGATACTACAAATACAGGCAGATAAACCACCAGGGCTAAATGGTGTAGTTTCACTGAAACCCTCCCTGAAAGCTAGGTCTCTGAAACATTGAATTTATTGGTTCAATTATATGACACATTTTTTATTACTATTTTTTGTATACTGCTTTAAAGCTTAGAATTTTTTAATTATTAATTAATGATGTGATATAGGATGTGGTATCTGATTAGTCAGTGTTAACTTAAATTTAGTTGTTTTATTTGTATGAATGGAGTCTGAAGAAGCGATTAGCTGTAAATCGTGAAAGCGCTTACTCTTATGTGTTTTATTAAAACTGAATTCACAGAGTCGTGGTCAGTTCGTTGCTTTATTTTTAATTTAATTCTGCTCTGAGGTGTAAACCGGGCGTTTATCCAGTTTATGGAATTTGTTTTGCAGCCTGCCATCTTACTGATTGTTGTCTATTAGTGAGATAGCTAGTGAATCATTTAATAGTAGAAGGAGTTAAGTTGTGATAGTTTATCGAGACGTTTAGACTGTGATACGGTATCGAATGCTTTAGAAAGGTCAAGAAAGAGGCAAGAAACCAGTAAATTTTTGTCCATGGCTTCGGCAACAGTTTGAGTAAAGGACAGTAGGGCAGTTGATGTACTATAATGGGGTCTGAAGCCATGTTGCATAGGGGTTAGGAGGTTATTAAAGTACCAATGAGATTAGGGTTTCATCCTCTTAGTTTACACCCCTTTAATAGGGGTTTTAAAGGAGCCATTACATTCAGTCCTGGTGTTTTATCAGCCTGTAAGTCTGCTGTCCATCTTAGTTCATTTATCTCAGTTCTATTAACTATATCACCACTTCTTTTACTCACTTTTATAATATCCAGTACCATAAGATGAAATTTATGGCCAGGATGAGCAGAGATTTGTTGATTTAAGGTGCTGGTTTCATTTTGGAGCCTTATATCACTTAAGTGGTGTAAAATTCTGTCCTTGAAGGGGGTCTGTTAGCTTTTCCAACATAGAAATTAATGTATGTATTACAGCATGCATATAACATTTTTGGTGTTGCAGTCTTTGTATGTATCAAGCATATATTTTTCTCCCAGTAGTCAGATGTATGAAGTGGTTACTAGAATGAGTGCATTAACAGACTTTGCATCTTCTCCAAGGAAATGTGCCTTTGTGTTTTGCAGTTAAGGTGGATCCTTTGTTGGCTTTCTCATGACATAATATCCATTTCAGATCCCTTCTGTTCTTAAAACAAAACCAGGGTTTGTCACCAGTGATACATGTAATAATTCCCATCCACTGTGAGAATCTTATAAATTTCCCTTATAACTTGACACGTGTTCTGCATCACAGCTGTAAGTCAATAAGCATTTTAATCCTCCAGCATAATCCTTTCTTCCTGTTGTTTTCTCAATTTCATCTTGCCTAGTCGGAGTAAAGCCAAAAATAATGGTGGGACAAAATTTAAATATTGCTCTCACAAACTTAGAAAGTTACTAGAATTAAAGGTATTGTGTTATCATAAATTTTCTGAAGGCTATGAAGTCTGAAACTCAAACGCCTGTTATTATTTAGTGAAGTTTGTCCTCACGTATTTGCCACAAGAAACCCCAAAAAAACACACATTTTATGAGGATCAGACTAAAAAATACAAAGCAAAAATACTGGCATTCTGAGAAAATCTGGACTCGCACGCACACACACACACACACACACACACACACACACACACACACACACACACACACACACACACACACACACACACACACCTATCTACGTACTTCTTACACACACACCCATCTACCTACCACTTAAACACACACACACCTACCTCTCACTTGTCTATTCTGAACAGACAGTCGCACAGACGTGACAGGTTTTGTGTGACAGTATGCAAAGGGCATTCTTCTTAAAGAAGAACACCCTTTAAAAAATTATTATTTTTTAATTAAAAAATAAGTCTCCAGTTTCATGGACCAGCAGAAAATTTCTGCTGGACTGGAGCCGGTCCACGGACTGGCAGATGAAAAACAGTGGTCTATTGTACTGTGTCAGAAAGACAGTGCTAAACAATTTATGTAACTTTTCCTGAGGCTGTTTGGCTTTTGACATGTTATATTAAGTAAAGCGGTACAGTGGCAGGTGTACGGGGCTTTCTCCTTAAAGCCTGTATACCCAGGTGGTTTCTGCTTGCACACTGTACACCAACATCACAACAGCTAAGACCAGGAGAAGTGTACTCAGTCTTCCATAAGACCTTGAACACAGTGCCCCCAAAGAAGTAGTTATGAACCTAAAAGGACAATGAAGTAGGACCCAAGATGGCAGACTGGCTAGGCAAGGATTCAACAAATAGGGAAGCAATATATTAATGACTGGGATGCACTTTCATAATGACAAGCAGTTAATCACTGCAGTACCTGAAGGCTTACTGCTAGGTTAGTTCTGCTTATTATAGCTGTTGCGAATAAGTTAAGAGAAGTGCAAACTGCAGAAATAGCCTGATGACAACATCAACATGTCATGGGGTGGCACTAGGAGAAAACAAGAAAATGCAAATAAGGTAGAGGAGGGAAAATTGTTTCGATTTCTGCTTTCTGATGACACTCAGCCATGCAGCAGTCTGTGTGTTTGTGTGTGTGTGTGTGTGTGTGTGTGTGTGTGTGTGTGTGTGTGTGTGTGTGTGTGTGTAAGAGTTGTGGCTGGGGACATTTACATATGGGATGCATAGCATGAGTGACTGAGGAACATACGCCTTTCACCAACATTTCAGGGTTCCAGAAGGACTGCAATAAGAGAAGTGCATTCCATTTTGCATGTGTGATATGGAAGGGGGAGCTGGCTGGATAGTACAGACTGACTGTCCTCACTGAATATTTATACTTTGCAAGAAACATCACAGTGGGGGACATTGTATGGACACCCTTTGTAAACACGGGTCAGAGGGTAGGTGGATTTCAAAAGAAATGAGACTCGAGTGTGATTTGTGGAATATGTGGTACTTTCAAGGTGGAAGGTTTATCAGCTCTAAGAAAGTACCTTTTTGTTGTTGTAGAGAAGGAAATGTATCCATATCATGAAGTGTATATGAGAATGAGTGAGTGGGGCGCCTTGTAACTTATTTTTAGGATTAAACCAAGCCTTGGAAAACAGATGATACACTTGGAGGAAGAAGGGCAGTTACAGAAATGCTAGTGTAATAAAGCACATCTGATTGGTGTGTATGTGTGTGTGTGTGTGTGTGTGTGTGTGTGTGTGTGTGTGTGTGTGTGTGTTTTTGTGTGTCTGTGTATGTATAAAAATACATTGATGTGTATATGATTATATTGTCATTTAAGCTGGGTTTCATCAAAAAATGGATTGGCTATAGCATTGGTCATATGGGGGGGGGGGCAAGTCTTACTCTGTTTGCAGCAGCCACTTGACTAAACTATGTTGGACTTATCAGTCCATATCCCAATAAAACCCAGCTAGAAGAAAGGAACAGAAAATACATATGTTATATATTATAAACCTGAATGATTGCAGTTTTGTTGGAAGGGTATATCACCATGTTTCTATGGCTCCTTTTCTTTTTCTGGAATCATTTTATTTAAGGGATTGTATATGATCAGGTATGGGAAAACAGCATATATACAGTAGAAACCACATATGCAAACCTTTGATATTACAGAAACAGAGATCATAAAAACTAGTAATTACTGAACATACCAGTATATGGACATTCAGTTGCCATCATGAGAATAGAAAAGCCTTTAGGTTTCACTTCTAGAAGTGTTTTGGGTTTCCAATGCCATGGCAGGAATGGATCCCATTCCTGCATCAGGGTATGATTAGAGTTCATTCAGCTCATCAGAGTCATTTATGTTAGCCTGACACCACCAACCAGTGTAATCTTGACTGTGGCTCTTATTCTGGGGGAACCCTTAGTTGTCATACTCCTAAAATATCAGAGATAACAGTGGATATTGCTGTGACTAATGTTTTTGCAGGGGACAGACTTCTAGCACCCTACATGTGGGGAACTGTCCTCCTGCATGCAGCTTGAATAAAAGTCTAATACCTGCTCTTTCACAAGACTTGAAGAAAGTAATTGTTTATGCTCTGTGTCATATGTACAATTATCAGGGTTTTGAATTCAGATAGGGCATTCAGTGTACTATTCATATACTCCTCATTTTAGATTGCTGCCAAGAGCTTGAGGTTTTGTATTCCTTTGTGGAAGAACTGCTGATTGTATCAGTGCCCTTAGTTTTGCAATTGACATTTTTCATTTTGCGTAGTTCTGATGCTATTAAAATGGTTTTAGGATTAATAATTGTATTTATATTTGATTCATTCTTGCAGTAACAATGATGTTTGGAATTAAATAGAAATTGAGAAAGTACATACTGATGTTGTCTGAATTTAGGTTCAGACATTCTTAGAAAGCTAAGATATAGGTCAATGAAAACCAGTCTACGCTCATGCAAGGTTTATTAGAGGAGAAAAAGAGAAAGCCATGTGAACAAACTAACCTCAGTGACTTTAGCATAGAAAGCATGGAAAAAAATAAGGGCTCCAGCCTTCACTTTGAAACACCTGAGGCAGTTATGTAAAACAGATGCCTTCAAAGAAATACAGAACCATTACATAAAATGAAATAAACAGGATTACTAGAAGTCATGTAGAAAGATGCTGAAGAAATGAATAATGCATCAGATAAAAGCCTTTGAAAGATCAATAGAAAATATAATCTAAAATGCTTTTGCTTGATCACAGTCATGAAAACCTGTAAGAGCTACTTCAGCAACAAACAAAGCTTCTTATAAGTCTGATGAATATTTGGAATTAATGTAGTTGTAATGTGTAAATTGTAGCCCTGTGTGGGCTTTAGGCTTTCTTCAGATATAGGCGGACCTACAGACATAAAGTAAGTGAGGGCTTATAAAATCCATGTAGGCCACCTCATTTTCCTTACCCACTGAAAAATCCTTAGATCCTACTTAATGCCTAGTGTTATCTTCTTATTATAGAGCTGGACTTGTTTGCTGCTTTTATTTGCTTCACCATTTTAGTGGATTTCTCCTTATGTCTACAGCTCTTGCTGTAATCAGATATGTCCTCATTCCTGCAGTTTTCCTCCCTTTTCAAAAGACGTCAGTACCGCTTTTTTTAATAAGCTGCCCTGTACAGAGGTTTTGCATTTGTGATATTTAAATGTTTCTGTCATGTCTCCTGCAAATTATTCCATAATTGACTTTCAGCTGATGCCATGTCTGTTTCTTAAAGCACATTTCGGTGGTCTCACCAACAGGATGGTGAAACTATAGGGAGTTGGCAGCAAGCTAACAATGCAAGGGAGGAGTGACTTTTGTCCTCTCACATGTTACAGTTTGGAAACAGAGATTGGAATACCAAGACAGATGAATCAGAAATAATGCTGCTGCATTTATATTTAAAGCACTGGCCCTGACTGCTAAACAATGAATAAAATACCAGTGAGCATATACCAGATACATCTGACATAAGGAGACTGGCATAATGGTTAAGGTGTTTACCTTACAGACACAAAGTGCAGGGTTTGATTCTCACATGGGGGTAACTGGATAGGCTTAAAATGACCCACAAGGACAGTTAGCCTAGTACTAACCTATAAACCTATAATGTAAGGTCAGTGGAGTAATAAGACAGAATATATATATGTATCGACCATATGTTTGTCAGATGCATATCCACTGAATGTCTAATTGCACAGCTTACCTAAGGATGTTCACTGCAGTGGTGATCAAGTAGCTTATGTGTGAGCTGGCAATGCACTTTTCAGAGGTTTCTCCCTTTTTACTTCACTGTGGTGTGACCATGGAGCTGGTAGATGTATTTTTTGGTGGGTGGGGTATTGCCCACTGTTTTTGATGTTTAATTGTTGATAAACAGCAAACTGAAGGTAAACCCAACTGCACTTATAAAATGGATAATACTGTTACATGCTTGCACCACCTTGTGGGTGCAAATCATCAGCTCCTTCAAAGTGGCCTTGGCTGATTCATTCCTCTGTGGGGCCACAGCAAAACAGAGGGGTCCGTCAACCAGGTAGCCATGAGAGGAGTTTGGTTCCTTATTCACCTCCATTTATACTACACTACCATACCAGGGTTACCATCATCCCAGTGGCACAAGGGCCTGGCTTCATTCAACCAAGTCTTGGACCTCCTCTTTTAAGGACATTCCCTGATTGTCTTCAGACCGAGGGACTACACTGCAGCCTTATCTCCTGAGCCACCCCATTTACTTGTGAGGATAAGGGATTTTTTCTGTTTTAGTCCCTGTTCCCAGCCCCTGTGAACCTAAAGTGCTCACTATTTAGGTGGAGAGGCATAGCACCTGAATGTGATAAATGTGCACTTCTGTGCATGCATTGATCTCCTACTACAGAGTCGTGCATTGCATGGTGTACCCATGAACAAGTTCTGACCTGTTCTATTGATGCATATGACATGTGTCTCCACCGTGGACCAGTACCACATCAGACCAGTCCACCAGTCTCACAAGCTTTCATTTGTATTTCTAAGATAGCATGAACTGGTTAATCTTCCTTGTCCTGTTTTATTTTTTTCCTCTCCCAAAGGGTTATAACCTTGAGCTCTCTGATGTGTGATAAAACCTGCTCATTTTTCACTCTACATTTCACGTGTTTACTCTTGTAACGTGGACTAAACTTTGTTCACATTATAAACATTCAAGCAAAAGGGCAATGGAAGCATTTGCTTTCCCTACAATAATAATGTTAATTAGGAGGGTATATGAGACATCCAAAGCAAAAATTAAAGTGGGAGAGTTCCTCTCCTATAAATTGTTTCTGAGCAGAGGAACCAGGCTGGGATAGCCTCTTTCCCCTTCATTGTTTGTTTCATATTTAGAACCACTGGCAAAGAAAATAAGGGATTCAGAAATTCAAGGATATAGTTGATATAGTAATCAAGAAAATTTGTAGCAGATGGCATTATTTTTGTACCTAATAAAACCAGAAAAGGACATGTCAGTGTTGTGGAACATTCTGAAACATTTTCAGGTCTTTCCAAGATATAAAATTAATGAAGATCAAACGAAGTCTATAGCTGTTAAGTATGTGCCAAAGTATGAATTGGTTCAGCAATACCCATATTTATGGGGACATGATAAAATGAAGTGTTTAGCTGGATGGGTAAAAAAGGATTTTGTTATGACAGCTAAAGGATTTGTGGGAAGAGACCAAACAAAAGATAATACAAAAATTGAGAAACTGGAAGCTTTTGTTACAGCAAGATACAAGTAGTGAAAATGTTTTCAGTCCCTTTACTTTTTATGTACAGGTCAGACATGTTTTAAATCAACCAGAGTATAAGTTGTAGACAGTAATTAATAAAGAGTTGACAAATTTTATCAGGTGGGTTGAGGCAGGGATCAATCGGGATAAGCTGATCTTTCTAATAGAGCAAGATGGTTTAGGATTGCCTGATTTGAAGGGATATTTTAGAGCTTCACAGTTAAGGCTTGTGTACATAACACAAGCAGAAAGCTATAATTCAAAGTAGAAAAGGGTGATGGTAAAGTTGGGGGAGGGATTCAAGAAATAAGTAGGGAGTAGGATTTTGGATGCAGATCCTTAAGAAGAATAACAACAGTCATACATAGTTTTATATTTATAAGCTAACAAAGTATTCTAAGAACTAAGTCAACGTGAGAATGGAGAAAGGTGATTCTACCGTTATGGATGACTGCAGTTAGGGATACAGATAATAAGCAAGAGTGGGCTGGAATGTACCGGAGAAAACTGGCAAAGGAACAAAGAAACTGGGAACAAATAACTAGAGAGGGAAAGGTAATAGAGTGGGAAGAGGCCACGAAAATATTTGGACTGCAGGCACTAGAGATAGCCTTCCCTATCAGGGATTGATATCAGAGTACAGACAGAAAATGATAGGAGAATCCTAAGTGAAAAACCTGCTCTGATAGAGTTTTAGTTGAATCTACAACAAATGCTATTGTTAAAAAAGGATAATTAGTAAGGCATATAAAATATTGCATATTAACTACAGGAATCAATCAGAGGAGGTTTGAAAAGATTGGGAAGAGAGACTGGATAAGCCTTTCACAAGAAAACAATGGGAGGACACATGTATGGCTGCCAAATATGCAACAAAGTCTAGAGGATTTAGGATTTTTGCTTGGAAGTGTTTGCATACGTATTTTTATACCCAAGTAGACTCCAAAGAATTTTTCACCACATGTTGGAGGTGTGATGAGGAAGAAAGAGGTAACTGGGAATATATGTTTTGTAAGTGTAATGAGTTGACAAATTTCCTACAGAGTACTCCACTCTGTCTGTAATATTGGGTGAGAGAATGGGTGTAACTAAAGAAATTATTTTTTTAGCTGGGATACTGGATCTGAACTGCCTAGATATACTGTGACCTTGTTAAGTTTAATTCTTGTGGCTGGCATAAAAACAGTAACTAGAAAATGGAAATCAAAATCTAACCCAACTGTATTTGAAGTATTGTTTATTGCAACATAGATGCAAGATCTTTAAGAAGGATCTTTAGATAAGGGTAGGAGCAAATTGCATAGAAAAAATGGACATTGTGTGAACAGTACATGGATAATAATGTTTTGGAGAAGGAGTGAGGTTTAAGGGAAGGCAGGAATAGATCAGTTTATGTACTGTTGGATTAATGGTAGTTGTATTAATATGTGTATAAGATGTGTAATATAACTGTGAGCGAGCTGACATGCTTTGTTTTCTTTTATATAAATGTATGTTTTCCTATATCTTAAATGGTAATGCAATAAAGTTGTTAAAGCATTCAACAAAGCAATTTTAAAAACATTCTTGTAATATTTAATGCTAAATTATACAGTTAGACTTCAGTAGAATTCCAAAATTGATGGTTGTGCACTGTCAGTCAGTGTATCTTTAATAAAGCTAATATTGCTGACACAAAGAAAATTGGTTGGTCACTTTAAAAAATTGATTGCAATGGCTAGCAAAACAGGGAAAACCATTGCTGTCATTTTCCCCCTGGTGCTAAGAGTTAAAAAAAAAAATTATTTTAAAGAAATAATAACTTCCCCTTAAAACACCACAAGTAAAATTAAATAATCACCTTCTTCATAATATGTAGTGAGATTGCACCTGTCATGCCCTTAATTGGCCATGTCCACACAACATAAAGAAATACGAAAAGTGGCAGCAACTACACGGAATAGATGTAGTGTGCAGGCATTCGTATGTATGCTATTGTGCGCCATGCACAGTACATCACTAATCTGATCTACGAGTCTAGATCAGTGACTGTCACTGTTCTCATCCAAAGTCTCATTTCCAGAAAAGATGGAAATGTCTGCATATTCAGCACTGAAAAGAAAGAAAAAAAAAAAAATTCAAGAAAATAGTACATGAAACAACCATCCAATCCATCATACCTTCAAATTCAAATAAAATTTGAACAATAGCAATAGTGTAGTATACACTAAATGTAAGTAAAGGTGTACAAGACATCCTTAGGAAAGAAGGCTTCTAGTTTCCATTACCAATAACAAAAAAAATGGGAACCAAATAATGTAAGAAACTTGAACCAGCTGTATTACCCAAACGAGAAGAAATAAAATGTAACCTATTCTTACAAGAAAAGATTGCAAATTGCAAAAGAATTAAGCCAATTCAATATTCTTAAAAGAGATCTTCACTATAAACCAAGTAAAGCAATGCCTTTCGGCTTTTCCCAATTAGGGTTTGCTACAGTGGATCACCAGTGCACTGACTGATTGGCAGTGGTGTTTTTACGGTGTCGAGTTGCCAGCGCGGCACCCAACTTTACAGGAGGCACACACATACACACACGCACCTATCTACATGTCTTTAAAACTCACTTGACTGCAGGAAGGACTTGCAGACTCCGCACGGAAGGAGCTCCAGCCGAGAATCGAACCGGAGAACCTCTTGCTGTGAGGAGACAATACTAACAGCTGCACCACTTGCAACCGTCATCTTCACTATAAACCAAGTACACACATTAAATCTGAATAATTAATTACTACAAAAACAATTAAAACATACTACATATTATAATGAAAAATGAAACAAGACAATTATGATAATCTTTTAACAGTAAGCTGCATTTATTCCTAAGAGGTAAAATATCACATTACTTTGATAAACATATATAAGGTTTAAAAAAACTACCAACAGTTTTTGATGTCCATTGTACCTTAAAAGTTTAACATAAAGTGGAAGAACACAGATATTCTGTACTTTAACATTAATTGTTAACATAGAGTATTACAGAAATCACTACAACAGCAAGTCATTGTAGGGGTGTGGGCAATGCAGACATACCCACACCCAAATGTAATTTATTGCTAAAATAGTCTTAATACCCAACTAATGCTAGAAAAGAGAAGCTCCTGGTACATGAAAGAGAAGTGTGTGTGTGTGTGTGTGTGTGTGTGTGTGTGTGTGTGTGTGTGTGTGTGTGTGTGTGTGTGTGTGTGTGTGTGTTTAAATGTGTATGCTTTTACACTCATCAGAATTTCCATTTTCAAAATGAGGAATTAAAAATATACATAACCCTTCTGGGATCTGTGTTTGCTTAACTGTTACAGAGCTTTTTCCTCTGTCTCTTATGCATTATATTTAATCTGTCCTGCTTAGTTCTACTGTGTTGTTTTGTCTATTCACATCAGTTTAAAGGTATGAAATACTGAAATGGAATGCTGTCCAGTGTAATGCATGAAGTCAAGTTTATCTTCAAATAGACTCCTAGAAGGCATTACTTTGAGAACAAAGGTCATTATACTAGTGACTCAGTTAAAGTAGCAGGCATACTTCTCAACTATCCAAATTTTTGCCTCATATTTTTGGTCTCTTTCTCATAAAATTTGTTGTTTTCTATGTTTTTGAGGCAAATCATTGAGGATTAAATTCACTAAATAATGATCTAGGTTTTTGTGGCAAATCAGTGAGGATTAAATTCACTAAATAATGACAGGCATGTGAGTTTCAGACTTCTTAA
Organism: Protopterus annectens; assembly: GCF_019279795.1. Taxonomy (NCBI): domain Eukaryota; kingdom Metazoa; phylum Chordata; order Ceratodontiformes; family Protopteridae; genus Protopterus; species Protopterus annectens. The sequence goes on along the minus strand of NC_056735.1, from coordinate 1,491,080,333 downwards.
CCTTCAGAAAATGCATAGTAACACAAGACCTTTTTATTTTAACAACTTTCTAAGTTTATAAGAGCAATATTTAAAATTTGTCCCTAGTTTTGGGGCTTTGTCCTTCCCAATATTTTTGTCTTTGCCCAACTTTTTGCGCTAAGAGGTTGAGAGGTATGCTGGCAGGAAGAACAAACTTTTAGATATCAAGGCATTTTGGTGGGGGAGGGGTGAATTATGAAGTGCCATTCAAGAAAAAAAATGTAATAAAATAAACAGCACTTAGTGTTTTTAATTTGTTAATGTATATAGAGACCTTTTTTCATCAAGGAAGCACTTACATTTCCTTGTGCTATTTTATTTCAATGTAGTTTTGTTTTAGAATTTCTGGGATATTCATAAATTTATAGTGTACACTTCATGGTAAACTTTAGGACTCTCCTTTTGTCTTAAGAGTTTCTTTTACTGCGCAATGGTAAAGGCCCATGTTTATAGTGGATAACCAGCTCTTTGAGTGATGCTAGCTGACGTTCTAGAAGTCGGTGTTTGGTCTTGTTTTTGCTTGTGTAACAGTCAGACTAAATAATTTCATTATCCAGTTTACAACAACTTTTAACTATGTATTCTAAATACGTAATTACACTGCAGAATCTGTTTGAATAAAACATTCACGGGCTAGGAGATGACATAAATTAATGTGATTACTTCAGTACCATAATACTGTCTGCTCATTGCCCTTCAAATCTACAACAGCATTCTGATTTCAAGATTCCAGGCCCATATTATGCATAATGTTATGGTGATAGATAGGAAACCAGTCGTCCGACTGACCTAGCCCTCCTCGAATAAGAAGGTATCGTCTAAAGATGGGCTAGGTGTAAGTGGTCACAAGCCTCAGTTGCCTTGAATTTTAGAGGCATGAGACATTACTCCAGCCAGATTCTTTCTAGGCTATGCATATGAGTACATATATTAGTACTTACTGAAGTTAATTTCATCAGAGAGTTCTAACAGTTCTCAGCATTCACATAGCAGTGGTTGCTAAAATGTTACAGCAATAATTAGTAGCAAAGAATTCAGATACTCTGAGAACTATGTGACAGAGTGCACACAGCGTAAAATTGTCAGTATGGAAAATCTTACTTTACTACCAAAAGAAAAAAAGTAATACCAAAGCAAACATGGCTAAGGGCCATGCTGTGTAAAGTAATGGTCCTATCTGATTTAGTTTGATCTTTAAAAAAAATGGGACCTTTCTTGACTTCCTTTACTGGACAGATTACTGGGAATAAGACTCCCCTGAAAACACCTGCAGAGGCATTTCACCCCCATGTTTCCTCACTTTACGTTACCTTACAATTAGTATATGAACAGTACTTTGCGGACTTTATCAGAACATTGTAGCCTTCCTTGATTACCTTTGAACTGTCTTAAATGAGTATAAGTTGCACTCCTTTCTCTTTGCCTGAGTGCCTTCAGTTTTTTTTTCTCCCTAGACAGTCACTGTGATGGCACTATCTTATTCTTGGTAGAAAGAAACTCAGTTTGTTGGCCTATTCAAAGTGCAGCACCATCTTTAAAATGCACCCATATTTCAGTATTTCAGGTAGACTTTCATCTTTAACTTGAGGTGAGAAGCCACAACATTCTCTTTTTGAAATGGACTTACTGCAAACCGTGCCTCACTGGTATTGGAATGGCTATATTTATTTATTTTATTTTACATTTGTTGATATGCAGATTCCGACTGGATACATGTCCATTTTCAGTGGAGGCCCAGGGAGAAAAGCTCCACAGAATAATAACATACCAGTAAGATATTAATACATACCAAGCAAATTTTCTTAGGAAAACACACAATTTTACAAGATTGCACAGGATTACAGTTTCAAAGTACAATATTCATTGGTATTAGCAAGATTTATCAAAATACGATAGTTTAAATGTTTGAAGTAGGATAGTACATAGAGTGTACAGGATTCCAGAGATAAAACTGTGTGAGACAAACATAACTAATATGGGGCTGAGAGACCATGTTAGGGTTTGTTTTGTGGGTAGTGGCTATAGACAATTTATCCATTTTGTTTCTGTCCCTCACAGTTACCAAGCACTTTCAGAGTTCCTACCTTGTTATAGTTTTTCAGTTAATTACAATGAAATGTGACTACTTTTCATTCACACTTTTAATGAAAACCAGTAACACAGGCCTAAGTTATGCTTCTCTTGCCAGCGTTTGTTTAATACAGCCCATTGGATGCTGTTATGTATCCAACCTGTCTGGAAGGCTGTCTGTATAAAGTTAGGAAGAGGACCTTACTGAAGGCAGTGAAGCTACATTCTTGACTTCTTTTATTCCTACTTTTTGTTAACATGTGCAAGATTATAATCAGATTTGTTGGACAAGGTTATTCATCTGCAAGTTATTGCTGTCTTGTCCCAAAAGCACATTGCAGGTGCTTCATAACCTTTAATGTGATTTGCTAATTTCCATGCTGTAGATTGCTTACTGTTTGCATTCTGTAGAACTACTGTGTGTATTAAGTATTTCTGTGGAAACACTGCTGCACTGAACAGTTTTTTTGTCCCTCCACTGGCCTGGCACCTGTCCACACTACCAGCTGTGTTCCTTGGCTCTAGGAATTAATGCGGTGTTACTAGGGCCGGTTAAGTGACAAGTGACTAGGCATCCAGGGGTCAACACATCTGTGTGTCCTCTGGGGGTGCTACTTATGACCTACATATTTCCTCCTCTTTTGCAGGCCTAATATTAGGCCTGGAACGCAGGCATACAATGGAAATGTGCAACATATCACTCTGCCTCTGCAGCATCAGCTCAGCCATGTCTCCACCCTCTACCCCTCTTTAGGAGTGCCTACCAATGAGCCTTCCCCATCCTCCACAAGGGTTCTACACAGCAGATGCCCAGTGGTCTGCCTATCCACCCAGGATGGTAAAACCATCCTTCCATGCCACTTCCATCAGTCACTAGAGATGTTAATTCAACCTAGATTGCCTGGGTCATAGTCAGGGCTTTATCCATCTGACAGAGCATCAGTGCTGCATTAAACAGTTGTTACAAGTACTGCTAATAAAATCTAGTATTCAGACAGAGAATAAAAGTAAGCAACAAGCGAACAGTAAAACCACTGACTGGACAATATGAATGACCTTCATTTCAACCTGTTTGTAGAGAAAACACTACTCATTTAACCAAAAACAGAGCTGTAAGCAGAACTTTTATAAGACAGTGAAAGTGACTCTTACATGATGGTAAGTTAGTCACTCCATTTCCTGCAGAATGCTGTAGGATCACCTGTTGTTTAAAACCTTGTCCCCTTGCACCTCAAACTTTGGTGTTGCCCCAGGCCTCAGTCATAGTGTTCACATATCCAAAGTTTCATGAATTTAGGCAATCTATTGTGTCTTTTAACACCCCCCCCCGCACCATCATCAATCCACCCTTTCACCCAAGAGTGTGACTTTTATCAACCATTGAAAGTTTTTCTGTGATTAGATGAATGCAGATAAATATTAAAATTTTGAAATATTTTTATGTTAGTGTTGTGCCTTTTGTATATGTTAAGCAAATTCTAAGTGGACTTCTTCTGTTACTGTACAATGACTGAGTTTTCCCCCAGCCATATTGTGAGTTAAGTTTTATTAATGTTAACCATTACACGCAAAATTAAGTTTAGAACTGTATAGCATTTGTTTCAAAACCTTGCAGAGGTAGAGGCTGCCTGCACAAAACATTTTTGTCAAATGTAACTTTATGTGTACTGATCTAAGCAGAATGGTACCTTATCTTGTCTAGTATTCTTAATAGACTGCACAAATATTTAAGTTTGTGCTTCTGAGCTCATTTCTTGTTGTAAACTGTTGCACTTCCTTCAAGACTTTTTCTGTAGTTTGCTAAAGTTTTTGAGAAGGCATTCACTGTTTTTCTCATTTGTGTCATGCTTTATGTTAATATAGTTTGACTTTGTTGAGCTGCTGGATGGAAGACGACTGCTGGCCCAGAATATGAAGAGTTTGGAAGGACCCCAGTTACAGTATCGGAGCTTGGTTCAAGTGAGCAGGCATGAGACAGGATTCATTCAGTATCTGGAGTCGGGAATATGGCACCTGGCCATCTACAATGATGGGAAGGAAACCGAGATGGTCTCATTTGTTACCACAAGCATAGGTAAGGGGACAAATCTGAAACATTACACTTATAGTAACATAGTGAACTTGTACATTTTCTTAAAAAGGCTTCTGCCATGGCTGTTATTTACAACACAGACAGTGCTTAAATTCTATCCTGACACCATGACTTAGAGCCAGCCTACCTGCCCTGTTGTTGGGGAGCACTGCAGCAGGTATGGTAGCAAAGGTATTTTATCTACAGTGAGTGCACACACAAAATAGAATTATCTTCAGGAGATGGTTATTTAAACTGCTGTTTGTCAGTGGAGCTTACAGAATGATTTCTAAACAGTAAATCTATTATATTACTTTCTCTGTTTTTTTGCAGTGCAATGCACATCACAAAAAATAACACTGTTGATATTAGAGACACTGCGCTGATATTGCACAGGTCTGGAAACATTAAACTCACTGGGTGGAAAATGGCCCAAAAGTTTTTCAAGAATCCGTGTCATCATTTTAAATGTTCATGATATGTAAGGAAAGAGGCACACCAAACACAGGTTGTATGCTTTTAGGTAAACAGCATGAACAGCAGGGTATTTTTGGATGCAGATGATCAACGGCAGAATCCTGCTGTCTTACTCATATAAGGCATTACTACAGGTAGCACAAATAAGTTTGTACACCACTCTAAAACAGGAAGAGCACTGGGAAAGTTTAGCTGTATGGTGAATAACAGCAGTAATAGTCATGGGATAGAAGAGACAAACTTGATGATGCATCTGTGCCTGGCCCAAGGTTTTGCAACATGTGGCAGCAGTAATATTTAACACTCCAGGTGATACTGGGAAATAAAAGTTCATCTGAGGCTGTTTTTAGGCCTAATTTTGGATAGAGAATTAACCCTAGTAAGATGCATTTCTTCATGTATGTCGCATCCTAGATGGCATTGGCAGTATTGTTTGTATTAGAAAGTGGTATAATTAAAGTTAGATAAAGTTATAAAGTATTCACAATCTGTCACATATACCCAGGCTCCCTCCCACTGCAATGAAGAAGCGTCTCCGACACTGTCCCACTTCAACACTGTTTGCTGCACTCTAGTCCTGTTTGATTGATTGATTGATTGATTGATTGATTGATTGATTGATTGATTGATTGCAACTGCCCTTTCATTTTCTTCAGCAGTTTGAAATGGAAACTTGTCGGAACAGGCAATATCTCCATGTGATACTGCCTCCTCGACTAGATGTCCTCACTTCTCCCTATTTCTTTGGAACTCTTGTCTGTTAGATTGCAAATCCAGAGAATGGCTCCATGATACAGAGGTTTTGGTCATGACTGCTTCCCAGATGATCTGAGTGTGACTGATAGCCTGAGTGCAGGAGGAGTTGGCGTAGAAGGGAAGGGGTGAGTGTGTGAGTGATTTAAGGTGGTATCCCCATCACTGGGGAAAGAAGATGACAGAATCCTACTGCAGTGTTTCTCATTTGGGGAGGGTCTAGAAATTTACCTCCTGCATCTGGGGCATCTGGGAGTGAGAGCCTGATGAAAGTACACAGCACTGCTGCTGAACATTGCAGCTCTGCAGAAAGGTGCACTTGCATTAGCGGTAATTGTACTACACTGTCTATCCAACAGGGTGCAGTAACAGCATATAAAATAAATCTCATAACCTCACTAGATAGTGACCACTGGCCCCAGTTCTGACTGCTAAGGAAGCCCAGGAGTTGGGGAACAAATGAGCCAAAATGGGGTAGAGTCTAGGTAGTCATGTTGGGGATGTAAACCAAATGAATATATATAAAAAATGAGACATAGGTTGCAGACCCAGTACTGAAGATGTTGTCTGACAGCATAAAGAAAAGGTAAGATCCTCTTGTCAGTCTACATAATCAATGTTGCAGTACTGTTTCCTGGGTCTTCGTGCCATGCAGAAGCCTGCAATTGACCCACTTTTCAAAGTCTTTACATCTTCCCTAGCCGACAGACATCCAACAGTTGACATCTGGACATCAGAGTATAGGAAGGGCATTCATCAGCACCATCTTCATTTGCTTCTAGCCGTGCAGTCTGATGCACTTCTTGTGTGTTCAATATGCAAACAGTCTATTGGTCGACTCAATTTTTACAGTGAACCTTCTTTTTCCAGTTAGATAAGTATTTGGTTGGGGAAATTTGTCTATTAATTTAATGTTCAAAAAAGAAAACAATTGGTTAAAGTGTGGCAAGCAAATACTGAACCAAGATTTTCACTCATTTTGTCTGTTCTGTTTGGGGCCTCAGCACAGCATCTCTTAACTGTCCTGACTATGCACAGTTCCATACCAAAACACAAAAACAAAGAACTGAGGTACTAGCCACCCACATAGAGTTATCCTGTTATGTTTCCCTGGTGGTCTTGAAATCAACTGCTACTGTACAGCCTACACAAACTCCAGCTAATGTCATTCTAAAAAAAACAAAGACAAAAAAGCCAAGGACACTGACATTACAGAGAAAGCTCCAACTCTGTCATACATCAACCAATGACCCAGGTGAAGGACCTTTGCAGCCCCCTGGTCTGGTGACTCCTAGGGCCAAACTGTCTGGCGTGACCCATCTGGAGGATACCATGGTGCCCAACGTACTTATGAATGTTACCATGGCACATGTTGGTTGGTCTGAGGTCACTCAGGGGACCTCAGTTTCTGACATCTGCATCATGGGTCTCAAGGGAGACACCTTGTCTACCTCAACTACCAAAATTCTAACAGAAGTCATGGTTAGGTGACCCCAACCTCATGTTACGCATTATAAATGGACACCCAAATGAAAATGAACCACTTATTTTGTTTGTTGGCCTCCACCTCTTCACTAGCTGAAACCCAAGACTGCCTATAAATAGTACATGAGTTCATGGCCTTTATGAGATCTAGAGAACATCCTATACTTCTGCTTCTCCTACCGCGTCTTCCCCATCCATAAGGAGAGGGGGGTGGCTTTTCAGAAAGATGCAGATTCCTGTAGCACTAAAGGTAAGAAGGAAATGTCTTACTTTGGACACTTGTCAACACATACTTACTCAGATTCAGATTCAGATGACACCCTGTCTTCAACCTCCTTCCCTGAGGACCTGTATAGGATGAAGGAGGCTTTCAGATGGGAAAGCAAACTGTTCTCACAGTTTAAGACCCATTAAAGGGGCCTGCTAAGTTTGCCTTCACCCAGACCACTGGCTATGCCTCCTGTACATGTAGTACTGGAGGATGTCTTTGAAGGCATTGCTTTATACCCTGATTCTCTACTCCTTGCGCCTAGGAGTCCAAACAGATTTTACAGAATGCTTGAATCTTGCAAGCACCTTTACAAAACTCCAAAGGCTGACTCTTCTGCAGTCAGAAGTGAATCCACAAAAGGTGTACATAAGGGACCAACCAGACATCCCTTGCTTAATGACAGGGAAGGTCAACTATTAGACAGATTTGGGGAAAAAAGCTTATACCTCTGCCACACTGGCAATGAGAGATTTGACTTGCCAGTTCCGTATTCTAAGTACCTGAATCTCTCCAGTGTGAAATTCTATCTAAGGTAGACTTGTTGTAGAAACTTTCTCAGGAAATCCAGCAGACAGCCAGAGAAGCTTAACAAGTTTCCAGACACTCCCTGAGGTGTGCCTATGATGCCTTAGATGCTTCTTGCAGCTGACACTGGATGTTCTTTGTGTTTCACTGTTGCAGTTATCACATTTCGGTTATCTGCCTGCAGATAGCCCTCAGTTGGCCTGAATACCAGAGTCTTGGGATTTCTGCATCGGATGCTGTCGCTTCTTCCATGACGTCAGGGGTATAAAACATGCAGCCATTACATCAGTCTTTCTTGCTGTACAGTACCCGAAGCAGAAGCAGTTCGCAAGTGCTGGTCGTTCGACTCCTGAAATTTTTGTTTTTCGAGTTTCAGATCTGAAGTCTTCTAAAAGATACCCATTGGGGATCCTTTTTTCTTGCTCTAACCGATGTCAGAAAAAATTAATAATTGTCTTGCCTGTGGAAATCAAATACCTCACAGAGATTTTCATTCTTACTGCGTCACCTGTTTAGGCCCAGACCACGACGTCCCTCACTGTCGGTTTTGTTCCTTGTTCAACGCCCGAACTACTCATTGTCGGGCTATTTTTGTAGCTAAATTCTTTCTCTCTCGATCTCCATACTCGGAAATGTGTTCGGTAAGCCATCTGACTACCAATCTTCTGAAAAAATGAAAGGATAAAGACAGAGACAGACCGCATAGGTCCAAGGCTGCCAATGATGCTACCGTTGAGCTAGTTGCCAGTCTGCCGGTACTCAGTGAGGTGCTTTCACAGCCCCTGATACCCGCTTCTACAGATTCGCAGTCCTCTACCGAGACCCATTCGGAGTCTGGTATGCCGCGAGATGCTTCTTCGACTGTGGAACCTGCGGATGTCTCTACCTTGGATGGGTCTGGAGCTGCTGTGCAGGCACCAGCTTCTGAGGGTGTTTTCAGGCCTTCTGATCTTCATATTAAACTGACGACTTCCTTTCAAACCAAAAATACTGAATTTCTCAGGCCTAAAGTTCACACTACATCTAGGAAACTGACGACCAAAGCGCATTCTAAGTCCCACATGCCACAAAAGCAAATGATTAGAATGGCTGAGGATCTCATTACTTTAATTAGGGGAAGTCATCCTTCCCCCTCAAAAAGACCCAGAACTGATTTTCCTTCTGAGTCTTCTGATCGGGAATCTGATTACTCTGATCCTTCTGTTTTCCAAAATATACCTTTATCTACCTATGAAGATTCTGATGCAGATTCCATTCCCTCTGCTTCCCCTCCAGAAGATTTTTCTTTTGGTGAAACCCTGCACACCCTTAGAGAACATTTCTGCTGGGAGAGCCAGGACTACTCCCAGTCCAAAAAGAGACTCAGGGAATTTTTAAGCTTGCCTCAGCACAGGCCTCTAGCTATCCCTTCTGTTCTGGAAATTGTAGGTGATGTCTTCCTGGAATCAAGCCTTACCCCTGATACCATGCCTCCAGCTCCCAGGAAACCTGACAGGTACTATAGAGTGCCTGATTCCCACAAATTCCTTTTTAGGAATCCTACTGTGGATCCAGAATACATTTCTCATGGACCCAAAGGCATTAAGGCTACAACTGCCAAAATTCCTACCTCTTCGGACAGGGATTCCAGGGCATTATATAGATACACCTCTGCTACACTTGCCATTAGGGCTTTAAATTGCCAATTTCATATGTTAAATTATCAGCAGCATATTATGGAGCTAATTAAACAAAAAATGTTGCTAATTCCTGATTGTGCAGAGCACAAAGATTTACAAGAGTTAATGCATTCTGCTAACCAAGTTAGTAAACATACTTTGCAATGTGGGTTTATGCTTTAGAAGCATCTTGCAGGGCTGCTGTCACTGGGTCTATTCTTAGAAGACATGCTTGGCTTAAGGAACACAATTTGTCAGATCATGTCAAAGCAAAATTACTGGATGCACCATTAAATCAAGAGCGTCTATTTGGTAATAAAGCAGAAGTCGTCCTCAAAAGAATGGAGGAGAAAGCTAAATCTATGCAAACTGTTAAGGATTTCTTACAAGTATAGCCACCTAGATTCAGTAGGCATTGGCCTTCAAAAAACTTGTCTTTTCCAGTCCCTTCCAGGCCTTCTCAGTCCAAACCCAGGAGCAGCAGACCACCAAGACTTCAGTCTCAGGCTATGCACAGATCTAAGCAATGGAGTGCTCCCATGTCCAAAACAGGGAGTAGTAAGCCTCCATCCTTTGGTAAAATTGCACAATGACTTATTCTTAACTCTTCCAAGCCTTGCCCAAATACTTACACCTTTTGGAGGAAAACTTGCACTGCATGCCAAAAATTGGCAATACATTACCCAAGACAAATGGGTCTTAAATATTGTTTCCCAGGGATACAGATTCCAATTCCACTCACTCCCATCCATAAGTGGATGGCCAGACCTACCACCAAACCAGTGGGCAGAGGCCCAAAAGCAAGTACTTTCTCTTCTCAGTGTCAAGGGTATTCAACCTGTCCCAGCAGAACAAAGGGGACAAGGTTTTTACTCCAGACTATTTCTGGTCCCCAGAAAAGAAAATTATTGGTGTCCTATCCTGGATCTGTCTATTCTCAACCCATTTTTGGTGTTTCCAAAATTCAAAATGTTAACTCTCCAACAGCTGCTTCCTATGCTAGCCAAGGACTCCTGGCTAGCAACCCTTGATTTAAAAGAAGCTTGTCTGCACATTCCCATAAGGGAATCTTGCAGAAAATACCTACACTTCAGTGCAGGCTCTATGTGCTATCAGTTCTCTGCACTTCCCTTTGGCTTATCTACTGTGCCCAGGGTATTCACAAAGTGCCTAGCTCCAACCATTGCATGTTGCAGGCAGAGAGTAATTCAGATTTACCCATTGTTGGATGATTGCCTGATTCAGGCGGACAGTCAGGAATGGCTGCTTTAGCACCTGGCATTTGTAAAGACACTTCTCACTTCACTGGGGAACACCAGCAATGAAAAGAAATCACAACTGGTACCCAGCCAACAGATTGTATTCCTGGGAGCATGCTTGAACACAGCTTCCCAGATGGCATTCCTCACTCCAGAGAAACAAATTTATTTGACAAACTATTTCAATCTACTGGCCACCAAAACCCGGCTATCTACAAGAAAAATACTGCAAGCCCTACGGTTCATGGCCTCTTGCATTCTACTAATTCTGTATGCAAGACTGCATATGAGGAAACTTCAATGGTACCTAAAAAGTCTCTGGTGTCAACATTCTCATGACCTGGAAACAATGATTCCTATCATTCCTTGCCTAAGGAGAATTCCTTTGGTGGGCAGAGGCCTGCAACCACAACAAGGAACTCCCTTTTATTCTACCCCCTGCTGCCCAAACCCTAACAACAGACGCATCAGACTATGCATGGGGGGCTCACATGACAGGTCAGTACATTCAGGGCAAATGGAACCCAAAGTAAATGCACCTGCATGTCAATCAAAAAGAAATGTTAGCTGTGCAGAATGCTCTGACAGCCTTCAAGGGCCTTATTCTTCCAGGACAATGATTGGTAAAGACAGACAACACCACAGTTATGTGGTACATAAACAAGCAAGGGTGAGCCCATTCCTACCCACTCTGCAGACTAGCCATGGCTCTGTGGAACACAGCCTTGAGCAACCAAGTGCACTTACAAGTTCAATTCCTGCCAGGCAAACTAAATTCACTGGCAGACGACTTAAGCAGAAATCTCACGGATCCACACGAGTGGAAACTGGAACCCAAAATATTCAAGCTTTTGAGGAACAGGCGGGGGTCACCAGAAGTGGACCTTTTTGCTTCCCCTCAGAACTATCAATCGAGCAAATATTGCACCAGAACTCCCCACAGCCAAGCTTGGAAAGTGGATGCCCTGTCCTTCACCTGGGAAAGCCTCTCAGTCTATGCCTTCCCCCTCTGCCACTCCTCTCAAAGGTTCTACTAAAAATCAAACAGGACAAGCCAAGGACAACCCTGATTGTGCCAGACTGGCCACGCCAGCACTGGTGCCCCCTTTTGTGCAGTATGACAGTGCTATAACCATGGCACCTGCCTCATACTCCTTCCCTGCTGTCCCAGCAGGCAGGCCAGATTTTGCACCCTCAGCTACAGACCCTGAACCTTGCAGCCTGGCTAATCCCCTGAATTCAACACTAGAAAACCTCAGTAAGCAGGTGCTGGATGTCATTCGTGATGCAAGGAAGCCTAGTACTAGAAAATCCTATTCGGAAAACTGGAAAATATACTGTTCCTGGAGCCAGTCTCAAGGAATGGGCACAACTGTGCCCAGCTTACCTCATATACTAGATTACTTAACAGAAATGCTCACAGAAGCCTATCCTTCTCTTCAGTTAAGATCATGCCTCTGCCATCTCAGCTCATTATAGCTACCACTCCAGCCTGGGACCTTATCTTTGTATTAGAAAAGCTCACACATCCACCCTTTGAACCTGTGGCCACAGCAGAATTAAAATTCCTCTCATGGAAAACAGCTTTACTTCTAGCCATCACTTCAGCAAGAAGAGTGTCTGAATTGCAGGCCCTTATGGCAGTGGAACCATTTATTATCTTCCATGCAGACAGGGTTTCCCTCAGGACTAACCCATCCTTTATGCCCAAGGTGGTGTCTAGTGTGGCTTTAAACCAGTACATTTATTTGCCAACCTTTTTTCCTAATCCTCAGAATAAAGTGGAAAAGATCCTGCATTCCATGGATGTGCACAGGCAGCTTAGTTTCTATCTGGACAGGACTAAACCTCTCAGAAAATCTGAGTCATCTGCTAGTCAGCTTTGCTGCAGGGGCAGAGGGCAAGGCCATTTCAAAGCAAACCATTTCTAAATGGATAGCACACTACATCCATTTCTGCTACAAACACCTTGGGAAACACACCCCACAGGGGATCAGAACTCATTCCACTAGGGCTACATCTACTGCTACAGCATTTCTCTGGGGAGTCCCTACCAGGGACATCCTGGAAGCTGCAACCTGGAGCTCTGTATACACTTTCACCAAACACTACCACTTGCCTGTATTTTCTAAATCCAGAGCTGGATTTGCCACAGCAGTCAATGCTTCATAACTACCTCCACCCTTCCTTAGCTTTGAGAATCAACCCAAATGTGATGACTGCAAAAGTGAAATACAAAGAACATAGTACAGTTGTGCACACTTACCATAAATGTAGATGTTCGAGTGTATTCACTGTTGCAGTCTTGGTTACCCTCCCACCAGCCCCCTGACTTCTCTTGACTTCTTTCCTATCCTTTTTGTCTGGCATATCTTATATCATTGGTATTTGTTTTTTGCTGGGGGTATTACATACCATGTAATTGTTTCCTAATTTGGGGGCACCTGACATCCGGGGCAAGAAAAACTGATGTAATGGCATTGGCTACATGTTTATACCCCTGACGACCTGACGTAATAGAAGAAGCAACAGCATCCGATGCAAGAAATCCCAAGACTCTGGTATTCAGGCCGGCTGAGGGCTACCTCTAGGTAGATAACCCAAATGTGGTGACTGCAACAGTGAATACACTCGAACATATACAGTTATTGTAAGTGTACACAACTGTACTTTCTTTCATCCACAGACATGCATGGTTCAGGACCCAGCACCTGTCAGATGAGGTTAAGGCTGAATTTCTGGATGCTCTATTAAACATGGAATTGTTTTTTGGTCCTCTAGCTAAACAAGTTTTTGAGAAGCTGTATAAAGAAAGCAAATTAAAACTGTGAAGGAATTTTACCTGTCTCTGGTGCTAAATTTCAGTCAGAATTATCCTTCAAAACCTTGGCTTTTTCACCCCAGGCAAGACAAGGGGAGGCCTCCCTGGGGCAAAAGACCCAGAGAGTTCAGGAGATGGAAACCAGAACAATCACACAGAACAGGGAGCACCAAAGAACCCACCCGTCACAGAAACAAACTGTGACTGTACTCAAGCCCCAGCCACCCCTCCTCCACCCACCCTCCCATCCTAGCCTCTGGTTGGAAAAGAATGGGTCCTTAGCATTGTGCAGAAGGAGTGCTACATCCAGTTTAGAGAAATATCACCCTTCCTAGGCATTCCATAACCACCAAAAGAGCAGGAAAGCCTCTTACCTCCTATCCTCAGAGAACTATTTCTCCAGGGATTCATCAAGCCTGACCCTCTAGGGCAAGAGAGAAAAGGCTTATATTCAAGGATTTTTCCTAGTTCCTAGTTCCAAGAAAGGGGGATGCCTGGAGGACCATCTTGAACCTCTCAGTTTCTTAACATCCCAAAATTCAAAATGCTTACATTGCATAATTTACTGCCATGATCTTCTAAGATGCTTTCATGGTCACAGTAGACCTAAAAGATGTTTACTTCCTTGTCCCCATAGCAGAAAGTTACTATGACTTGTAACAACAGGCTCTCTGTGCTTTACTATTTGGGCTATATACTGCTCCCAAAATATTCATAAATTGTTTAGCTTCTGTGATAGCACATTGCAGAACTCTGGGGACTCCTACTTAAATGATTGTCTCATTCAGGGAAAATCCTCATCAGAAACCAGACCCTAGACACCTTGTAGATCACTGTAGACTGTACTCAGAAGGTAGGGCTTACCTTAAATCTTCAGAAATCACAAACTCTTCCTCAAATAATGATTTTTTTTCTTTGGGAGCCCTCATACATTCCGTCCAAGAGAAAGCTTTCCTTCCATAGGCATTTCCATACATAAATAGACACACTCTGCAGACAGATTGGGTTATAGAGACAGCTACCATGTATGCTGTGACTAGGTCCCATATAAGCTGTGTCTTGTGTGTTACTGGTAATGCCAGATGTGCCCTTGAGCCATGGATGATGCACCTCAATCACAACCCACTGATCACAGAGGAAATGGCATACAACACGGTCAGTGCTGAAGCCAGAGACTTTGTGGAATGTGCACTTAGACTTCTGAAGGTAGAGTCTGCTGTTTAGACACCTCTGATGGGGACTGCAGTGTAGTTCTGACATGTGCACCAAAATATTTTGGTGTGTGTGTGTGTGTGTGTGTGTGTGTGTGTGTGTGTGTGTGTGAGAGATACTACACAACATGGTCTTGTGAAAACAGGCAGTGCAGCCAGGAACACAACTTCAGGATATGTGCTATGTGGTACGGCACTAGCAGAGTGATGGACTCTAGTCTACAAATTTGGACCGTGATACTGACAACACAAAATAATATGATGCATGCTGTAACACTGAGGCTGGGCAGTGCAGTGCTGGGTCTGGTCAGCTGTACTTCAGACATCAGCATACCACCAGAGGTTAGGGGGAGAGCAGGCTGCAGTCATCATCACTTGTACAAGCTGGGGGGACGTATTCATACTTGACTGCAACATACAGTGTGGGATTTGGTCATGGAATGCTAATTAGTTTTGTAGTCTTGAATGGTTGTTAGGTGTCAGAAATCACATCCTGCATTGAGGGTGTTGAGATGTTGCTATGTAACCATTTACCAACATCCATTCTGCTGTCTGTTAGGGATGAGGTTGGTGTGCCTCTTTGTGACCATTACTGGTGTCAGCTCTGCCATCTAGCTGTGTTGGTATTAACTCTATCCCATGGTGGAGACTGAGCTGGAACTATAGGACCTTGCTTGTGCACACTGAGGAAGCATCCCATGGTTAGAGCCTAACTAATCAGGGTGCTCTGCCATATCTCTGTATA
The DNA here is from genome assembly GCF_019279795.1 of Protopterus annectens. NCBI lineage: Eukaryota > Metazoa > Chordata > Ceratodontiformes > Protopteridae > Protopterus > Protopterus annectens. The sequence continues at coordinate 1,491,064,966 of NC_056735.1, read as the reverse complement.
CAATACTGGTGGTGCAGCTGCAGCGGTCTTCGTCCTCTGATGTGGGACACCCAGGGCACATCCACCTCTTGTCTGGACCCTCCTTTGGTCACAGACCACTTGGTCAGCAGAGACAGAATGGATGAAGTTTGTATTTTGTAGTATGAATGCACCATCTTTCAGTGGTGATCTCAATCTACTATTTTTTCATTGTGCTGATACTTGCTATGCATAACAGCCATCTGTGCCTGGATCGCTGACCTACACATCTGCAGGTTAATTCTGAATGTGGCATGCCTGTCAAAGATAGTACTGGTGTCATGGAAGCAGCTGGCTCTATCCCATGTCTCTTCTGTATGGTGGGCATGCCCGTGGCGCAGGTAGTGTGCATATCAGATGCTGTCTGCAATGAAGACACCTGAGGAATCTGTGTGGAACTCTTACAAGCAGGTGTCATATCATGCTCTGGAGAGACCATGCTCTCACTGGCTACCTAAACAGAGGGCTCTGTAGCTGTGAATGTAGGAGCGCTTCAAATCAGAATGTGTCATCAGGCTGCAGCACAGGTGAGTTCCCATCATTGTCATCTAAAGTAGCCTTATTGACATCAGCTTTCCATTTCCTGCTGTTCTGGACTCTTCATCAGTGGAACCTGTGAGTATTTTGTGATACCCATGGGCAAAACATGCTATTTACGGAGTATATGTGCTGGACTGTACCATGCATATGTTACTGATTATGGCCTCCATCACTACATTTAACTTGCAGTTAACAATTTTTCTAGGCCACCTCAGTCATATGAAACACTAACCATGCAGGTGTACAGGGCCGTGGCATTTCCCCAGCTTACACACCAACATGTCCTATGCCATTTCCTATGGGATCCTACCCCCCCAGCATTCACAACTGTGCTGTTTAATTGTGAGATGAGCCTGCTTCATCATGTGAGGACATCTGGGTGCCCCAGCACTTATATGCCTTGACGTGTGTGTTTCCTGTGGAACCACCACTGTGTGCCACATGTGAGGCAGAATATTCTCATTTGTCCCACCTTGCATATTTGGAAGGTGCACATGCAACCATACAATGCCCCTCCCTCTCCAAGCAGACACCACAGACATCCCTGGGGTGCAGTAGGTACATTACCAATCAATTGTTTTTGTTCTTTATTTATTTATTTTATTTTATTTATTTATTTATTAATTGCCAATTTCAGGCTCACCCAGGTAAAATATAAAACATTTCATAAACCAAAAATACAGAAATGTTTCCTCCTTTCTCTCATGCTCCACAGCCACAGTATTTTATATTGTAAAGCGAATGAAGGAAATGTGATACACTTAGGAAGGATAAATTGAGAGAGAAACTAAAATGGACCAAAGGATGGTAAGCAGAATGAAATCCTATGAATAAGATATTCAGTAACATATTTTGTTGGGTGGGGCAGTAAACATGAAAAGCAGTAATGATTCAGCTAAAAGTATTCCAGAGTTTACAAAGTTTGCATGGGTGTGCAGATACCTCCCATAAAGTGGAGACTAATATTGTCATACATAATGTTAAACAGATGCAAAAGTAGTTAGTAGAAATTATTTTGAAACAGGAACCCTGTAAGGCATTATAAGAGGTTATTACAGCACCTCATGTGAATAGACATCTAGGATTGGGATATAAAATTGGAATATTAATCCATGTACCCACTCACATGCAAACCTTTTCTTTCAAATTGAGTGATTCAGTGATGAATTGTGATCCTGTAAATTTTCTTTTAGTGAGTTATATCAAGTTTGTGGCCATTGTGTTTACATTTCTCCTTAAACAGAGCCATCAGAAGGCACAATTGACTTTACAGCCAAAAATTACATGAAATATAGTTATGGGGATACTGTGAAATTTGCAAATTCTTTGATGATGATTGTAGTTTTTTGGCATATTCATGCTTAATTCTCAGCATTCATATTTCTTCGTAGCTGTTAACAAATGTAAGGGCTATTTCTTTTCAAGTCCTGATACATTATTTGACACTTGGAAGGGTGATTTCACACTTGTTGCCTAAAATGAGTTATCATTAATATTACAAAAGCGTATGTCCATCTTTTGTCGTGAGATAATGTTATGGGAAGGCTACATTGATGGGGTGGCTGTAAACTAACAAAGGTGAAGTAAAAAACACACATGGAGCACTATAGGCCTATACTCTTAGCACCGATAAGCACTTGTTTTGTGATTATCACGTGCTTAATTGGGTAATTTGGTCTTCTGTCCTTTCCTTAAGGGATGTAGTTGTCTTAGAGAGGGGTATTACTGGCCACAGCAGAACAGAGTACAACAGAAAATGTTATGGAATGCTTTTGTGTGTATTATGTAATAATATGCAATTTCCATTGAAAAGGGTATATTGCTAGTCAGCAAAAAAAAAAAAAAAAGATGTAAAACATCCTAAAAATGGGGAGAAGGCAGTCATTGTTACTGTATAAGAAATCTAACATAGTAATAGGTTGTTAGAAGTCAGGTTCTGATCTTAGTGCATGTAGTGGTAGGAATTAGATAAAAATGAAACAAAATAGTGTATGATGAATATTTGTGGCAGATATTTTTGCAAAAAAAATGCAAAGTAATGGTCATGCTTTAGATTTTTCTAATGCAGGTATGTGCTTTTAGATAAAGTTTTGCGTGTCATTTAAATGTATACCTAGGTGTGAGGTAAGGACAAAATGGAATGATGATGTCTTTTCATTTCTAGGTATGCAGTTATCAAACCACCGCTACAGAAGTGCCTTGACCTGCTTATCTAGTACAGTTATTTTCACGTTTGTATGCCTGTGTATTTGAACATCATTTCTACATCAGGACTGACAGAAGTATTCGTACATGAAAAGTAAATGTATGCAGAGAGAAACATAGTATATTTGTCAGAGCTTGATTGGCGCCATCACAAAGCTATTTCAGTGACATGATTATGCTTGATATGATAAGACCAAGACAGCCTGATTCCAAAAGGCAAATAGCAAAACTCATTTTGCTATCCAATGTACAGTAATGCAACTTTTCCAGTCAATATATATGCAAATTTGGTAGTGTGGTGTTTGAGCTGCATTTCCTGAGTTACTGACAGTAAAACTTTAATGCTTAGTAACATCTTCTAGTATAAAAATGTGTGTGGGAGTATGACTGCATGCATGATGAAAAATGTCCCTTGTAAAGCTTGCACTGTGTTTTCCACATCTTAGAAGCATATGTAAGTAGACATTTTACTTTTTTCCATTTCCTGAGTTATTGGCCATTTCATTTTAATGCTGAGTAACATAAACTGTCTTTTCCACACCTCAGAAGCACATAAATCACTTACTGAAAAGTAAACATCTTATTGATTGGGAAGTTGGCATAATGGTTAAGGTGATTCTTATATGGGGTAATTGGCTTGGCTTAAAATGTCTCATAAGGGCAGTTAGCCTAGTATTAACCTATGAACTTTATAACTTTAGTAAGCTGTGAGAGTATTTATTTTATTTATTTATTTTACATTTGTTAACCGGATAGTCCGTCTGGGTATAAGCCCGTTTTCAGCTCCAGATGTACAAGTTACATAAGCATTAATATAACAGAAAAAAGTAGATTATTGTAATAATAGAAATAGAAATATACATTGGCATCAGTGGCATCTCATTAAAATATCAGAGGATGGTATTATGGGCATAGTTACAGAGTATACTGTTTTATATTATTACATAGATATAATATTACAATATAATATTGTAGCAATATTACATATTGACAGCTTTTTGTAGAAAACTTCATATAGAATGAATTAATTTAACTGATTATAGTGTGCACAAAATGCATAACCCCCGCACCTCACTTTCTACTTCTATACCACCTCTCAGAGGTAGACAACCTCAGAGTACAGTAAATACTTAGATATGATAAAGAAGAATTTGATTGGTCATAACTCAGAATTTAGGAATCTAAACTCTCCCATATTCATAATGTCTTTCTGTCTGCCTCCCATCTCCATTTTTCCAACTACCAAAGCTCAAGACAGAACAGAAAGTGGCATGACTGTTTGCTATCCTTTGGGGCTACAGTTTACATCTAGGTCTTTTTATGATTTTATTTCTAGCCATTTTTATTACAGTTGCTTATTAATTTTTATGGCTTTGTGTTCCGTTTTTGTGGAGTTTTGTAAACAAGACATTTGGAATACACTTTGGTGGCTATGACAGGATGGCAGGTTTCTAGACTCTACTTATTTGCCATTTGGTTGTTTGAATGTTAGATGAGGATAGGAAGCAAGTGAGGGATGATGAGAGAGGGGGTGCTTGGCTGAGGGGTGTCTACAGACTTGGGTGATATTGGAAGACTCATTGTTTCCTTTCACTGTTTGTGCATTAAGGTACAAGGGAAAAATAGGAAAAAAATGCTTGCTTGAACTGTGTTGTTGGTGGGGGGTGGGCTTGGTAGTGGATATTTCAGATAGCATAATCGCTAAAAGGGTGAACATACGCTTGAAAATATGAGTAGGATCTTTTTTATAACAAAAATGTGAGAGTGAAGCAGGAACAAATATGTGAAAGCAAAGTCAAAGACTGGAATGCTGTGGATAGCACAGATATTGCATAAGTTCGGATACTATAAACTAGAGTAATTTTTCCAAAAGATGTGTACTGCTGTTTACATGAAATATTGTTGTCTAGTGCCCAAGCACACCAGAGACATAAGACATACGTGAAAGTTGTTGATAGTGAAAACTTTTAAACCTTTCCTAATGACTTCTTGTCATAAGTAGCAGTTGGTTACAGAAAGACCCAGGCTGAACAGACGTCAGGTAGATTAAAAAGATTTACACCTGTGTAGCTGAACACATAATGCTACACTGTATGGTCGAATGACTGAACTGGAGTTTTCCTCGCATGCTTTTCTTGGGTGGTATGAGGCACAGAAAGAAAGGCAGAAAGAAATGAATAAGAGAAGATGGGAAGGGGTTCTGGGGTCTTACGGAGTACATGACGTGCACTTCTTATGAGGAGAAAGGCTGTTAATAAAAATAAAAAATGCTGAAACTGAGAAAGTATGTTCTCTTGGATGTTTATAGAGATTATGTTAGGAAAAATAGGTGAGCAGGACTTACAAATGTTTGCCTTCAAAAAGAAGTAGGAAAAAAAAAACCCCACACTGTCTCTTGCAGCTTTTCAGCCTTTTCAGACAGCTCATGTAATGGGCTGTTTGAATGTAGACAGGCTTAGAATTTCATTGTCTCTTGTCGCCATGGCACTTTGTAGGAAGAGAACTTTAATCTCTGGCACAGTCTTTCATGGTTGCGATCCCCCTCTATCCCCATTGTATAACAAAAAACTGCACAAAAACTCCTATCTACGTCTGTTGCTGTTATTGTACCTTTCACTTTAGCAGCTGATGTGTGACATTTTTAGTACTTAAATTTTAGTGCACTGCCATGAATAGCAAGGTATTGTAGTACTCTTTAACTGCAGACATTGTTAGCAGTTTGATTCTTTATTTTTGGAGAAACATTGAGTTGTGTGTATATCAGTCAGGTCGGTTCATTTTAAATATGACATCTATGTACTACTGAGCTTGTCTTCAGTCTTTCAGATATGGTTATTTCCCTTTGGCAAGTGACTTTAATTTGCAAGTGACTCTCCAGGTGTGTATTTTGCACAGTCTTGCTGAGACTGCTGCAGTTCTCAATAAAACAATAACCAACAGTGCCCGGTGCCCATATTGGATAATTTGTTTGACCAGCATTTTGTGTGTGTTATCTCTCTGCTCCACATTAGATGCAGCTGTGGAAAACAGTTGCTACTGAATTGACTAATTTGCTTGACTGCATTGTCTGACTGTACTGTCCAGCTTCCTGTACGGTTTCTTTACTTGGATGCATTGGCTAAAAGAAGTCATGCCACACTTGTAAGGCATTTCATCATCCCCTTTATCAAAGTACTCCAAAGCACAGGGAGTTTTGTAATATCTATGACCTGTTTTATTATAGAAACATTTAAATTGGATCATATTCACTCTAGGTTGTAAAAACAATTATGTTTTTCTAGAACAGGAACTGAAGCGTCCACACCATGAAATATAAGGCTATGAACTCCATTTCTTAGATGTTTTGTCATTTGCTCAATAGATTTAAGTTGTGTCTCGACAAGTACAGTGTATGCAAAGTGTGCTTCCCTGACTAACTTTCCCAAAAACTGGTGTGTATTTAGACAACATAACATTAGATTCTCAATACATTTTTTCTTTTAGTTATTTTTGTTTTCTTAATCAGGGTATTTTACTTATTTAGAAGGAACGATTTCAGATGCTCCTGGGGTGCAACCCACAGAGTTTATAACCTACTGACAGAACAAAGAGGTGACAATTTAAGTAAAATATTAACTGCGGTGGTGGTGCTGCGGTAGCGTTGTCGCCTCACAGTAAGACATTGTCCTGTTCGATTCTCAGCTAGAGCGTCTTCTGTGTGGAGACATGCGTGAATGGGCGTACCTTCGTTGAAGGTTGTGCGTCAGGGCCGGCGACTCGGCAAGTAAAAATCTACTGCCAGTCATTAGCGGACTGGAATTCCACTGTGGCGACCCCTAACCGGGAAAAGCCGAAAGACACAACAACAGCAAACAAGAACATAAGTATGATTGAGAGTATAAGTGAGTAGCTGGCACAAAACAATATGTACAGTATTAGTTTTAACAGAAGTATAGAAAATTGAGACATACAGCATGTACAGTACAAAATAGCTATACTTAAAGATAATACACAGATTTGGACTACATGAAAAGAGACATTGAGGAGCTCTCTGATTATGTAGCCCAGGCAGGTATGACCCTGACCTTGAGCAGTATCCTACCTTCACCAAGAATGATGCCACAATACAGAGATAAGATGATCAGCTTTAACAATTGGCTTAAACACTGGTGTCATTCAAAGGGGATCCAGTATCTGTCTGCCTGGGATGACATGCTGGACAAGCCACGCTGCTTCGCAAGGGACGGCTTGCACCTGTCACCCCTGGGATTCCGGATATTGGCAAAGGCTCTTGCCACCCCATAGTGCCTTTTTAGGCAAGGCTCAAATTCTAAACCTACCACCCTAGAACACAAAAAAGGAAAAAACTAAGGGTAATGCTGCTCAATGCCAGAAGTCTCAATCTCAAAATGCACGCACTCGAGGCCCTTCTCAGTATGGAGAACATCGATGTCTGTGCTGTGACAGAAACCTGGTTCAAGGCTCCTGAGAGCACCCCAGCGCTATCAGGTTTTACCTCATATCATGCGTTCCGGCCCCAAAATCCAGACAATACCAAGAAAGGAGGGGGGGTATCCATATTCATCAAGGACACCCACACCTCAAGACTGGTGGCAACGCACGATGCATCGGAGACCATCCAGGTGCAATTAACCATAGGCAAGACTGCTCTGCAAATTGTAGCATGTTACAGGCAACCCTCACAAACTCAGGAACCTCACATGGCCTTCCTGAAAACATTAGAGGGGATAAATGTATCACCAAACACCATCATACTAGGTGACTTCAATTACCCTAATATAGACTGGGAACACTACTCAAGCCCAAACACCCTAGCCCAAAAGTTCCTGGAATTCATAAACTCAAATGCCATGGAACAACTAGTCACCATCCCCACAAGAGGAGATAACATACTTGATCTCATCATCACGAACATGGGAGCACAATGTTCAACACCGGAAGTATACCCCTCACTGGTGAGATCAGATCACAAACTAATCTCGCTGGAGGTCCTCATCCCACCCCACCTGAAATAAAAAAGACCACAGTAAAGAACTTCTCAAAAGCCGACTTCACACTTCTAAAGACTAGTGTGGTCTCCTTTAAGGCCCCGAGCCGGCGGAAAACAGTACTCAAGCCGCTGAATCACTTACAAACGCCTTCTACCAGCACCTGCAGGACTGCATGGATAAGGCAATCCCAAACAAAACAAAGACTCTTAGTACCAAAGGCAAGCGTCCAGTCTGGTGGACCCCAGCCATAAACAAACTCTACAATAAAAGGAGGAAGCTACTACAAGATAGAGCAAAATCCTTAAAAGGTAAGACACCCTTGATCACTATAAGTAAAAACTAAGAGCTCTCATAAAATCATCCAAAGCAAATTTCGAGAGAAAAATAGCTAAAGACTCAAAAGACAATCATAAGGCCTTCTTTAGCTATGTTAGAAACCTAGGAGGAAACTCCCAGATATGCTCAGAACTAGTTCAAAATGATGTGAAGATTACTCATCCTACAGACATTGCCAACATACTGGCTGACAGGTTCAGTGCAAACTTCTCCCCCGCCCCCAAAAGGAGAGATATCTATACGAAACGATTGCAGCCCCCAAACATCTCCAGCCCAAGTGAGAACTGCTCTCTCCAAAGCAAAAACACAGCATCCATGGGACCTGATGGTGTCCCCGGCTGTGTGCTCCACAAACTCAATGAGGAATTAAACCCACAGCTAGGACAGCTGTTTAATCAAAGTCTTACCTCTGGATACGTACCCAGGAAGTGGCGCACTCCAAGGGTGGTCGCACTTCAGAAAGGCGGTGACCCCAGCGACCCTGGAAATTACCGCCCATTAGCTTGACAAGCCTTATCTGCAAAGCCATGGAGAGGATCATAATGGACCTCATAAATAAAGACATAGAGAATTTGCAGACTTTGGATCCAACCCAGTTTGGCTTTGTCAAAGGCAGATCATGCCTTTAAACTTGGTTGACTTCTTGAAACAGTCACCAAAGCCATTGACGAGGGAAAGGCAGTCCATACAGCCTACCTCGATCTGGCTAAGGCCTTCGATACAATACCCCACTCGGGTATCATTGAAAAACTCATCAGCTTAAATGTTAACCCATACATCACAAGATGGGTTGCAAACTGGCTGAGTGACAGAACCCACAGGGTCAGAGTTGCTGGCGCCATGTCAGACTCAAAACCTGTCACAAGTGGTGTCCCACAGGGCTCAGTCCTGGGCCCACTCTTGTTTGCCATCTACTTTTCCGAAGTACAAGCAAACACAGGAGGGTTATGGCTGACAAAGTTTGCAGATGACTGCAAACTGGGCGCCATAGTAGAAAACACATCTGACACAGATATCCTTCAGAAGGGTCTCACAGAAACGGATAACTGGTGCCAGAGCCACGGCCTGAAGTTAAATGCCAAAAAATGCATAGTCATACCCTTTGGGAAAAACAAGGTTACCCCTAGCTACCAAATAGGTGGCAATCCACTGAGCACAGAAGAAGTTATCAGGGACCTGGGGACCCAGGTTGATAGTAGTCTGTCATTCGACACCCATGTAGCTAAAGTAGTTAGGAAGACCTTCTACATTGCCCACCTTATCATGAAGGGATTCTCATCTAGATCAAGGGAGGTCATAGTCTCCCTTTACTCATCACTCATCAGACCAATGATTGAGTACAATGCCCCATTCGGGATGTATCTGACCCGACACTTGCAGCAGCTGGAGAGGCCACAAAAGTTCCTCACCAAAAGGATAAAGGGTCTCAAAATCTGTCCTATGCTGCCCAACTGAAAGAACTCCAGCTCTATTCAGTCGCCACCGCTTGCTCAGAGGTGACCTTTGCCTAACATACAAGGCCATGTCAAACCCAGATTTGATTAATATGCTTCACCTCAAAAATCTAGATCCATCAGAGCCACAAGGGCGGGAGACTTAAACCTCGACACGGCTATTAATAGGACGTGCTGGAGGGATAGATTCATCACCCAAAGACTCCCTATGCTGTGGAACAAAATCCCGGTACATGTGAGGCAGAGCACCTCGCTGGCCTTGTTCAAGAGAAATCTTGACCAATGGATGGGAGATCGCAGATATACCCCAGGGATTACCTCAGTGTCACTGCTCGACAGAGGCACAGCAAAATAACGGGTATAGTTCCCCATACTAAAGGGGTGGCGTAAGCCACAAAACGATGGGCTAGGCTTGTAAATGCCCTCGGGCAGATAGCCTAGTATGAACCTATGAACCTATGAACCTATTTGTCATGAAACAAGTGCTAACAAGGGACAGTGGAGCTGAGCTTTTAAAGAGAAAGAGCCTGACGTGTGGTGTATGAAAAAGGTGAGGTAGAATAAGAGAGGAGAAGGGGATGGAGAGAAAGAGAGAGAGAGGAAGACTTCTCAATGTTGTGAGAGTATGCAGCCTTTACTTACTATTTCATGCTTTATACTGAGGTATCCAGAAGATCTCAGGTGTACATAAGGAGATGTGCTACTGTATGTATGTATTCCAGTTCCTCTCATTTTACTTTTGTAATCTAGAACAGAAAAGCACAATGACAAGTAGGCCCTTCTGTTTCAATGTGCTTAATTGAATGTTTTCCCTGCTTTCACAGTGTATAAGCTAGAACTGACATTCCTGTCTCCCTTGAGTGTCGGGTGTTGTCATGGTAAAGCATTTAGCATTAGAGTTGTTTCCCAGAATGGTAACCCACAGTATAGTAGATTGCATTTGTTTACAATGAAGGTCCACTGGGCCTAGGTGAGCCCATTTTCAGTGGAGGTCCCGGGGAGAAAAGCTCCACATTAAATTAAACATGTTGCAGATTACAATAAAACATAGAAATATAGTTGCAGTTACATAGATAGCTATAAGGCAATACATACAAAATACAGACATATAGTTACAGTTACATAGATATCTAGAAGGCAATACATAAAAAATACAGACATATAGTTACAGTTACATAGATAGCTAGAAGGCAATGCAGTAACAGTCTTAGGCATTGATTTAACTGTGATATTTAGAACATATTAGATACATACATATTGACCAGTTGAGTGGAAAGAGGAGGGGTAAAGTGGGAGTGGCACAATAGGGGAAGAAAGTGGTAGGTGTGATTAGAGAGGGTTATATTTGGGCATAACCAGCAGGAGGAGAGGTGTTGTCTAAGAGATTTTTTAAAGAGTGCAGGGTACGTGATGGAGGTTATTGTGGATGGGAGGGTATTCCAAAGTTTGGAAACAGTGAAGGAATATAGCATTTGACCGGCTGGGAGTTGGGTTTTTCTACTTTAAGCAGTGTTTTATTTTCTGATCTAGGAGGTCTATTTGGTTGGTACAATAATAGTAAGGAGGACAGAGAGGGACATGCTGTGGGTTTTTCATTTTATGTGCAGTAGTTAAGTGCAGGTATTTGAGATAGAGTGGTAGCTCTAGCCAGTTTAGTTGCTGCAGCGAGGAGCAGTGGTGAGATGAGGATATAGCATTTCTGACTACCTTATAACATGAGCCAAGCTCTGTTTTAAGAGATGAGTGGATATTTGTGAGGATAGGGGCACCATATAGCAGGGATGAAAGTAGAAAGGCTGAGGCTAGAGCCTTTTTAGCAGTGTTGTTGAGGTAATAGCTATGCCTATAAAGGGTGCCCAGTTTCTGATGTGTTTTTTTGATGTTATTGAGTATGTGGAGGTGAAACGTTAGGGTTTCATCAGTAATGACTCCTAACAGTTTAATACCAGAGACTACTTCAATGGTGGTATCATTTTGGGAGTGGAGAATTCAGTCCTATTTAGGGAGGTTGTGTTTTTGGGAGAGACTAGGATCAGTTTAGTCTTGTTTGGGTTGAGAGCAAGGTGATTGCTTGGCATCCATTTTTCAGTGGACGTGAAGGCATTTTGGGTTAGTAGTTGTAGCTCAGAAGGGGTTTTAGCAGTGCAGATGATTGTCAAATCATCTGCATATTGGATCACGGTGCCATATGTAAGGGAGTTGTGGAAGTTATTGATGAATATATTGAATAGAAGGGGGCCCAGTATGGAGCCTTGGGGGACACCTGTGGAGATGCTGAGGAAGGGGAACAGGATTGTTGCCATTTAGTTGATTGATGTCTGCCAGAGAGGTGGTTTGAGAACCAATTTAGAGTTGGGGTGAGACACCTAAATTGTTGAGTTTAGAGAATAAAAGGGGGTGTGAGATAGTATTGAAAGCTTTTGAAAGGTCAAGAGTGCAGAGACGATCAGACCGGAATCATGTGCTCGATTTACTGTATCCGTAAAGGAGATGAGAGCTGTGTTTGTGCTATGGCCTGGTCCAAAGCCATGTTGGGTTGGGGTGAGAAGTTGGTTATGAATTAAATGGTTGAGAAGTTGTGTATGGAGACATTTTTCTAATATTTTTGAAATGGGAGAGAGGATAGCAATGGGCCTAAAGTTGGAGATGTCTGAATTTTTGCCGCCTTTGTACAGAGGACAAATTTATGCTTTCTTCCAGATATTTGGCATGTGGGATTCTTGGCTTGATCTATTGAGAAGTATACTAATGGGGTAAGCGATGGAGCTTGTGGATATTTTTAGGAGTTCAGCAGTTAAGTTGTCAGGAACACAGGTGCAAGATTTGAGTTTTAGAAGGAGTTTCTTTATGATGCATGTGGGAATGGGTGAAAAAGAAAAATTTGGTGGAGGGGAAGGTTTAGAATGATCAGATTGTTGGTCTAATGAGTTAGTGTTAGAAGGAGAGAAAGTGGTGGTCAGCTTGGCAATGGTGTTGAAATATGAGTTAAAGAGAGAGGCTGTATCAGAAGGGGTTTTGTCAGGGTATGGGCAAAGATTGGTGTTAGAGCCTGGGTGTATAAGGGAATTTATTGCTCCCCAGATTTTTTGTGGGTTTAGCCTATGCTGGTCCTATAGTTTGTGGAAATATTCTTTTTTGTTTTTGTTACCTGCCATTTGGCCTGATTACGTAGTTTGTATAGTGCCAGGTCAGCTGGGTTTTTATATTTTTGCCATAATTTCCAAGCTTTGTCTCTAGTGGACATAATTTGCTTTGTGGATTTGGTGAGCCAAGTGGCATGATTAGTCTTGACTCGTTTTAGTCGGGGTGGTGCTACCTTATGTAAGATTTTGAGAAATGTTGGATTGAATAATTCAACTGCATCATCAAGGGGAATGATTTTTAATGGTGCCCAGTTGGTATGCTGTAATATTTTGTTTAGGGTTTCTGAAGAGAATTGGGATAGGTCTCTAGTTTGTTTTAATTGGTGGTTACTAACAGTTGTGGAATTTTTACGTATAGCGAAGGCTGGTAAGTGGTCACTGATGCTGTTTGGTAATGTTCCAATGGCAGAGATCTTATGTGGATCAGCTACAAGGATCCAGTCTAAGACTGAGCCTTGTTTTTTTTTATTGGGCCTAGTTATTTCAGAGATAAGCTGGGTGTAGTTGAATAGGTTGATGTTAGTTTGGGGGTTTTGGTTAGAGATATGCAACCAGTTAATGTTTACATCCCCTAGGATGATTGCTTCATTTTGAATATTTTTGGATGACCAAGCTAGAATTTCCTCTAGAATGGGAATGTTGTCACCTGGGGGACTGCATGATACTATGATGCAGAGGGTTTTATAGTTATTTAGTTTTAGAAGGATTGCTAAAAGTTCTGCTGAGGAGAACTGTGGAATGGGTTTAGTGAAAGGGACTATGGTATAAATATTTGGGCATATCAAGGTGACACCACCACCTTTTCTATGTGGTCTGCCATTCCTGAGGCAAGTATAGTCGAGGGGTAGGAATTCTGTGTTGTTGATGAATGGTTTGAGCCAGGTCTCGGTTATGGCAGTGAAATCAGGTTTGATTTGATGTAACCATGCATGGAAGTGGGGAATTTTATTTCTAATGCTTTGTAGATTGATGGTAGTAAAGTTTAAGGATTTTATGGAGTTGGGTTGGTTGTGCATTTTGGGCTGTGGCTCTGGGTTTGGGTGTATGTCTCCACATTTTATTAAGTTAGAAAGGGTGGTTTGATTTATAGGGTGTTGTTGTTTGTTAGTTTTATAGTGGTAGTCTAGTTTAGGATAATTATAGTGGACTCTGTGTAGATGGAGGATTTTTACTTTAACTTGTAAAATTATGTCTGGAGAAAGTAAAGTAGAGCCTATTGTGGAGTAACTTGGAAGAGTCTGTATGTGCATGGATGTTGAGTGTGATGGTTTGAAAGGTATGTGGTTTGTGTGATATGATGTAAGGTGGAGGAGTAGCTAGAGATGAATGGAGATAGGATTATGATATTAGTGTATATAGGCATTATAGTGCATAGTGTGTTGCAATTTCACACCAAAAACATGGAAAAAGGAAAGTACTTTAGAAGCTTTTGTTTAGCACTTCTAAGCACCGTTAAGGTCTGATGTCGAGCTAGGAAATAAAAGCACATTGTACCAGCCAGAAAAGAATAACAGCAGAAGGTAAAATAGCGTTATGAATTGTTACAAACTTCTTTCCACACTTGTAGACGAAAATGTAAATGTGTGTCAGAACATAGTGTCTAACAGCTTTTAAAGCCATTCATTTTTTTGTGTTTTACTGGCTTTTAAAGGCTGTGTTTTTTACTGTTGGTCTAGGTGCTAGAAGTCTAATATTGAAAGCATCCTTTTACCAGTTAGGTTTTATTTTTTATTCTTCTTGTCTACAAGTGCCATGGCCAGCAATCGGCTACTCAGAGAAGCCTTCTAGGATTATTACAATCTTGGAAGAGACTGTTGTAGTACCAAGCTATATAATGGTGCCATTTGTAAAGAAACAAAATAAATATTTTTTACTGTAACAGGAAGTGCTTTCTAGCTGAAGATGGAGGCCGCCATCGCCAGAAAGTCAGCGAGGAGCTGTGATCACTGAAAATATTATTTGATTGAGTTTCTGTTTAAAAGCTGCAAACACGGTGCCTGATTTCAGAAGTTTCTGCACTTGAAACAGAAACCTGGATTAAGGCTCCAGAGAGCACCCCAACACTAACAGGCTACAACTCATACCATACATTTTGGCCACAGAACCCAGACCGAAATACAAAAGGTGGGGGAGTATCTATATTCATCAAGGATACCTACACCTCCAGGTTAGTGGCACAGCATGATGCTTCAGAAATCATCCACGTGCAACTAACAATGGGCAAAACTGCAATTCAAATTGTAGCTTGCTGCAGATCACCCACCATGTCCCAGGACCCCCATTCCTCATTTCAGGAAACACTGGGAAACATAATGGTCCTACCAAACACCCTAATATTAGGTGATTTCAATTACCCAAACATTAACTGGGATAACTACTCAAGCACTAACTCCTTTGCCCAACACTTCCTAGAATTTATAAACTCAGACGCCCTGGATCAACTGGTCAACACTACCACCAGAGGAGACAATATATTGGACCTGGTCATCACTAACATAGGCGACTGGTGTTCCACACCGGAGGTCAAACCCTCGCTGGTTAGATCTGCCCATAAACAAATCACTGTGGATATTCACATTCCACCCCCACCCCCAGTCAAGGAAACCACCGTGAAAAACTTTTCAAAAGCAAACTTCATGTTACTTAAGACCAAGGTGGAAAGTTTCAAAGCCCCCATGCTAAAGGATAATGCTGTCCAAGCTGCAAAATCCTTTACTAATGCATTCTACGGGCACCTACAAGAATGCATGGATTGTGCTATCCCAAGCAAAACCAAGACTCACTCCTCCAAGAAAAGGAAACCAGTCTGGCGGACCCCTGCCATAAACAAGCTATACAACAGAAGGAGAAAACTAGTACAGAAAAGAGCAAAATCCCAAGAAGGGATGACATCCCTGATCAGTATCAGCAAGAAACTACGATCCCTTATAAAATCATCCAAAGCTAGCTTCGAAAGAAAAATTGCCAAGGACTCCAAAGATAACCACAAGGCATTCTTTAGCTGTGTCAGGAATCTAAGTGGCAATGCTCAGATCTGCTAGGAGTTAGTGCAGAATGGCACAAAGTACACTGAACCGACCGATATCGCCAACATCCTGGCAGACAGGTTCAGTGCAAACTTCACCCCCTCTCACCCCCAAAAGGGTCCATAAACATAACAGAAGAATGTAGAGCCCCTGAAATCACAGACCCTCAGGTTAAAACAGCCCTCTCCAAAGCCAAAAACACAGCATCAATGGGACTGGATGGATTCCCAGGCTACGTTCTACACAAGCTCAAAGAAGAACTAACCCCTCACCTAAACACACTGTTCAAACTCAGCCTCTCCACAGGCTATGTACCCATAGAATGGCACACAGCAACGGTTACTCCGCTCCACAAAGGTGTAGCCACAACAGACTCCGGGAACTATCCCCCTATAAGCCTGACTAGCTTGGTCTGCAAGGCTATGGAGCGCATCATCATGGAACTTATTAACAGAGACATTGGGAACCTCCAAACACTGGACTCTACCCAGTTTGGCTTTGTTAAGGGCAGATCATGCCTCCTAAACCTGGTGGACTGCTTTGAGACAATTACCAAGGCTATAGATGAGGAAAAGGTGGTACACACAGCCTACCTAGACCTCGCGAAGGCCTTTAACACCATTCCCCATTCTGGTATTATAGAGAAGCTCACCAGCCTGAACATAAACCCCTGTGTCACAAGATGGATTGCCAACTGGCTCACGGACAGAACCCACATGGTGAGAGTTGCGAGAGCTGGGTCCGACTCTAAACCGGTTACAAGTGGCATTCCCCAGGGCTCAATCCTAGGACCCCTCCTGTTCGGCATATACTTCTCAGAAGTACAGGCAAGCACAGGAAGACTGTGGCTGACCAAGTTCACAGACGACTGCAAACTAAAGGCTATAATTGACTCTCTGGCTGACAGAGACATCCTCCAAAAAGGTCTCACTGAGACAGATACCTAGTGTCAAAATCATGGCCTCAAGCTAAATGCCAAAAAGTGCATAGTCATCCCCTTTGGAAAAAACAAAGTACCCACAAACTACCACATAGGTGGTGGTCCCCTAAATACAGAAGACAAAATAAGGGATCTGGGGACCCAACTAGATAGTAATCTCTCCTTTGATAATCACATTGCCAAAGTGGTTAGAAAATCCTTCTATGTGGCCCACCTAATCACAAAATGGTTTGCATCCAGATCAAAAGAGGTCATTGTGCCCCGCTACTCATTACTCATCAGACACATCATAGAGTATAACGCCCCATTTGGGATGTACCGTACAAGACACCTGCAACAGCTGGAAAGACCACAGAAGTACCTCACCAAGAGGATCAGTGGCCTCAAACAGATGCCCTATCCAGCTGTATCCAGTTGCATACTGCTTACTCAGAGGTGATCTCTGCCTGACATACAAGGCCATGTCCAACCCAGAATTGATGGACATGATCCACCTAAAGAAAACCATATCCCTTCAAGCCACACGCTCTAGGGATCTAAACCTCACCACAACAACAAATAGGATGTGCTGGAGGGATAGATTCCTGTCCCAGAGACTTCCCATGCTTTGGAACAAGATTCCAATCTACATTAGGCAGAGCTCCTCACTAACACTCAAGAGAAACCTTGACGAGTGGATGGGAAACAGAAAATTTACCCCGGGGATCACTTCAGTGGCTCTGCTGGACAGAGGCACAGGGAACTAATCTAAGGGGGCAGCGAAAGCCAACACATTCTGGCTAGGTTTATAAATGCCTTCGGGCAGATAGCCTAGTACCTACCTATGAACCTATGAATGCTTATTCAAAGACAACTGCTATACAGAGGATAATACATATATATGTTAATGAATGCTATGAGGATTTATATTCCAGTTGTGGTGGTGGTATAGTCTATAATCTTTGAAGAATATATAAAACCATCACATACCAAAGATTTTATGTATGAGTGTGTCATCCGTCCTGAATACAGTCTATGTGTGACCTACAGAAGTCAATACAGGCTGTCTTCCTAACAAATGATATTAACGTAATTACCAGAAGGCTCTGAATGTAAGACCAAAATCTGGTCAGGAAAGCAACAGAAGTGGTAAACAAAAAGAAACAAAACAGGAGTAAGGGGGCTTCTTACACCTTTCAACATGCAAATGTTGAAAATGGGTACAAAGGCCCTTGAAAAGTAGATACATCCTGTCAGAAAATCTGGGCATGTAATTAGCATATCATTTGAATACCAAATAGCACATAACTCTTCCCACATCCAAAAGGAATATGGGATACTACTCAGAAACACCTTAAAAAAACAGTGTGTGACAAAAATGATGGAAACGTATAAGCACATTATCAAAGAGAGAGTGTAAAATTTAAAAACTTTAATGAACTGTACTGCATAATTCTGCTACACAAGGGGCATATAGTTTTGCTTCTGAAAAGGGAGATATAAGTTGTGCATCCTCTTTCTTTAAATTATTGTTGCCAATAGCATGTTGGTCATGTAGTGTGGTTTTCTGTGTACTAGACAGCTTCATAATTCACACGTGATGAGGAAGATTCAAAACATTGAGTAAAGGAGTAAATCAAGTGTAAAAGCAGGTGCATTCTTCCAAAATAAGTGGAGTTGAGAAGTCCAGGGCACTGTATAAAAGTGGAGTGTCTTGTCATATTCATTTGGTAGCTATTCCTATCCCATCTTAGGAATGAAATGGTTATGGAATTCACTTAGTGTTTGAAAATGCATAGTTTTGGACTTTAGGCAGACTGCTGAAAAAATGAAGCAAACAAGAAATATATGGTAAAGACATCCCCTTCATTTTAAGTATAAAAAAATGGAAGCCTGCAGAACTGTAAACAAAATCAGAGGAAAGATGTAGGAGCAGTTAGGTGAGAGGGAAGTGTGTATGTAAAAGGATAACTAGAAAAATCACATGAGTCTATTACATAATGTACTCATCTGAGGAAGAAAATGTCATTGTGTCTGCACAACAGAAACATAGGACTCATAGCAAAGGAAAATGAAAAAGGCAAGTATGGTGCTACTGTAATACAGGCTGGAGAGTGTGTGTGTGTGTGTGTGTGTGTGTGTGTGTGTGTGTGTGTGTGTGTGTGTGTGTGTGTGTGTGTGTGTGTGTGTGTGTGTGTGTGCGCTCTTTGGGGCTGGGGTGGTTGCAATAAACCTGAAGGATGGATAATGTACAACATAGAAAAAGTACAGCATGAGTTGAAGGACAAAGTTATGTCTAAGATAATGACCCTGAAACTGGAATGGGTACAGAGGCAATCAGAAAATACAATGACAAGGATGACAACTTGCTTGCATTCTTAATTAGAAGATGAAAACAGCAAAGAGTTGTAAATAATAGGGGAGCTCAACTTTCCCACAGTTAAAATGGACAAAAAAGGAGAGAGAGAGAGATCATTTAAGCAGAAGGCAGGGGAGCCAGAGAAGAGATTCCTCTGAGGCAGGCAAAAACAGTGACTAGGTCCTATTAAGGTTTGTAATTTTTGACACTCTTAGGACGGTAGAAGGTCAGTAAGGCAGCACCTGGTAAGAGTGTTCTTTGATCTGTCTCTAAGAAATTACAGAAATGAGTAGTAAAGTCAGAGGTACTGGAAAGGTTGTGGAACTGTACAAAAGCACCAAGTGGTTGTGTCAAACTCATGAGGAGACAGATATGAACAGGAGACTCTGATGTCTGAAGAATGATATTAAGGATTTTAGAAATTAAATTAGAGGGCTTTCAAAAGAGTGAGAGATGGTAGTAGTAAACAGGATGGTCCATGTGAAAGCTATGGAAAAGAAGCTGAAGGTATGAGGAAGGCCAAAGCAAATTCAAAACGTATGACTATGGAAAGAGCAGATGGTTATAAAATAGAATGTAGATATAGCAGATCCAGATAAGTCAGAGCTAAGGTCAATAATGGGAAACTTGTGAATGTGTTATACCTGAACTTCAATGAGGCCTCTAATACCATGCCATTCAGGGAGTTGCTGGGAAAGATGGTGGTAGTGGAGATGGGATGCCAGTTCAAAAGGTGGACAGGACATTGTTGACAAGCAGGATATATGAGCTAGTGGTAAAAGGGGCAGATGATTAGCAGTAAACCAAAAATTATCATAGAGCTGCAGGACCTTGTATTAGGATAAGACATGGTTAGCACATTTACAACCACCACAGTGCGGAACAGAAATACTATCTGTTGACATCACTGAAACTGAAGCAGTCTTCAAAAAAATCTCCAAGAGTATATGGCACAAATAAGTGGCAGCTATGATTTAATGCAAACAATTGAAAAGTGATATACTTTTTGGAGGGAGCAGGGAACATCATGTCTGCTAAAGTGTAGACTGGGCGTAGAAATTTACAGAACAAAAAAAAATCCACATGGGCTCACAACCCCTACATTTAGTAATGCAGCAAAGTTCAGTCTTCTTTATGATAAAGGCAAACAAAATATTGGGTTGAGGGTAATTGTGTGGAAAACCAATTTCATCTGACTACAGTTCAGAGCACTGCTTACATTGAATCTACAATATTGAAAATTTCTTTTGGAGGAATAGCAGAAGATTAGACAGCAACCTGGTTAACAGTGTCAAAGGGAAGACATGTTCACAGTGTACTCAAGTCAGAAGAGAAGAGAGAGTGAGACATGATGGAGGAAGAAATAAGAGTGATATACTATGGTTGACAGATTGAGAGTGACTTAAAGAAGCAGTATTTACAGAGAGTGTGGTAGGACCATAGGGAAGACCTGCCAGAAAAGTTAATACAATACAGGTCAACAGGGAGTTTCAGGAGAGTTAGAAGAGCATTACCAGGCCAGGAAGAGGATATGGGAAGCAGCTACATAGAGGGATAGGTAGAAATTGATCACTGAACCTTTGCTGTCTTAGTCATAAGGTGTTTTCTGTGTGTATGTCCACACAAATGGAAATATATATGAATTTGTGGAGACAAGTGAAACAGGGAAATAAAGTAATTCATCAACTACAAATTAACCCAGGTCTGTTGATATAAATTGATAAAGACCTGACTATGACCAAGGTGACCCAAATATGACTAGCAGCTCTAGCACCCATTGAGGCTGGCATGGAGGAGGAGAGGAATAGCAAAGGTTAAGTCTGCTTACCTTTTTTTAGAGTGAGGGGGTGTGCACGTGAGCACTTTCTACAGTAGAATTCCTTCTTGAGGCTATGGCTGACATGGAGGTGCTTGCCTACAAATGGAGAGGTAGGAGCAATTCGTCATGTCAGGAGGAGGAATGACATGCATCACAAAGGCCAACTATACATCGACCTTTTGTATTAGAATGAGCACATGTAGGGAGTCAGGACTGAAAGGAAACACCTCGATACTCCTTGTAATAATGGCACCAGAACAAAGGAACCATAAGGCTCTCACACAGAGCAGAATGAACGGACCAAACATAGCAACCAGGGGATAAGCTTGATGGTCCAAGACTGGGGCAAAAAAGTCATTAACTATAAAGTAACAAATAACTACTGTATATCATTTCTCACTTAGGAAAAACCACACAGCAGTAAAACAAATCTATGAGGTGTTCCATGCCAGTAACTCATAAGTGCTGTTTGACCAATAAAATGAACATGGGGAATTACTTCCAAGACGGCTTCACACTGATCAATAGTTTAATTTCAATTCTTCCAGTGTGAAAAGAGAAACTGAGAGATAAGGGTTGGTAATTCTGACAGTTTTAGTAAAAATCAGTTACTGGCTAGTAAGTTCACTGCCTGGATTCCAGCGGAGAAGAAACTTAGGGAACTTGAAAGAAAATCAACTGGAAAAAGTGAAGAGAAAACACTGACTGGGAAGACTCATGCAGTTGTTCAGCAAAAAGCAGTTTAATCTCCAACAAGATGGCTTCCAGTAATTTAGAGAAAGAAAATGAATGTGCTCAGAGCTGGTTTAACTAAATGAAACACTTAAAATGAGTGTATCAAGTGAAATAACAAAAGACTGTGAAAACCAGAAGAAGCTTTAAATATATTTTCAGATGAACTGTTAAAACTGCAAAAAAACGTCAAAATGAAGAAAAGGCTGGCTGAGTATGACACTGCTCAAGATGAGCTTTTTCAAAAAAAATAGCAGAGTTAGAAAACAGCACGCAAAGAAAACCTCAGATTTTCTGCTGTACCAGAAAAACTGTGAGGAACAGACTTCATTGCATGAAAGCACCAATAAACAACTGGATGGGTATTCCATAGCAGGATTTTTTTTAATTGAAAGGACACAACATGTGTATGCTCCAAACATGGCCATGACAAAGTTGCCAAGACCTGTATTAGTAAAGATACAATCATACCAGCAGAATGAGTTGATCATGACAAAAATGTGGCAAAAGGTAAGTATTAAAAATTGGAGAGAGTAGAGTGTTTGTGGAAAATTATTATTCACTGCACACCAAGCAGAAGAGAAACAAATGTATCACATCAGTCAGGGAATTTCAAGAAGCAAGTGTGAGATTCAAGCTGCTGTATCCAGCTGTCTTCAGAATATTTTTTCTTTGAGGATCAAAGCCATTTTTGATGCAGAACAGACTAAGGAGGAAATATAGAAATTTGTTAAACAAGAAGGAAGCCATCAAACAGAAGGGGAGTCTGCTTCTCATTCTTCTGATAATAAAGTTCATGGAGAGACTTTGCCAGTTAAACCGTTTCCAGTATTCCAATGGAAATGCTTGAGATACAGAAAACAAAAACACTGGAGTTGATTAAAAGAATATGAAGCACTTTGGACTTGAACCAGACTGTGGGGCTGGGAGACAGAGATGAACAGGAAGAAGACCAACAACACTAAAATTAGTGAATACATGTGAGATCATACAGCATCAATCACATTTGTGAATTATGACTTTACAAGAAAAAGTAAATGAGAAAAATTGGACCTTTATTGGCTTTGTTTAACTTGTGAGAGGACTGAAAATCATATACCACACTTCGTCATTAATGTTTGGAAGGATATGGAAAGGAAAAAAAGAATGTAACTGTAAGTAAAATAGTTCTTATTCTTAACAGTATTTGTATAAACATTTCATGATATAAATTGCATGCTATATAGTAAAGCATTTTTAGTGATTGCTGTATGTGATAAAAACAAGTATTTTTTTTCTTTTTTAGTTTTAAGAACTGTAGGTATTACAAACCAAAAAGAGAAGAAATGCTGGGCAAAAGCATGCTTAAGTTAATATGCTGTAATTTGGGGGTGTTGGAGTGGATATGGGGTGTCACAGTGTACTGATTTTAATATATGTAGAAATGAGATGTATTACTCTTACTTTTGCTTAGGCAAATGTCAGGATTAATGTCCTTGGCTTAATCTAGTAATAAGTTTCTTGTATAAGCATGCCTTTTTTAAAGAAATAAGAGAACACTATCAATGTTATGAAAAGTTTTCTTTTAACAAGTAAATGTTCAGTGTGAGTTGGAAAGTCTGTAGCTGAGGACAGCTGTACAGTCTGCTCTTGTGTTTCCGTGGAGACAAGCTGGCACTCAATAAATCCCGAGAGTTATGGACATTGTTTACTGAGAGAAAAGTAAAATTGAAAGGTATTAGGTTAAGTGGCATAGTAAAAAATAAAGTTTGAAATTACTGGAGCTAAATAATAGATAGCAGCATTCCTAGTACCTAAATACTTCAGTGCATTTACTGGAACAGTGTATAATTTAGTTTTATTTAGAGATAGCCAGTGCACTTTTATTCTAAAGGCTAAAAGTTAATGTTTTCTGAAAGCATGCAAGCTGTTTTTCACATTTGGGTGAGGAATAAAAATAATACAAGGGCAGGCAGCAATTTTTGTTAGTAGGAACACAGGCTATAATATATAGCCTAGTATGGATAACCTTAATTTTTAGGTAAGGGAATGCCTGTGGGTACAGCTGTCAATTTAGGGCAGTTATTCTTATCAGGAGGGTTAAACTTCATTAATCTGATGATGTCAATTTTTATTCATTCTTCAACTAATAGGTTCGGATCTGATCCTTGGATCCAGCTTGGCTGTTACACTAACTCATGGCCACCAAAAAACTCTCAAGCTTCTTTCCTACCCATAATGCACCAACACCTAACATTTTTCAGATCTTATTTGCCTCTTTTGTGTCTAGACATGGTTGCCTTCATCTGTCAAGTGTAGAGTGGGAAATAAGTCGTTTTGCATATTACATCCTGAAAACTACTTATTTAATCTTTAATTTTATTTTTAGGTTGTTACCACTGATATTCGTATACTTCATACACATTTGAGTGTACCTTTTTCCTATCATTGTTGGTAGGCTTAGCCTTCCTTCCCTACTCCTTTTACACTTAGTGTATACTTTTTCCTTACCATAGTTGGTATTTTTCTGACACTCTTTACAAGATAATTGTATATCTTCACTTACCATTGTTGGTATTTAGCCTTTTCTCTTTAAAAAAATGATTAGTGATCTTGTTATTATTGTAATTTTTCTGTTTTCAGGATGTCCAAAAAAGCCCCTTAGGAAAAGTGTGATAAGTGTGTGCACAAATTGCCTTATTCTGATGCCCATAATCTTTGTGTATACTGCTTGGGCCAAGATTATTTACAACAGGATTTCAGCATCTGTCGTGGGTTTAACACCCAGAGCATTGGCTAACAGGGTGATTTTGATAAGCTTGCTGCCAATGTCTTTCTCCTAAGCCATTACTGGGGCTCAATCCAGCAAACACAAAACTAAAGACCCTACAAAAAGGTCTAAACTTTCTGAGTCTTCAGCCTCTTCTTCCTCAGAACCTAAAAAGAGAAATTTGACCCAAAATTACTCACTGTCCGACCCTCATTGTATCCTATCAAGTCTGTACCGGTCAACTTATTCTGCTCATCTGGATCCTGTCCCATCCAGAGTGCCTTCTCCTTTTTTAGAGGGTCACTCCAAATCTCGATCCCTTGCATCTTCTCTCTCCACCAGGAGTCTCACAGAAGCAAATATGGAGATGAAATTCTTCATGGCGCAAATTCAGATGAGAGTTCTTATGGCTCCTACCCCTTCAGGTCAGGAAGTCCAATCATCTACTACTCCACCCATTACAGCTCCTTCTCTAATCCAACTTGTTGTTTTAGACTTCTCAGATCTGAGCATTTCAGGTACATCTGGTTCGGATCAGAAGAAAACACTTTCTTTGGATCTAAAAGTCACTCTTAGTACACTAGCTCTAACATCCTTGGAGCCGGATGGCTCTCAGATCTGAAGCATCCCTATCGGGTCCAAGAGGTTGGAGTCAACTCCAAGGTTTTTGGAGCTGTCTCTTCCTATCAGAGCCTTGGCACTGGACAGGTCAGCTCCAACTTCCACCTCGGGTGGATTGTTCTTGGAGCAGAGAGAGGTGATGGACCATAAACTTGTTTTCTCAGCTCTGTTATCTTCCTTCTCTCTCTCTGGGGTGATCTACTTTTGAGGCTGTGAACAGTGTTTTCTGCTTGAGCAGGACAGATGGATCCTACCCCATGGATCCTCCTTCAATTTCCCAGTTGTCTTTGCATCTTGAGCCTTATCACTCCACTCCACATGGACAGCCAGCTCAAAGCCTTCAGACTACCCAGCAGGAAATTCTGATCTCTTCTGATACTTTACTGTATCATCCCACCAAGGAAGTCCCTAGGAAAAGGAAGTGCAAAAGGAGGCACTTGGACTCTCCCCAAGAGTCAGTTATTGAAAGTACTGATTTCGAAGAAGGAGAGGGGTCCCTAAAATCACCACCCGTTGACTCCTTATTTGGAGATATTCTTGAGATTGTTAAGCAAAAGTCTTCCCAAGACCCTTCTCCAGAAGAATCAGTATTTCTGAAGGCCTTTGGTGATGGCCTGTCTACCTCCTAGGTTACTCCACCCACCGATAAGCTCATTGACTTGGTCTGTAGATGGGAGTGGAAGGACTCTGATTTGGTTGAGCCAATCCCCACAAGACAAGACCGGATTCTGATTCCACCTGTAGGTAGGGAGGTTTGGAGTAAGGGGGTGCAGGTAGATGCCATGATGTGGTAGCGGCCACAAAGAATACTGAACAGAGATTTCCACTGTCCATCCTCCTAACAGAGTCTAGGGTGATAGACGTGGGAAGTGTGTTTATGCTTCAGTGACTTTTGCACTTAGGTCATTGTACTATCTGGTACATTTTATGAGATTTCAAAGAGATTAGATTAAAGAGTGATCAAAATCTGTTTAAGGGACTAACTCTGCTGAGGCTCAATCTTCAGTAGCCTCTCAGTTAGCTACCCTTCAAATTATATGTAATTTGTCCATAAGGCTTCTCTCGCATGCTGCAGAAGGCACCTCAAGGGATGCAGATTCAGGTATCTCCATCAGGAGGCATGCCTGGATTCACCTGTGTGTTTCTATGGAGCCCCTCAAGTCCTCATCTGGCAGTGCTCCTTTTGAAGGCACTTCTTTGTTTGGCCCATTAGTGAAGGACACACACTGCAGGTCTGAGAAGGATGGAAAGACCCTGTCTGCAGGGGGTATGCATTTTTCTACACCTCAAAAAACCTTCTCCAGGAATCAAGGGGGAGACTGAAAAATATGGTTCAGAAAGTCCCAAGGTCCTTTCCAAGATGCATGTGGAGATAGCTCCCCTAGAGGCAGAGTGGGTAGCTATAATGGAGGCAGTCAGTGGTCAATTATCTTTGCATCAGAGAGCCTGACTAAATTTAACAAAAGACATTTGGGTGCAATGGATTATTTCCAGAGATTACATAATTCCCTTTTCCCTACCTCCTCCACCAGTATACAAAATTCCCGATGTTCTACCCAGTTAGAGGAAAACAGCAACACAAGAGATACAAAAGCTGTTAGAAACAGAGGGTCATCCAAGAGATCCCACCAGACCAGATAGAATCCGGAACTTACTCAAGATTCATTTTAGTGCCAAAGCAAATGGGACTGGAGACTGATTTTGGATCGCTGTATGTTGAACATGTTGGTTAGACACATAAAGTTTTGGATGGCCACTGTTCAGTCTGTTCTGCCATTTTTGGGCAAGGATGAATGGATGCGGTCAGTATGCCTTCAGGATGTATACTATCAAAAAAAAATTAATTGACAGTCCAGAAGGTAGTTATGCTTCTGGTTGGGAGCCAGTCAGTATCAGTTCAGAGCACTGTCCTTTGGTCTAACCACAGCCCTAAGGGTGTTTACCAAATGTATGGCAGTAGTAGTATCTCACTTGTGACTGCAGAGATTCTGAGTGTTTCTGTATTTAAACGACTGGCTCATTACCACCCCAACCAGGCATTTACTCATAAAAGCATACAACCAGGTGCTGTGGACTTGTTTAGATGTAGGATTAACCATAAATTACAAGTCTCATTTAGGACCTTCACAGACACTGGAATTCATAGGAGTGGTTTTCAACACAGTATCACCGACAGCTTCTCTTCTTCTCTCAAGAGTATAGGACTATCAGATTCGAAGTCAGAAAAATAATTCACAGTAGCAAAACCCCAACCAGATTGATTCTTCAAGCTTTAGGGTCAATCTCAGCAGCCATAGTAGTGGTTCCTTTGGCAAGATTTCATATGAGGATACTTTAGTGGATGCTAGCAACACAGTGGTTGATTCTTTATCAATTCATGCCAGCCCCAATAATAATCATCTAGACATGCAAAAAGTATCTTTGGTGGTGGATTCATTCAGATCAGGTTCTACAAGGCAGAGCTTTTATTCTCCCTCCCAAGAATATAGTGACCACAGATGCATCCCAGTTTGGATGGGAGGCATTTTTGGGAAGAGCAGTGCTGTTAGTGTTGCATGCATTCCAAGACTTTCTCCCTCTCAGGACAGTTGTAATCCAGACAGATATAGTTTGGTATATCAACGAGAACCAGATCTTACCCTTTGCATCGAGAAGCCCTCAGAGTGTGGCAATGGATGATATCTTCCAACTGTTTTCTGATAGCAAATCCAACTGCTTTCTGATAGCAACGCATATTCTGCACAAGTCCATTGTGATGGCAGACAAACTGAACAGGGTCCATTCTACTGCCTCATGAGTGGTCTCTCAACAACCAAGTGATGGATGTAATTTTCAGTCAATGGGAGAAAGCCTTGCTGTGATCTTTTTTGCTTCTCCCCTAAACAACATGTGCTGAGCCCCCCACCAGGAGAATCACTGAAGGATGCTATACTCCATGATTGACCCCCTGGTCTTCTGGATGCCTACCTTCCAACCCCTCTAATTCTCAAATTCCTGCAGAAAGCAGCCCGGTTGAAGAGCAAAGTCATCCTCATTGCACCTCTTTGGCCACAGCAGGTTTGTTTTCCCTTTCTTTGGCCTTACCTGCAGTACCCACCTTGGATTCCGGATCCAACTCCAGACCTTCTGACCCACCCAACAGGAATGGTTCACTCAGACATCTCAAACCTCCAACTAACAGCATGTTTTCTCCAATTCCTTTAATAGCCGGACAACCAATGCTGTCTTCCCATGTCTGTAACATACTTTTTTCTTCCCGTAAACCCTCTACTAGGAAACTCTACAGGAGTAAATGGACAAGGTCAGTTTACTGGGCAGAGCAAAATCAAGTGGACCCCTTCTCAGCTCCAATACAATCTGTTCTGGAAATTTTGGCGAGTCTTTTTAATGAAGGTGCTAGTTCATCAGCTATTAAACTCCAGCTAGCAACAAACTCTAGTTTTCATGTTGAATTTCAAAATTCTTTGTTTGCTTCGTCCAAATTGTGCAAAGCATTCTTGAGGGGAAATCTCCTGCTAAGACCCTCTTATAAGGACCCACTCTGCCATGGGATTTAAATTTGGTACTACAAGCCTTAATTCTTTCTCCCTTTGAGCCAGCAGCTAAATGTGATCTAAAATTCTGACCTGGAAAACTATCTTTCTAGTGGCATTTACATCTGCTAGAAGAATATCAGAACTTCTGGAATTATCTTATGATCCTCCATATTTGATTTTTCATAAGGACAGGGTAATGCTATGTACCAGTGGTTTCTTCCTTCCTGAGGTGGTGTCAGAATCCAAAATCACCCAACCCATTAACTTGCCAGTCATCTTTCCTAAATTTACAAGTAAAGGTGAATATCTTACACTTATTGGATGTCCATAGACCATAGACAATTATGTTTTTACTTACACAGAACAAAAGAAATTAGGAAGAGAGATCAGCTGTCTCCTTTGCACATACTCAATTGGGCGAATCAGTTACAAAGGTAATCCTAGCTAGATGATTGACTGATTGCATGTCATTTATCTATAACAAGTTGAATCTCTCCCCACCAAAACATTTAAAAGCTCATTCAACCAGATCTATGGCAACTTATTCTGTCTTTCAATCTAGAGCCTACATGGACGATATATGTGCAGCTGCAACTTGGTCAAATCCTCATACTTTTATCACTCATTACAAAGTGGATCTGGTCTCGAGGGGAGGTGCAGCTTTTGGCTCAATTGTACTCAGGAGTATCCTTCCTTAGAGTCCACCCAGGTTTTTCGGTAGCTGTGATCTCTGTCCCATTAGCTGAGAAATTAATAAAAATTGACAACATCAGATGAAGAAGTTATATAGACACCATAACATTCCATCTGTGTTGTCCATTTTCATTCTTCCTCAACTCCCCACCCACCAGCCCCCATCCCTTTTATCACTGGCTTCTGGAGGAACAGGAGGCTTCAAGGGCACTACTGTCCTCTATGTTGAGCTCCAGATATGGCATATGATAATAGTCTTTCTGTCCAGTATCAAACAAGATCTGAGAGATGTTAGGGTTTGGTGCATTATGGGTAGGGAAGGAGCTCAAGAAATTTTTGGTGGCCACGAGTTAGTGTAACGGCAGAGTCAGATCCTAGGATTGGATCTGAACCCTTTGAAAATGGGCAACACAGATGGAACATTATGGTGAGTAAGTAACTTCTTTTATGAAGATGTATATAGTTTTGTTATGGGGTGTTCTGAGTTTGTGTTTTTTTTTGTTTGAGGGTTTTCATTAAAACAAAAAGTCTTGTGAACTGTGACACATGTTCAAATGGAGATGACAAGAAACACCTGTAGAAAGAATCAAACTGACAAACAGTGGGTGGATGTAACACAAAAGCTGGAAGTTAAAATTTAAAAAGCTGTCAAATGTAATAGGTGGGAGTAATAACTTTTTATCATAGTGGCTACGCTATCCATATTGGAACATGAATGACCCAGCAGATACAGACAAAATGGTAAGAATATTAAATTATATAAAGAAATGCAGAGTGCAAACAGCAATGCTACAGGAAGCACACCTGATAAGAAGTGAACATGTAAATATGATAAAGGACTTTAGGATGGATAGTCAGCAGAATATCAGGTACAAAGGAAAGGTGAGTATTTAATACTAATTTTAGATCATATGCCAATAACAAATAAGATAAAAATGCATAGTCATGAAGCAAAAATGAGACATTGGCACTTCCCCACCTGCCTGATAAAAAGAGAGTAATTTAAGGAGTGGGCAGCGGAAATTATTCAAGAGTTATTAGGAAAGACAGAAATTTCATCAGAAGTTATAGCTAGTGAGTGGGCTGAAATGAAAGTGAAGTTTAAAAACAAGGTAGATATGAAAGAAAAAGAGATGTGGTTAAGAAGTAACAAGAATTATTTAGAGGGGCTGACAAATATTAAATTATTGTAGAATGAGGGGGGATCTCACTAAACAAGATGAGGTGCAACTGCAGAGTACTAAGAGAAATTTTGTGCAGTGGTACACACTTTTTCCTCTATGTTGACTTTGACTAGAAAATAAGAGAGGATCTGGATAATATGTATGACTTTAGAACAATTGCTGTTATGCAACTGTTTTTTTTTTTTGGATAATAACATCAGAGCTCAAAAACTTTTAGCACAGTGACTTAAGCAACCGAATGTAGGAAGGATTGTTGACAAACTTAGGGAGCCTATAAAAAGAAAAATAATCAGAAATCCTGTAGCTGTATTATATATATTTTGGAGATTTTATGGAATTTTGTGTAAAGCAGAGAAATGTGAAAATCAAGAAAGAACACAAGTCTAAATATTTATGGAAGACTTAATTATGCCAAGATTGGAGGTAGATGAGACTCAATAATTAAGAGTTAAGATAGGAGATGAGATAAAAACTGTGACATACAATCAATCTGCAGGAATGTCTCTCTGAATAGATGGCATTCCTGCTGAAGTTTGGAAGCTGGGAGGGAACAAAGTGATAAACATTTTGAAGGTTTTGTTTAACAGTATTTTAAAAGGTAGGGAGGTGCCAACAATCCTGTAACAAAGCTGTGATAGCTGTAATACCTAATTATGGTAAAAACCCATCACTCAGCTACATATAGGC
Source organism: Protopterus annectens (assembly GCF_019279795.1). Lineage (NCBI taxonomy): Eukaryota > Metazoa > Chordata > Ceratodontiformes > Protopteridae > Protopterus > Protopterus annectens. The sequence continues at coordinate 1,491,033,954 of NC_056735.1, read as the reverse complement.
CCATTTCAGTTTTAAACCATGATTATAAAGAGCTTGTGTCTATACTATGTTGCGCAATGGTAAACGTGTGGCCAAAATGGATAGGTATGAATTGGTGTGGTTTTATGGAGAGGAGGCAAACAATTGGCAACATTAATAGAACAAAGATGATCCAGAGAGAAACAGAATGTGAGAAAATACCACTGTTGTTGGTGGGTCTTGATGCAGACAAAGCATTTGTCAGAGTAAGTTGGGGTTTTATGAGTAGGGCAATGGAAGCATTTGCATTCCCTTTTACAATAATAAGGTTAATTAGGAGAATGTATAAGGGACTGGAGGCAAAAATTAAAATAGGAGGGTTCCTGTCTGATAAGCTGTGTCTGAACAGAGGAACCTGGCAGAGATGTCCTCTTTCCCTTTGTTATTTGTGTTATATTTAGAGCAACTGGGAAAGAAAATAAGGGACTCAAAAATTCACAGGTGTAATTGTAATCGAGAAAAGTTGGCCTTATTTGCAGACGATAGTATTTTGTACCTGCTAAAACTAGAAAAGGACATCACAGTGTTGTGGAACATTTTGAGACAAGTCTTTCAGGATTTAAATTAAACGCTATAGCTGTAAACTATGTATAGAGCCGTACATGAATTGAATCAGCAATGTCTATGTTTATGGTGACACAATAAAATGAAGTATTCTGGAATATGGATTAAAAATGATTCTGCTGTGACAGCTAAGGATATGTGGGAAGAGACTAAAAATATTATACAAAAACTCAGAAACTAAATCTCTTGTTTATGGGTATGGATATCAAGATTTAGTCCCTTTAGTTTTATGTACAGGTCAGGCATATTTTTATCAACCATAGGAAAAGGTGTAGACAGCAATTAATAAAGAATTGAAGGATTTTATCTGGAAAGGGAAGAGGACAAGGGTCAAGTAGGATAAGTTGATCCTTCCAACAGAGCAAGGTTTATTAAGATTACCTGATTTGAAAGGATATTTTAGAACTATCCATTTAAGGTTCATTTATATAACACAAACAGAAAGCTATAATTCAAAACGCGAAAGGATGATGATGAAGCAGGAGGAAATTCAAGAAATAAAGAGAGAGTAGGAATTTGGGCACAGATTATTAAAGTGAATAGCAGCAGCCTTACAGAATATTATATTCATAAAGTAGCACAGCGTATGCCAAGAACTAAACCAACACAAGAATGGAGAAGTGAGATTTTGCCAATATGGATGACTGCAATTAGGAGTACAAATTATAGACAAGAGGGGGTGGAATTCACTGGAGAAAACTGGCAAAGGAATCAAGGTATTGTAGTAAGGAAGGGGCCAAGAAGACATTTGGACTGCAGGCTTAGATAGAGACTGCCTTCCCCATCAGAGATTGATATCAGAGTACAGGCAAAGAGTAAAGGATAGGAGAACCCTGAGTGAGAAACATGCTCTGGTAGAGTTTTTAGATGAATGTAGATCAGAAGCTGCTGCTAAAAAGGTTCATAGGTTGGTACTAGGCTATCAGCTCTCGGGCCTATACAAGCCTAACCATAACAATTCCCTGGATATTTCTTCCTACAATATTTACTTCTCTGGACCCCTGTCTAGCAGGGTGACTGACATGATCCCCGGGGTGAATTTCCTATCTCCCATCCAATCATCAAGGTTCCTTTTGAAGAGGGTCAATGAGGTGCTCTGCTTGACATGTATGGGCAGTCTATTCCAGAGTATGAGGAGTCTCTGGGTCAGGAACCTATCCCTCCAGCATGTTTTGTTCATTGTGATGACAAGGTTTAGATCCCTGGAGCGTGTGGCTCTGAGGGATTGGGATTTCTTTAACTGGAGCATGTCCAACAGCTCAGGGTTTGACATGGCCTTGTATGTTAAGCAGAGATCGCCTCTGAGTAGATGATATGCCACAGAGTATAGCTGGAGTTTTTTTAGATGGTCAGCATATGGCATCTGCTTTAGGCCTGTGATTCTTTTAGTGAGGTATTTCTGTGGCCTTTCCAGCTGTTGCAGATGTCTTGTGAGATACATACCAAACGAGGCATTATACTCTATAATGGGTCTAATGAGGGATGAGTACAGTGGGACAATGACCTCCTTTTTTTCTGGATGAAAAGCCCTTAGTGATGAGGTGTGCCACATAGAAGGATTTCCTGACTGTTGTGGCGATGTGGTTATCGAAAGTGAGACCACTGTCCACCTGTGTCCCTAAGTCTCTCGTCACACTTTCGATGTTTAGTGTACTGCCACCTATGTGGTAATTCATGGGTACATGTTTTTTCCAGAGGGGATAACTATACATTTCTTGGCATTAAGCTGGAGCCCATGGCTGTGGCACCAGGCATCTGTTTCTGTAAGGCCCTTTTGTAGAATATCCACATCATTTGGGGATTCAGTAATGGCTCCCAGTTTGCAGTCATCTAAGAACTTTGTTAGCCAGAGACCCTTAGTGTTGGCCTGTACTTCAGAGAAGTAGATGCCAAACAAGAGCGGTCCCAGGACTGAACCCTGAGATACTCCAGTTGTCTGGAGCTGGATTTGGAGTCGGCTACGTTTACAGTCTGGGTTCTGTCAGTAAGCCAGGGATACTTAGTATGGCATATAAAGTATTTCTTGTTAACTATAGGAATCGGTCAGAGGAGGCTAGGAAACATTGGGAAGACAGGTTAGATAAGCAATTCACAGGTAACAACAGGAGGACATATGTATGGCTCCTAAATATGCAACAAAATCTAGAAGATTTTGGGTTTTTGCTTGCAAGTGTTGACATATGTATTTTTATACCCCAAACAGACTCCAAAGAAGTTTTCATTGGTTAATGGCAAATGGAGGTGTGATAGAGAAGTAGTAGCTGGGAACATATGTTCTAGGAGTGTAACGACATGACAGACTTTAACAATTCCCTACAGAGCACTCTGTCAGTAATATTGTGTGAGCAAATGGTTTTCACTAAGAAATAATGTTTTGAGCTGGGATACAGGATTTGAATTGCCTAGATACGGTAAGGCTTTGTTAAGTTTAATTCTGGTGGTTGCCAAAAAAGCAATTACTAGAAAACAGAAATCAAAGCCTAAACCAACTGTATTTGAAGTACTGAATATAGTAAGAGAAATAAAAGAACCGGAAGTTGCACCTTTAGAAAGAGGTAGGAGCAAACTACATAGGAAAAAAAAGGAAATTGTTGGAACAATAAATACATGTAGAGTAATGTTTTGGAGGAGGAATGATGTTTAAGGAGCTGATCAATTTATGTGATGTTAGATAATAATTGTACCAAATAATATATGTGATGTATGTTTGCATTTGAGAAAATGTTAATATGGTTTGTTTTCTTTTATATAAATGTACATTTGCCTGTGTCTTAAGTGATAATTCAGTAAAAGTGTTAAAATAAATAAAGGGAACATGGTATGTATAATTTTAAGAGTACTTCATAAAACCCATAACAGGTCATGTCTGATTTGCTTGCTGTAGCCGATTGTGAATGTTTATCTTCAGCAACTAGACTGACTAGCAGACAAAGACCCACAGGCTTGTTTAACCATGTAATCCTAGACAACCAACCATACATAAAAAGTAAAGGTAGACATGCAGAGTAGAAAAAACTTAACAGGTAAGGTAAGCTGAAATCTTAAAGGAAAAATAAGCCTCTTCATCAAATGCAGGATGAAAAGCCAGTAAAGCAGTTCAGTTTTTCCCAAAACACCAGTGCTGGTTGTTGTTACACAGCTGCATATAATAGAGTATTGTTTACAGTTCCTGTGAAGGACACTCATAACCTGACCATTTTTCTAAAGCACACAGTATCTTGATTTTCTCAGATCCCTGGCATGTTTTAGTCAGTTGCTGGCCCTGCAGCCCAGCAGTAACAGCTGCTGGAAGGTCGCTTCCCCGATTCTCAAGCCACTCAGATGTTCCCTTTTCCACTGAACAGATTTTTGGCTGACATCTATTGTCTCAGATGTGCTGACTCCAGCTCTCCCCTGGCCTGCTATTTTGTTCCACTTATACCAGATTGTTCCAAATAAATCAATGCTATCAGACAGAGGTGAATTTGCAAGACTCTTTTTTTCTTCTTCTTCTTCTTATTTTAATACAGAGACAAGCATTTATATTTGAAATTTCAGAAACCCAAGTCAATGTCATTTACACAAAGGTTAATTTATTACAGAGAGACCTTGATTGCCTGTTTCTTATCTGCGCTGCACTGGTTTGAAAGAATAAAAGCAGAGCATAAAAGTAGAAACAATTGTCTTCCTTTCAGTGGTCTGTAGTTTTGAAAAAGTATTATTCTCAAGTTTTTGCATAATATACAGATCCTCTTGCACAAAAGGGGAAGACCTATCCAGCTCTGTTTGTGTGTGTGTGTGTGTGTGTGTGTGTGTGTGTGTGTGTGTGTGTGTGTGTGTGTGTGTGTGTGTGTGTGTGTGTGTGTGTGTGTGTGTGTGTGTGTGTGTGTCTATCACAGCAGTATAATTTCTGAATTCATTTTAGGTAGAGATGTTGATGTATATGTGAATGGAAAAGCACAGAGTTACCTACACTTGCCCATACAGATGAGTTTCACAAAAACAGTTAACTCTCACACAACCAGTGTTTCCTCATATACTAGTACTATTGGAAGACTAAAGGAATGATATTTTACACAGTGCTTAAAGCAAACTTTAATCACTTGGTTTTAGGAATGAACTGTAGAACATTTACAGTACGAGTTTTATTTTTACACTTATTCTTTTGTTCATCATGAACTATAATTTAGGTGCCACTTTTTCATTTTGCACCTTGTAGTTTTTTAACTCTATTATGCCTTCATAAGACTTCAGGTAATAAGCATTATTTACTGGTGTAGTTTTCTGTATAATACCTTTCACAACTAAGACATCATGCCATTTGTTGAAATGTGGCTTCTTGAGCTATAGGTTTATGAGCTTAGCAGGTTACACCTAGTTTGAATGTGGACCATTTGTGGGGTGTACTTTTAATGTAGGGCCAATGATCAGACCCCCCCCCAACATCTATGTTTACTTAAATAAAGTAGGCATATATTCATGCGGTGAGTTTTACCTGGCAGCTGACCGTACATATGCTGAACTCCAATCATTAATATCAAATCAGCAGTTCTGTCTGGAAAGGAATGCTCTGGGTAAATACGCTTGGTATTGGTATACTGTTACCCCTGTTCATGGGTCAGCATGGTAAAGGACTATAACAGTCACCAGTTCACAAGACCAGTGATGGAAGGGGATTGCTATAGGACAGCCTTATAGAGGGGATAATAAAGCAATGGCAGGGGAGCAAAGGCACAGCCTACAGCTTGTCTTTTACTTTTGCTGTTTTATATAACAGGCAACAAGTCTGTGCATTGTATGCGCTCTGAAATACATGCTCATGCATACACAAATGCTCCTGTGGGAACACCACTGAAATTACTGAAGCAATCATTATAGTGTTCATGTACTGCAGCTCTGTTTCAGAGTATATATGGGGACAGTAATATATTGTTGGACATATACAAAGCCAATTGTTAGTGAGGCAGACTGATATATGTGAATCATCTGTGATTAAGAAGAAGCCTCTAGAATTTGGCCAAAAAAGGATGAAAAAGAGATTGCAGTGTAACAGGAAATAACTAATATGGCCATGGAATCCAGGTTTACAGTCAAATAGCACTTGACAAAATTGTCATTTTTGGACATTTTGTAAGGAGGCTTTCTCACTCTTGAATTACAGGAACCCTTAAGTTGATGAAATTGTAAAAAAAAAAAAAAAAAAAAAAAAAAAATAGAGTGGAATTTATGTCAACTAGTGAATTTTGCAAAAAAAAAAAAAAAAACAAAGTAATTTTTGCACAGCAGTGCAAATGAATTTGTATTTTGTTGCTTGGGTCTGTGGGACAGAGAGATGGGGCCCTTATTGTGACCCAGGTGAACATGGTTTGATTAGTGGCCCATCATTGGAGGAGCCAGGCAGGAAGAGACAGGAATGAAGCAGCATAGCCTGCTCATCTCTCCCAAGGGATGAGAGGGACTCGTGCACTCTGGGGCACACTAGGTAGTACAGAATCCCTGATGAAGACTGGGAAGGCCACTGCTTGTGTTCTGGGGATGGGCAGATCCACTTGGAGAGGACACCCCTTGTGGTGGTCTGGGAATGTCCTCTGGAATCCAACCATTGCATGCCCCTCCCAGGCAGCTAGGCGTGTGTTTGCAGCAAGGGCTGTGGAGGAAAGGAAAAAATACAAACATCCTCTGATGGCTGCCTAAATGATGGTCCACCCAGTCAGTCCTTAGCCCAGTGAAGAGGTACAAATGGCTAACTGAGCGGGAGGGGACTGATAGTCAGCAGACAGCTGGAGCAAAAACGTGCAAAAAAAGTAGTACACTTTTGTTAGACTTTATTATTGCTAGTTCAGTCTGGAAATGTTTCTTTAGTAAATTAAGTTTTTAAATAGAAGTGGCAATTTTACATTCCAGCATGCTCAGTGTCACTCAGTACTGTGGCGGAGTGTGGCATATGTATGTACAATTGAAACACATATGGGTTAATGGGAAAACAATGAATAAAACTTGTAAGATACTTTCATCAATTTTCCAGAGTTCACAAAAGTCTGGATTACGTTCCATTTACATCATACATTGTCATATCATGCCGTCATATACTTTATCATGCTTTCATTTTCCTACTTTAGATGATAATATTCTACTTGACACACTGTAGTTACAGGATGCAAGTGTGATAGGAGCTGTGCAACAGGAACACAATCACACCCCTTAAGGCTACCTTTGCAAAACATTTAGGCTGGATTGGTGGGTAATGTACCTCCACTTGGAGGGTCTTTGGTATGTGAGATGGTCTTCACTAGTATGTGAGAGTGGCATAACTACTACAGGAATTCTGTGCACGTGAAATGGATGTTGCAGTAGCCTGGAGCAGAACACAAAAAAATGGCTGAATGAAATGAAAAAAAAAATACTACAGTACAGTTATTTGGCATGGAATCTGTTTATAAGGCAAACAGAAGATCTGGTTCCTACCATTTTGTGTCTTTCCTGAAGACTTGGCAAATTACAACAATACCATAGAATTAGTAAATATCAAGAATATACATCATCACAATTAGAACAGAAAGCATTTTTTGTAGGGGGTTGCACTTCACTCAACCCTATATATGTGGATTTTGCCCCTGTGCACCACTATAATAACCACTGGACCAGGTACCTTGGGGCATAAGATCACTAGAAGATGGACCAGGACATATGAGTTAGTGAGGGATTAGTCTAATTCATTTTTCTCCTGTCATATTTTTCTTTTTTTATTTTCCCCCAAAACCAAAATATTGCAGCAGACCGGTGAAGAGTTAACCTATGAGAGCCTGAAACCCTGTGCCTCCCCAAATGCCCGTGAGTAAAACTGGAGGGATCTGTACAAAGGATGGAACAATCCATGTCTTCTAGAAGTGCTTCTTCATAGGCTGTATCTGTTCTTTTGTATATGACTGCAGAATAGATAGACGTTTACGTTTGTGTAGGCAGCCAAATGGATGCACACAGTTCGTTTGTATAGGCAGCCAAATGGCTGAACAATTTCTTTACATTTATTCTGTATCTTGTGTGATGGTACAAGTCCTTAAAGTCCTGAAAAGGCAGTTCTTACTCATATATGTGTGTGTTGTTAAATAGCTAATCATAATTTCTAGAATCCTTATAGGTTCCAATTGAAATCTGTTATCTAGTTGCAAGACATTACAGGAATGAGAAGGAGCCATCCCCTCCCCCCACCAAAACACTGTCTTCTCAACTAATTTCTTTATAGCAAGTGTAACCACACAAAGATAATTATAGTACCTGCTTCTTGCAGCAGTGAACATAACAATCTCACTTCCAAAACAGTAGCATTTTAATCCTGATGTTACTTGCTAATTTGTTTATTTAATTTCACTATGTAGGTGGAGTGATTCAAGAGATATTCATCAGCCACAGCACAGGCCAAAAGAAGTTAGTGCATGTAAAATGTAAGCTATTACATTTAACCAACATAAATCTTAATTATGGTAGAACAAGAGAAACAGTAAAAGGTCATTTCTCATCTGTTTTCGTGTGAGCAGATCTGCATGCAAAATAACAATGTATTAAAAGATATGTTGATTATGTTTAAGAAAACTACGCTGCCATGCCAGCTGATGACATTATAAGAAAAGGTCTATACTTTCTTTTAATTCTCATAATGATACTCACCTTTATATTCCTCCTTTTGAGGCTTGATGTAGAGTATCGTGTACTTGTGTATCTAGCTGCATTTTGTATGTGACCTCTCACTTATATGTTAATAAGTAAGTACTAGGCTAGCTACCCTTGTGGGCCATTTTAAACCTGGCCGGTTTCTCTTTTTCTGCTAGAAATAATGTATCCCATTTGGTTTTAGATTGGCCTTAACCATCCCATGGACGATAATTATGTATTACCCCTAATGAAAACAACTACAATCAACCATAGATAATTTGAGGGACCCATGTATGAAATAAAGCATTTAGTAACTGCATCAGTCCATTACTAGTATAGAGGGCAGTCCTGGGGTAAATTTTCTGTTTCCCATCCAGAGATCTAAGTTGCACTTGAAAATGGACAGGGATGAACTGTGTTTTATGTGCATGGGAGTCTGTCCGATGGAAGCAGTATCTCCTGTGAAATATACCTTTCTCTCTTCAAACCATTCTATTGATGTTACAGAAGAGGTTTAGATCATTAGACTGAGTATTTCTGATGCCATTTGACTTGTTGATGTGCAGTAAATCCATCAGTAGTGGGTCAATGAATGCCTTGAATGCCTGACACAGGTTACATCTTATTCAGTCTGTAGGATATCAAGTATAGTGACAGGGCTTTGAGTTGGTCCTTATAGGACATGTTGTTTAGGTGTTGTCAGTGTGGGTGCTTAAGTTGTTGCATGTGTCTGGATAGATACATGCCAAAGGGGCGTTATATTCAATGATATGATATTATGATGCTTGATATACATCCTTTGCAAATGAGCATTCTTGCTCAATTATGATGCTTGATATACATCCTTTGCAAATGAGCATTCTTGCTCAGATGGTATACTTCCAATCTCTAAATAAATAACATTCCAGGCTCATTCTTTACAAATATATGGTGAGATTCAGAAAGGACTTATACTGTGTAAATGTTGAAAATAATGTGCAGACTTTGTGCTTACTGTGTAAGTGAGTTAATACTACTGTAATGGTAACTTGGCTCCATGGAGCAGAGAGAGAGAGAGAGAGCTCTGACTGTGACCCAGATACCTCAAGTTTGATGGGTAGCTCAGATGCTGGAGAAACTGGGCAAGGGGGGGGGGGGCTTGACTGACATACTTCAGTTCAGTCCTCTGAGGAGGGAAAGGGGAGGGGTGGGTGTCAGACACACCATGGAAGTCAATTCTTACTGGGCACTTGTGTCATGTGGGGGGTGTTGTCTAAAAGGAAGGCAGGGGATTGGCTGAGTTGCATATGGAAGTGTAGATGATACACAGCAGTACCTGTTGCATGTCAGCCCCTTGGACATTACATGTACATGCAGGGGAGGGGTTAGGCCGTAGTAGAAACATTCTCTTTTTTAGCTCCAAATCTGGCCTTCTCTTGTGTTGTATTGAACCTTTTTACAATGTGAGACACCCTGTTTATGATTTTATGTCGTAAACTGTGTGCCCAGATTTGCTCATAGTTAACTGAAGGCATTAATCAAGTTGTGAGGTGATGCCTGGAAAAACTGGAAACAAGAAATTCACTGCAAACAGCTTAACCAAACATATTTAGACTGTAGGAAGACCACTAGAATTGCCAGTAATACCACGGTGGTGGTGCTGCGGTGGTGTTGTCGCCTCACAGTAAGACGTTGTCCTGTTCGATTCTCAGCTAGAGTGTCTTCTGTGTGGAGACATGCATGAATGGGCGTACCTTCGTTGAAGGTTGTGCGTCAGGGCCGGCAACTCGGCATGTAAAAATCTACTGCCAATCATTAGCGGACCGGAGTTCCACTGTGGTGACCCCTAACCGGGAAAAGCCGAAAGACACAACAACAACCAGTAAAGCAAACTCTATTAAGAAAACATAACATGCCATTTCTACTACATCCAGAAAATTCTGGAAGGAACTAAAACAACTAACAGGTCAACTTACTGATCTATCTCATTCAAACAACTACACAACAATAGAAATAACCCCAACTTTCCCCAAAACTACTGACAATTTCTCCTTTCTACAGCTGAAAGTCTGGTAGTCTTTCCACTCTCTTAATAAGAAATTAATTAGTCAGGTTCTTCACACTTCTGTCCAATGTCAGCATGCTCCCCAAATCTTTACTTTGCTCAGATATTAGTAATAGATACAAAATCTCTATTTAAAAAGCTAAATATTGGCTCCTGTGCCAGGTTAAGTAAACTTCATTCATAGGATATACAAGGTAACTGAATCTTACAACCATGTATACCCTACAAGTACCCCCCCAGACTGAACCTTCTCTCTTGAGAAGGGTAGGTCAGTTAAGCCAAGGTAATTTGTGAATATCTCTTCAGTCATCTAGTTCCTGTTTAAAGAAAAAATAATGTGTCATACTGCTTAATTTGCAGAGGTGGAGTAGGTGTTGTGTAATAAATCCATCTCCACCTTATGTATTTATTTTATTTAACATTTGTTAACTGGGAAAGTCTGACTTGGAACAAAACCAATTTTCAGTGGAGGCCCAGGGAGAAACACTCCAGACACATGTCTTTCTAACTTGGGAGGAAACCGGAGCACCCAGAGGAAACTCACACCAATGCAGGAAGAGGACATACAGACTCCACACAGAAGGCACCCCAGCAGAGAATCGAACCGGAGAACCTCTTGCTGTGAGGCGATAATGCTACTGCTGCACCACTGTGCTGTCCAGTTATTTTATCATTGTCTGAAGATTTAGATCCCTTGTTCTCATATTTGGGAGACTATTCGATTTGTGGAGATACAAAAATCAGGACAGCTGGTCCCCTAATTGCTTTGAAAGCAAGTATAGATGTCTCTCGAATCGTCTATAAGATACTAAATAATCAAGAGTATTTCCATTCTTTTCTGGTAGCATAATATTTTTAAGTCACTGATGATCTTAGTTAGGAGTTTCTGTTTTTTTCTAGCTGTTTGATGGGGTCTAGTGAGATATATCTCTAAAAATGCATAATATTCAGTAGTTGGCCTAATAAATGCTGACTGTAATGAGACAATGACCTTTTCGGATCTGAATGATATTCTTTTACCAGTCATCTGTTGTAAGTGGGAGGATTTTCTGATTACTGTTACATGATTATCAAAGGAGAAAGAATCATTAAACAAAGTTTCAAGGTCTCCAACAACATTCTCATTTTGGAGTGGGGTGTTGTCTGTCATATGCTGCAGAAGAGAGTTTACCAAATCTGACAATATTACACTTTTTTGTCATTTAATTTGTCTGTTTTTAGCACACTAGATTTTTAAAAGTGTAAAGTGGTTGACTAGAAGAAGACTCCAGTTTACAGTTATCCACAACCTTGGTTAGCCAGTGGACTTGGTTTGGAGTCTGAAGATTGGAAAAGTAAATGTCAAGTAAAAGATGTCCCATTTCTGAACACTGGGGGGACACCACTGGTTCCCTTCATACTCTTTGATGAGGCACCAGCTACTTGCTGCATGTAGGTTTTGTCCTTTAGCCATTTTGCTGTATGTCTTACCATGTTGGGATCTATTTGTAATGCACTGAGCTTACTAATTTTGGTAGGATGTGCTATGGTGTTAAAGGCCTGGGCAGGTCAAGGCATGTTGGATGGACAGTATGAACATTGTCAACAGCTTGTGTTAATCTTTTTGTGAAGTTAACCAGATTCATTAGAGGAGATCTACCCATGACAAAGTTGCAGTTGTGGAGATTTTTAATGCCATATCTACCCATTACAAAGCCAAGCTGTTGCAGTTGTAGAGATTTTTAATGCCATAGTTTATCAGGTCAGTCATATATGTTCTATGGCTTTGCAAATAGGACTCATCATGCTGATGGGGTTATAATTCCTAGGGTCAGTAGTGGGGCCACCCTCATTGAGTGGCATCACCACGACTGTACCCCAAACCCCAGGGATAAAGCCAGAGGCTAAACTCAGGTTAAATAGTTTAAGGAGCAGCTCTGCCAGGACTTATTAAATATTGTTTACAAAACAGGTAGGAATGTTATGAGGTACCAAGGAAGAAAGAAGGTATTTTAGTCTGAGAGCACCTTTATTACATGATCTTTAGAGTTGAGACCTTCAGGGGTAAGTGGGTTTTGGACAGTCATTTCTGGGGTGAAGTGGTAATGAATTTGTTTGTATGCTAACATGTTAGCAGTGTCTACTGAGTCAGAGTAGGTGGTGCCATTTTGAAAAAATTAATTGCAATGCTGGCTGTAAGTTCTAGATTTCATGACTTAACTAAAGAAGGATTTGTAGTTGTCCCTTCAGATGCAAACCTTAGTCCATAGGCTGCCTTAGAAGTCCTGATAGTATTTTCAAGATTTTAGTCAATTTTGTTATGTTTTCCTTGATTTTGGGGCACCTTGTTCCACTGTATACTTGTCCTTTTTTTTTCAATTTTATTGAAGAGTTCATTTAAATTGGTGGGGCACCAGGGTGGTTTGCTCTTAAAACTCCTGTTACGTTTAGATCTGGTAGATACTGTCAGTTGTATACATTTATCTCTGTGAGCATAGAATTCCTTTGTGAAGGTACCTTCTGCGGCGATGCCTGTTTTTTTTATGCAGGAATAAGTGAATTTTGAAACCTTGTCATTTGATGAGATTTGTACATTTGAAATCCTTACATTCCAAGGTATTGATATATACAAATGCAGAGTTTTTAGTGATGTAAATCATTAGTATATGATCCAACTTAAATAAGGAAAGAGATACTAAGGTACATTAAGAAGCAGTAATCATAAGGGCCATGTTAAAAGTAATATGCCCTCTTAAGGCTTTATTAACAGTCTAGTCCAGATAGCTTTTGTTTATGAAATCTAAGAACTTTTGGGCATGTCCTGCATTTGAGGTATAGGTGCTCCAGCTTATTAATAGGTAGTTAAAGTCTCCTAAAATAATGGAGTTTTCATTCAGTATATTTAGGAACTTTATGTGGTTATCAGGGGCTATAGAGAGTATGCTGTAACTTGATAATTGGTCTTGTTTACAAACTGGGTCCCTGGGAATTTTATAGAGGTGTTATGGTCCTCTAACTAATATGGAGATGCCACCACAGTTGCCGTCAGGTATATAGGTGTGGTAGGTGCAAAACCCAGCATTGGAGTGAATGATTCCTGAACTTTTAAACAATGTTTCAGTAATTACATAAACATGGATGCACTCCAAATGCAGGGGAGCTTCAGAGTCGGGCACTGTGTTGTTATGCCTTCTGGCATTGTGCAGCTCCAGCTTAATGTCATCCTGTTTTGGATTTGATAAGTTAATTATGTTTGAATGTTCATCATCTGGACTCAGCCTAAACAAGGCACAACTGAGGAAGTAAAAGTTTAACCATTATGTGGTAGCCTTGGAATACGCAATGCAGACCAGTCTTGGAAAAATAAGTAGGATTTTCAACCATCTCATCCCATGCTGACGCATATTGGATCCCCCTGGAATGACTCGAACTGAAACCAATTGTCTTTTCTTTGCACCTAGACATCATTCTTGGAGAAAGAAGGATTCTGTTCAGGAGTAGAGTTTTGCCTGCTTTTTTGACATGCGTCGAAAGTTCTGACATGTCTCTGTGTATATTCCTCAGGGATTTGCTTGCCAAGTCATTTACCCCCACATGGACCACCATCATTTCATTGTAATATTTGCAAAGTGAAAGGGCCTTAAGGACCTTTAAGACATCAGCTATCCTGGAACCTAAAAGACCACTTACTGTCACCTTGTCATCGTCCAACTTTGCGAGAATCATTTAACCCTGACTGTGGAGTGACTGATCACTAAAACACTTTTTATTTGTAGAATAGCGTGGTGTACTGGATTTGAGATGATTTACATCCTGGTGATTTTTTGTTGGTAGTCTGCCACAAGGTACTGTATTATTAGATTTTCACAGAGACCAAGTCTTTCTCTGTTCTAGAAGTGCTGGCAAGGATGTTTTCCAGCCTCAGTGTAAGACATTCTAGTGTGAGTTGGTGTAGAATGCTGTGGGAGTGTGTGTTACTCACTGCCAATGTTTTTTTTGTGTGTAAGAACCTCCATGTTAGTTAAATACTCTCACAAACGGAATGTCTTGTACTAAGTTTAAGTTGATTCTCACGGGGCATCAGGCTGTTGCTATAGAACCTAAAGATACCAGGTGCAATAAGGCTGGCAACAGAAGGAAGAAAAGCAGGCTGACCTTACATTTTAGTCCAGGGATTTGGAGACTTTGTTAGAATTACACAGAGTACTATATTCAGTTAACTGAGATAGTTAGCCAACTGTACTATATGAAAAAACATCTGATTTTGCTAAGTAAGTTTTGAATATGTGCTATGCCAAGCAAGTACCAATTGCTAAAGACAGTGTGCAATTGCAAGCTAAATTTGGTAAAGTGAAGCAACTATGTTAGACACTAGTCTGTGAACCCATTGTGTGCACTGTGAATCGCTGTGCAGCTGTGTTCAGCTATCCATACTACTGATATCATTAGTAACACTAACCAGTAGCTATTGTGAAAGATTTCACTGTAGAGAAATAGATATGGCTCATGATACCTGTGTCTGTACAGTGCACATTGCAACTCTGCTGTGATATGTACAGAACTGTGAACATGTGGGCAATTTATAACAACACAGAAAAGCTGAAAAAATTTTTAAAATTTTAAATGAACACACACTGGCCAATTGCAGACCGTGCTCTTCAAGGCTCTATAGCAGTCAGGCATAGAAATGGGTAGTTGCTAATAATCACCAAAAAGTGCACAGCTATTGCAATAAACTCAGTAAAACCACAGACTATACTTATTCCAGGATTTGTAGAGCTGGTATTTTAGTCAAATCCACTGGAACATTTTCACAATCAGTAGCTTTGCATCTCGGAGTGCAGCAGTTCAAAACAAATTTCTTAGAATGGCACTATCTAAAATTGCCAAGTCACTTGTATATTCAGTCTGTCACATCAGAAGTAGTGTATTCATGTTTCAGACACTTCACCATTGTTCCTTTAGCAAACATATGAATGATTAAGGACCTTAAAGACTATAGCCAGGTCTCAAATCTTAGTCTACTGACTAAATAGTTTTTTTGATTATTCAATAACCAGTTATTTACCCACACAGCTGTGGTTTACATCAGCATTATAGCTTTTGCAATGTCTTCAGCACCATGACTGAGTTATACTTGGGTAATAGTGCCGTCTAAAGCAATATAAATGAAAGCCATTTTGAAACTGTGAATCATTTTCAGTTGTTAGACAAACTTGGGAAACTTAATTTTGTTACTAGCACACTTCAGTAATTTCAAAGCTATTTGAAAGCTTGAATCTTTCAAGCCTTCACTAATAATTCTTCGTCTGAAATCAGGACTCTTACCACTGGTGCCGCTGAAGGCTCAGTTCTGCTCTTTTATGTGGTGGGATTGTACAAACATCTGTTTCCTTTATGTTATATATACCCTATACATACGTTTAATTACATTTTGCATGCAATGCTTTGCAAATTATGTATTGCTTTATTTTGTAGTTTGCTCATTAGATTCTGGGTCATGGATGAAAAAAGGTCATCTAACTAGTTCACTTAACCCATCATCAAATAGTAATAAATAAATATGTTTCTGCAACAAGTCTTTTGAGGAGTTTCACTTCTGCAACTTGTAGCATAATGCATTTCACTGAACTCAACAAGATGTGAAGTCTCAAGACAGCAAAAATCCAGACAATGACCCACAGTGAAAACAGCAGAATACTTTTGGGACCAGATTCCAAAAAAATTGCTCTCAGTTAATTTTCTTTCTTCAGTGTAAGGCCTGTCTATAAACAAGCTTGCACCAGGGTGTCAGATTGCAAAATACCTGCTCTCTGTGTAAGTGGTCAATTACACGGAGTGCAGGTCTTTTGGAATTGGGCCTGCTGTCTAGCTTGTGTCATCCCAGCTGAGATGAACTCCTTTCTGAAACAATTTGATATTTCTGAATAGGACAATGGTGGGGCTTTCATCTCTTGTTGCAAGGAAAAAGTGGAAATGAAAAAAAAAACAAAGTTACTGAATGGTTTCAGGAACTAAACAACAAATGATATAGGGAGAAAAGTGAGGGATAAGTTTAACTTCATTGGAGAGTACTTTCCTTTAATGAAAGCATTCTTCCTAAAGAGGGAATTAGTTTTAGTGTGCTGCAAAGGTAATGTTAATGGAAGCAAGAAGCAAGTTGACTGTGTACTCTGCATTATGTTATAACTACAGTAGTGCTAGTCACTGCAGGTAGGAAGAGCAAAAAAAAGTCGTCAAAACATTTATTTAAAAAGAAATATCTCTGCTAATTATTGAGAGATAATGAAACAGTGAGATTTACTGACGAGGTATGTGCAATTTGTTTAAGAAATATAAGTTTATTTTTCAATGTCACGTTCCTTTTCATTCCAGTTTGCTTTTTCCATGAGCTTGTTTCACTTAGATGTGGTGCAGAGGAAAAGCTTTCATGGATTGCAGCGATCCACTGCAGTTAAAGAAACACAGCTGTTTTCATTGGAGATAACGATTTAGCTTTTCCAAGAAATGGCAGCTGTCATGTTATAAGGATATCTAGTAAAATGTGTGTATTACAGGTATGGGATAAAATAATGAAAGTAAGCACATTTCCTGGGATGTGATCACAGGTTATAATGAGTGCTTATGATAGCTTATCATTTGGGTTTTCTATATTTCACACTAAATTGCTGCTATAGAGTCCTTATAAATTTATTTCATAATTATGGATAATTAAAAGTCCCACATCTTACTTAGAAGGTGATATTGCAGAGAACGTGTGAAATTTCTGTTTGGGTTGTAAAAAGCAACATGGTGAAGACAGGATCTGAGCAATGACAACTGTCACAGTCAGGAAATGCTGTGAAGGAGATGAATTTTAAATTTCACATTGAAATGGAAATTGGAAAATATTACAAGACTGCAGTCAGCAGATGGAATGCGGTGTCATAATTTGATAGTTTCTGTTCTGTGTATGCCTCTGGTTGCATATCACACATTAAGATAACATAAACATGCTGACTTCTGAATGCAAATTGCTTTGTTTGCTACTTGATTTCCATAGTGTGAGTACGAGCGCCCACTTGCAGAGCACAAAACAGTTAAGTTTAGTCACACGGAAACATACACAATAGCAAACGTTGTGATGCTCATAGTGACAATGATGAATCATTCCCAAGAGTCTGGAAGATAAAGTTTACCTAACTGTAATCTACCATTATGAGAACCACTCTGGCTTACTTAACTTCAGAACATTAGAGGTCGCAAGATAAAGTGTAACTGACAGCTGTTGTGTCTTTCGGCTTTTCCCGTTTAGGGGTCGCCACAGCGGAACTCCGGTCCGCTAATGATTGGCAGTAGATTTTTACGTGCCGAGTTGCCGGCCTTGACGCACAAGCTTTAAAG
The DNA here is from genome assembly GCF_019279795.1 of Protopterus annectens. NCBI lineage: Eukaryota > Metazoa > Chordata > Ceratodontiformes > Protopteridae > Protopterus > Protopterus annectens. The sequence goes on along the minus strand of NC_056735.1, from coordinate 1,491,016,337 downwards.
AAGGTACGCCCATTAACGCATGTCTCCACACAGAAGACGTTTTAGCTGAGAATCGAACAGGACAACGTCTTACTGTGAGGTGACAATGCTACCGCAGCACCACCACCGAAGCGTAACTGAAAGTAAAGCAACAAAATTGGTGAAAATGAATCCTGATGTACTGGCAGTCAGTGTGACATGGTTATAGATCCCTGTCTGTTCCTATACCTTTTGTATAACAACAGTCATATCCATCTGAATAACCAGCCAAGTTCTAAGTCAGGCAGTGCCATTGCATGGCTTATTAAAAAGAACCCAAATATTATTATGCAGACTGGTAAACCAAACTGCCTGCAATGATGCACACACTCTGCCAGGCAGATCCTTTCCTTAGTAACTATTGGAAACAGCACTAAGCTAGCAGTAGCGGTAGGCTACCATAACTGTTTTAGGAAATATCCTCTCTAACTACAAGGAAATAAATATCCTCACTAACTACAAGTCTAGAATTGTGTAATACAGACAAACCGATAATTATAGGGGAATTTAACATTTACATGAAGAGCAGTAAATAAAACATTACTTGCCTTAAATAACTGAACCCAGTTTGTCAAAGTCCCAACTCAACTAAACCAAGTAACTGATAAAGACTCTTTTCTGGACCTTTTCATAGCTATAGTGTTTCACTCAGTCAACAATATAGTCACCTTTGCAAATTCTCTTAGTGGATACCTACCACTGCTGGCCCCATATTGCATACAGTGACCATCTCCACAAGAGCCTTCTCAGGCTCTAAAACAGATGATGTAGTCAATGGCCTCCACAGTGCTGACTGGTCATGACCCCCCCCCCCAAAAAAAAAAAGCATTACTAATGTTTAGTGCAATTACTTAGCCCATTCTAAAGAAGTACTTTCCCAATACAAAAAAGATTAAAGGGAGAGTGATGCCTTCAGATCACCCGTTTAATACAAAACCTTATAACAAACAGAAACAAAATGTGAAGATGATGGAAAGGTAGCAAAAATCCACACCACAATAACTTTATTTACCTTTTTAAGGAAAAGTTATACAGTTAAAGTTAAAAAAATACAAATTCCAGTTACGTAAGAAGTAATGTAATGCCTTCCCAAACTAAACTATTTTGGGAAGTCCAGAAAGGAAGTGGCTTACTTTGAAAACAAACAAGATCCCATCACTAGACTGTATCAGTATAACTTTACTCCACTTTAAATCATTAGTCAGCAAACCAGTGTAGCCTCTAAATACAAACATCTTCCTTCAGCATAATAGCAATACTTCCTTTAATCCCCCACACCCCATCTTATACCATTGTTGCTCATCACCGTCTTCCCACAACCTCATATGCAGGTGGTGATGGAGGCTTTCCAACTCCGTAACCTGTATGTTGCTCAGAGTAGCAAGTCTACGTATTTGCCTGTATAACCTGAATGTTATTTCTAGGTACGTAGGAATGTACTAGAAAATCAGTCCAGAGACCATTGCATGTACAGCCAAACATCCATGTTCAAAAGTTTCCTTCAGCCTCAAAGCAAACAAGACAAGATAGACTGGGATGAATTTGCAGATGTTCATCCAGTTATCTAGGCTTACCTTGAAGGTAGCAGTGGTGCTTCTCTGCTTGATGTACAGTGGAACAGTGGAAATTTGCTCCAGAGGTGAGGGATATGTTGGGATATGAATTTATCATGCCAAATTGAGTGGCCCAAATGTGGCTTGAAAAGTCATATACAAATTTCAGTGGAGGAGAAAGGCCAGTCTGTCCTGATAACTAAGATTTTTGAGGTTACTAATCTTTAGTTATGAATCTCTGAGGTGATTTGTTTAGACAAATACATGCAAAACGTACATTAAATTCAATACTGGGTTTGATGAGATATGAGTAAAGACAATAGAGACTTCTTTGGATCTTACATGAGCCAGACAGAAAGCATTCTGAATTACTGCAGTGCATACCTTTTGCCTCATATTTTGAATCCATTCTATGTAAAATTTGTGCTTTTCTTGTAAATCATTGAGGATTGAAGTCAGCAAATAATAACAGGCATTTGGGGTTCAGACTTCTTAACCTTCAGAAAATAAATAAATACTAATATAAAATCTGTTATATTAACAACTTGCTAAATTTATAAAAATAATATTTAAAATTTGTCCTGATTTTGCAACTTTGCTCTGCCATTATTTTGGTTTTGTCCAAAACTCTTGCTAGAGAGAAGTACACGTCAGAGACATGATAGCCAGATGATGAGAAATTATTAATTAGAGTGCCTTGATCCCTTACAGCAGTAACTTATTGAAAGAGTGTGTCATATATGTAGTATATATATATATATATATATATATATATATATATATATATATTTATTTTTTTTTTTTAACAAAAATTAATTCTACTACATTTTTTCACATTTTATTTGAAACTTTTGCCTTTGCACCAGTTGATAACATTGTCTGTCTAATGTTGGAGTACTTGTGAGTCAATGGAAGACCATCTAAAACAGATACACAGAGCAATCTGAAGTACAGTTTAAAAGTTTTCAGGCTAACACAAGAACGAGTTATGTTTTACAGTGCATCCTGATACTTGCCTTTATCAATATGTGACTCACCAACACTACTTGCATTTAACAACATATTTGCTTGGGTAAACATAAATGTTTACAACCCAGTATATTTGGAGCCAGTGTTACTAGATGGCCTTGAGTGTTGGGAGGGTGGCCTAATGGTTAAGGTCTTTGTCTTACAAACATAAGGTGCAGGGTTTGAGTCTCACGAGGGATAATTGGCTAGGCTTAAAATGGCTCACAAGGGCAGTTAGCTTAGTACTAATCTATAAACCTATAAACCTGTACTATATGAATGAATAACAACACCCAGGTTACAGTCCTCTGCAAACCTAGATAACCATAGGTCAGAAGTATTGTCTTGAAGGTCTGAGAAGTAGATGCCAAATAGGAGAGGTCTGAACACTGATCCTTGTGGTATGCCACTAAGGTTGAGTGACACGGACAACTGTTAGGAGATATGGTTGGCGTATACCCAATGCTGACTATGTTGCTGCAAAATATACTTGTTTGTTTCATAATTATCTGCTTTATTTAACGTCACTTTGTATGTTGTTGTGTCTTTCGGCTTTTCCCGGTTAGGGGTAGCCACAGCGGAACTCCGGTCCGCTAATGATTGGCAGTAGTTTTTTTTTACGTGCCGAGTTGCCAGCCCTGACGCACAGCCTTCAACGAAGGTATGCCCATTCACACATGTTTCCACACAGAAGATGCTCTAGCTGAAAATTGAACAGGACAACGTCTTACTGTGAGGCGACAACGCTACCGCAGCACCACCACCGCAGTAATGTTGCTAATTTTACCTGAGCATTCTGTGTATTGTATAGTATTACTGTAAATATTTCTCATGGAGCTTTGTATGCAATGCAGCTAAATGGTACCTGACTCTTCTTCAGTATGTTGTATATATGGTACTGTTATTTCTTACAGAGCTTTTCTTCTTGGGCCTCTGTTGAAAATGGGCTTGTTTTCCCATTTGGACTTCCCTGCTAAACAAATGGAGATAAATAAATACTGATCAGCTTTTAGTGTATTACCAGCATTTGAATGCACATATTGCAATTGCGGTCGTTTAGTGGTTTGCTACACTTTTTTAATAAGCACACTTTTATGGTCATTAGTTCAAGGAGGGAAAGAAAGTAAGCAGGCCAAGAATAATGAGATGAAGAATGGCAACACCCACAGCCTAAAAGAACTGGTAGCCATAGCTCTCAACCTCTTACTTGCAGAATCAGGGTAGAATTAAAAAATAATCCGCGATACTTTAGCGCTGTGTTTGTGTGGAATAAACTCCGGGGAGCCACTTGCTGCAGACGTAACAAACTTTTTTCCTGATTGCAGATTTTTTGGGTCCTCAAGTATGAGAGAGCTTTTTTGCTCTTGAACTTAAAAAGTTGAGGCAACAGTAGACTGAGAGACTAGCACAGAGCATTGCAACTGACTGCTATGGCTCTGCTTTTTGTTTCTAAAGTGGCACCTGCGACTCTAAACGCATGGGTTCTGTCAGACAGCCAGTTAGATATCCACTGCACAGCATAAGGATTTATAGTCAGATGAACAAATCTGTCAGTGATGGCTCTATGGGGAATAATGTCAAAGGCCTTTGGCAGGCCCAGATATGTTGTAAATAGTAAAGAACTGCTATTCACTGCTTCAGTTACTTTTTAAAAGAAATGTATGAAATTAAAGAGGTATCTACCTTTGACAGCTGAATTGTTGATGTCCCAGAGTTACTAGTTTTTAAATATCCAGATTAATAGGGTCTGAGGCAATATGGCCCATAGATCTACACATGAAGCTAGTGAGACCAACTGCTCTATAGTTACCAGGGTCCATGCTTTGGCCATCCCTGTAGTGGCATTACAGTGGCTGTTTTCTAGACTTCGGGAATGTAAACAGAGGAGAAACCTAGATTAAAGAGGCTAGATATGGGTTCATACAGGACATATTTGGTACCCATAATCAGGCAACCTGGTATATTCTCATGGCCCATGGATGAGGTGTTCTCAGCTTTTAAGAGGGCTGAGAGAATTTATTCCATAGTAATTTAAGAGGCTGGATTGGATTGTGGAATCTATGGAATAGCTATAACTGTGAGTGCAGTAAAATTTGCACTACATTTTTCAGCTAGAATATTAGCTATTTACTTTACAAACAAACAAACTTTGGGTCAGAGTGCACTGTGTTATTGTGGGTAATCCCTCAATTAAGGTTCATATAGTAACTATTTCTTACTTTCTTCGGAGTTCTAACTCCTTATCACTGGCATCATTGAATGTTTCCAAAGCATTTCTTAGAGGTACTTTTTATATGATCTCCTGGCAAGAATAATGTCCTTTCCAGGGTCTTTAATGTTGTTTTACACAAATTCAGTATTCCTTGTATTGAACAAGCTGCTACAGGAAAGTTGAAGTACATATTTTGGAAAGCTGTTTTTCCTGTGGTCATTTATTCTGCTGGAAGAGTTTCTTAAAGATATTCTTTTGTATTAAATTTTCTGTAAGGGCAGAATATCATTGCCTAATCTACCCACTGGGATAAACCTCAATCTGTCTGTTAAACTGCCTGTATTCTTTCCTAATCGTTCTTTCAGGGACAACTGTTTGTTGCATTTTAGGGTATCTACAGGCAGCTCTGATTTTATCTAGACAGACTAAAGTCTTTTCAGAGACGACTCACAGCAGCTTTCTCCATTCCTAACAAGAACTTGGGCTAGAATTTTTTTAGTGACTTTATCCAGGTGGTTGGCTGGTCATATAAAATTCCGTTAGAAGAAAACAATGAAAATGTTACTTCTGTGTCTGGGGCTCCTTCAGCGTATGGGCAGTGGCTAGATCACAAGCGTTTGACAGGTATGCCTCCTTAGATGATGTTTGTGCAGCAGCTGCATGGGCTTCATTGAAAACTTTTGCAAGATACTACAAGCGGGGGATGTACCCTCTAGATGTGTGTCTTCCTTTAGGGTCACAGTTATAAGGGATATGTTCCCATGAAGGTGACCATGCAGGAGGATAAGCTTTGGACACAACTAGATCTAATCATACCAGATGTTACTATAATTGTAGTTCTGAATGAGCAGGTCTGTCCTTGCTGATGTACCCCAACATCCCTCTCCCCCACCTCACTGCAGACATGGTTTGGAGTATTTTTAGTTGTGATGTATTTTATGCAGCATAACAAAAAAAAAAAAAAAAAAACACAAATGGGTATAAAATGAGAATTGGCCACACGTTAAAATTGTTGAACACTTTCTTTCATCTTTTAATATAATAGACTTCCTCAAAAATAGTATATTAAAACACAATACTAAATAAGATATATTGATTGCGGTGGTGGTGCTGCGGTAGCGTTGTCACCTCACAGTAAGACGTTGTCCTGTTCGATTCTCAGCTAGAGCATCTTCTGTGTGGAGACATGCATGAATGGGCGTACCTTCGTTGAAGGTTGTGCGTCAGGGCCGGCAACTTGGCACGTAAAAATCTACTGCCAATCATTAGCAGACCGGAGTTCCGCTGTGGCGAGCCCTAACCGGGAAAAGCCGAAAGACACAACAACAACTAAATAAGATAATAACATATGACTACATACTGTCAAGGTTACCAAAATGTTCAAATCAACGTGGACCTTAGGAATGCCAAAAATACTAGGAATAATAGGTCTCTCTACCAAAAATAAATTGCAAAGTGAGGGTGTAACAACAATTCCTCCAAGTACTAAAAGCACAGTAATTTAATTTCTTGACATAGGGGTATATTGACTGAGATCATTCAGTATAGTTAACATTCTTCCTGCATAATCAACCATGTCCACAATGGCTATTTTCCTCACCCTTATCAGGTTTCATTAACTTGATTAATTTGACATGAATAAGTTAACACAACAACTTTATTTTCTAATCAGTTAAACTGTTGTGTTTAACTGCTGACTTGTTAACTTACAAATTTATAGTACCTGTATGTCATAAACATTAAAAAACGTGAATCGCAGTGTGTAGTGGAGGACTGAGTACACTTTTGTTAGTGAATAAAGCATTGTCTCTATCTTAGATGTTTTTATTTTAAGAAAAAACAGACCCAAGTTTGATATTCTAAAATAACTTGAGCTCAGTCAGGGTGTCGGCAAAAGTAAGTCTTGTGGTGGGGACAAAAGTAAACACCCTTCTGCAAATACGGTGACATACTTTAGTAATACATTGCAGCATAACAGACATCAGTATTATGTGTAAAAGGGGAGTGTCTAGTAGCCTGGGAGTTTCTGATGCTATGCCATCTGAAGGCTCTAGTTCTGTTGAAGATGAGGATAGACCTACTCATCTAGAGCTAATGCTATGTTAAGGACATTACTTTTGTTTATGTCTGCAAATTGCTTTTCAGTGAAACTTGGGATTGTTAAAGCCATTCAAATAAATGGATCAGATGATCATTGACACTTTTTTTCTGTGTGAGTGGCAGTCACCCAGACTTCTATGCAGGGAACTTCACCTTGTACACTCTTAAACTGATAAAACTAACTCCACCTTCTGACAACCCTGTGGCAAGTGTCTGAGGTTGAGCTTTTCACTAAATGTATCTTGCTGAAAAGCATTTTACAAACATAAATAAAAAGTAATTGTGAAAACCATTCAGAATATTTAGGCAGCAAAGTTTGGGGCCTCTTGGGGTGGTTTAGAGGAGTAAGAGTTTTGCTGTTTTACTAGTGCATTGCTTGTCAGTGAATCAGGTGAGTAAACAAGTTTAATATCAGTTTACTTCATATCAAGTTGAAATATGGTGTACTTGAAGAGGTAGGGTTACAGGAGAGCCTTTGTGATAGATACTACATATTAATAGAAATATGAAGAATCACAGTAAAAAGTTCCACTGAGATGGAAATAATTACATTGGATATATAGAGGAAAGAGTGATTGTACTGGCACTGTCTTGGAGGGCATCTGCCATTTTGTTTTTGCACTGCAACATTTCAGAGATTGGAAATCTGATGGCAATGGATAGTGCATAAAAGCAGCAAGAGTGAAACACATGCAAAGTTTAAATATGCTGATGGAAAAACTGGTCATGGACCTGGTGAGTAGGGCTAAATCCTAGGCACAGTACAGCAGTTACAGGCTACATCTGGCATAAGATGCAATAAGATAAAAGGAAGTCTTGTTATGGATGCCACATTAGATGCCAAGGCTGCAGACCTGAAAGGGAACACCACAAAGCCAGTATGGATGGATATTTTTGGGTGTGTTTTATTACATGCTGCCAGAGAAAAGGGCATATTAGCCATGATGGGGCCTTCAGGTACCTCCCTATATGAGACCTTAAAAAAGTGCTCCCATAAAATCATGGGATAGGAGTCAGAGACTGCTAGGTGGCAGATAAACGTAGTTTCTGACATACTTGTGTGAATTAATAAAAGTGTGAATTAGTAAAAGAAGAATGAGAGTGGACATCTCTGTGGTGAACTAGAACCTCTTCCCTATAACCAGTATTTGTGTATCAACCTAATGTATTGATATAGCCATGCCAGCTAAGTGTTCCTTCTTTGGGAGCCATAAATACTTCAGGTTCAGGACTGCTGTGAAAATGGGTGCAGGACGATGGTTATAATATTGGGGGTAGAATACATAGAAACTCATTAATAATAGTGGAAGGATCTTTTGATCCTAACAACTGAGGAAAGAAAGTAGCTGCCATCTGCTAGTTCTACAAATACTGTATTACAAAGTTAGTTGACTGCCAGTTCTATTAGTATGACTTGTTAAAATGGGAAAAATGTTCATCAGCCACAAACAACCATCTGCAATTTTTCTTTGTCATTGAATTTCTATACTGTGATGTGAGAAAGGTGGGCATTTGGTTACTGTCCACCTACATCTCTACAAGAAGGAGTGGAAATTAGAACATTTAGATGTCTATGTGGTAGTTTTAGCAAAGTCATTAGCTCTGTTTGTAGAGTAAACTATTTCATAAGCAAGCTGTAGTCCTAGTATAGAGATACTGGATAAATATATTGAAATGCATAAATCATGGCAAATGACTCGAAACCTTGTATAAAACTATTGGCTTATTGGCTACTTCACATCTTAGGAGCAATGGAGTAACACATATTACAATCCTGTTAGATTTACCTAGATCCAACTGGACACTGAGGATTGACAGATTCAGAGCACTTTCTGTGACCTTGACCTGCTGTATCAGCTTAGAGGGAACAAACTGTAACAAACTGTAACTATAACTGACCCTTTTCTTGGGTTAAATGGCTGTTTACTCTTCCAGGTTGTAGCTTAAGGTATTCATCAATTATTAAGCTTATAAAAAGAAAATATTAGTTTTCCCTTATGTCGTTTTACCTCTATTAAATCAATTCTTAGACACTGTGCACCATGATATAAAATGGAAAACAAAATTGCTGGTAGCACTGAGAAGTGAACGCAGTTTGGTACTACATCCAACAACAAAATTAAGTCTTAGAAGCTTCTTATGTCCTTTGGGAAGAGTGACTAATCCAAGTTCTGTGGATTCAATTACTGTCTTTTATCTTTACTAGTAATGTGATTCTTTGAGTCATCATTTTGTTTCATAACTTGATCTTCTTTTATGGTTGCCTGAGTACAGAAGGACGTTAGCAGCATATCTTAGGACTGGATGAAGATGTTTTTTTCTTCTTTTGATTTGCATTTTGTTGGGTATTTTTCTCTTTTTTTCCCTCTTTTGTTTTGCATTTCTTGCCATTCCTGCTCCATTGTTGGTGCAAGTGGAACTTTCAGAAAAGAATACTAATGTTACAAGTGTTGCATTATATTATACTGTACATAAAACAAATTATTACGTAATAAAGTAAACATTAAAAAATGTAAAAAGAATTTCAAGGGCCCTTGGCACAATTCAAGTGATCTAGACTTGATGCTGTTTTCCAAGTACCACTGTCTCAAGTATTTTTTCTGAGTAAAGTACAGCACTCTTTAGAAGTAACAGATATATGTTATTTATATTGCAACATGAAGATGTAGCAACTGAGATATATCAATATCAATCTAAGTCCTCAGGGCGTGTCAAATTCCATTTTTTCTTTTTTCACAGAGTCTGTCGATGGCTGCCCCAGCAATTGCTATGGCAATGGTGACTGTGTATCTGGCACTTGCCATTGTTTTCCTGGCTTTCTGGGCCCAGATTGTGGCAGAGGTAGGACATGTTTTATTGTCTTTTATACCTTCATCATTTCTTGACTGTAAAAGTAAAAAAAAAAAAAAAAGACTCTCTTGAAATGTTGGCATAAAGGGTAGCTGTTGAGAAAGTAGGTGCCTGTTATACCGGTTGTATGGCAGAGAGGAATAAAGCCCTGTCTGTTGAACCAGATGACCCAGGATTGACCAATAACATGGGCAATGAGGGATCCAAACGGGAAGGGTGATTGAACATGAGTAGCCAGCGCTAGCTTGCCCATCCTGGAAGAAGGGCAATAGCCTCGTTTGCAGCAGTACTGACACCAAGCACAAGGCAGTAGAAAGTTCTAGGATGAGCAGCCTTATCAAACAGTACACCCTCATGGTGGAGACATAACAGACACAAAGGGGGATTCTCTCTCAGGTAAGTAGACCAACACTGTGGGAAGCTGTTGTAAGGGTAAGAAGAGAACTAGGGCAACTAGAAACCCCAATGGCTAAGTGGCTCCTAGCAATCAACAGGGCAAAGGAGGGAAATGATGGGGAGAAAATGACCAAGCCAGAAAAAAAAAGAAAAATAGACTCGTATGTTACAGTGCACTGCACCATTCTGAATGGTGAATCTATTTGTGGATTTTTTCAATAGTCAAAGAAAAGCCTACATCGATGTCATACGTCCACCTTCTAGAGTCAGTTGGTAGAGCTACTCAGTCTATCTGCAAGTTGAGTAACTGTGAATACATTTTTTTAAGATTAAGTCGACTGAAGAAGTGAAAGTTGTTAGGTCTATTTCAAGATTATGCGAGTCAGATTAAAACATTAATGTTGAAAAGGCACAGCTAAATTTGGGGAAGACGTTATCTATATGGGATTAGTTCCAAACATGTTTCACAGTAATGATATTGTGTTGTTGGTGAGGGTCAGTTTTGTAAGTAGAGTATAATAAGGCATCCCTGTTAATGCAGAGTTTGATTTCCATTTCTGCTGATGATGGCACAAGTTCAGGAACAAGCTAAGAGCACAGGGGAGCTAACAGAGGTGGATTGGACTGAGTGGTGAATTCCTTCCTCGAGGCAGTCATAATTATACTGGCTGATAGCAAAGACTGAATCCATACCTGTTAAGGTGGTCAAATGTAGTCTTTGTGGGATGGAGAGTGTTGTTCTCTGCAGCAGAGTGATATCTGGTTAATATAACAAAGAAACAAAAGAGAAGATGGAGATGCCACAGCCTGCTGTTGAAAGATAGCAGAAGAGTTCTGCATTGGCCTCTGCTCACACTCTGGTTCAGGGGCAGAGCATGCCAGTGGTCACATGACTTCAGTCCATGAATATGTTGAAGAGGTATGCTAGCAACAGCCAGTCACACACTGTCCTCTGGGGACAGCAGTGATGACATGCGTCACAATTAATGTTTGTGTTTGCCTGTGAAAGGGCTGCAGATGTTGAGTTTGACAAGGCAGAAACACTAAAGGAAGAAGAGAATAAAATGTGTTTACAAAGAGAAAGTATAAAATTAGGACTGACATTTTGTATTTCAGCTTGTCTAAAGAGTAGTCTTTCAAGGGTGTCAGGCAGAATTTGTCTCACTTAAATGCCTCTGAGTAGTGTCTACATTATACAGTAACAGAAGGTTTGACCAGGTAATACGACCAGCTTCCTTACTGAAGACATTGTGTCATAGCATTGAATGTAGAGATCAAAATATCAAGGGATGAAAACGGTAAGAAGGATGGCTGGCATCTGAAGGTGGTATCACCATGGATACCAGATTGCCTGCTAAGGTACTCACTCCCATCATATTGCTTATGATGAACACAGGAGACAAATCCTGGAGTGACAGGGCTTAGTGATACTGTCATTTGAGTCCTGCGTAAAGGCAGATAAAGAATGAACACCTGTGAAGAAAAAAAAGATTTTAAGCTAATGAAATATTAAAATACAGGCCAGTTATTCTTAAGAATTTTGGTTTCCAACAATATGATTTTATCTGTCTGTTTTAACGGTAGACTACATTCCATTGAAATGGCATTACATAATTTTACTAGGAGTCTAACACACTTAGAAAGGGTGCTAGAAAGAATTTTTAAAATGTGTACAAAGAACACACAGCAAAGTAACAGAACATACACACATAACAAAAGTCCAAGGTGCCCAAGGAAGCAGGAAACATGTACTTTTAAAAACCACCTTGGACTTTTGTTTCGAGTGACTGCTGGTGCTTTTAATGTAATTTTTGAGAACATGCACACATGTGTATGTTCTGTTACGTTCCTGTGTCTGCTTTGAAATAAAAAAGATTTTCAGCTCAAGAGATCATTGGTGGCCTTCCGAAGTGCTCTTTGTACACATTTTAAAAGTTTTTTGCTTTTGACCACTTAACCTCTCATTTTATGGTTTTCTTCTGTGTTAGAAAGAATGTGAATTATGAACAGCCAAATTACAGATGATCTTTCCAAAGAAATGTTAATGCCATATTTTGGATCAGGTTATTGCATGTACAATTTATGTAACTGTGTACCTTTTGTTTTCAGTATAGTATGTTATGTAAACTTTAAAATACAGCTTTAAATACAGTAGCCTTTGTAAATATCAGAAACAGTTCTGATCCATATTTTTCTGGTTGACTTGTGTTTCCAGTGTTACCTGCATGTTCTGACAACAAAAATTGGCAATGTGAAGAATTAATGAGCATGTACTAATGTCAGCCAGAACAAACAAACTACTTGCTTGGCTAATCTGAACAAGTGTGTGTGTGTGTGTGTGTGTGTGTGTGTGTGTGTGTGTGTGTGTGTGTGTGTATATATATATATATATATATATATATATATATATATAAATGTGTGTGTATATAGATAGACACACATGCACACAGAGGTGAAGTACTCATTGGATGAAAATTTTTGTGAGTGTAAAAAAGCGAGAACATACCACCGAGTAAGTACTCATTTGTGTGAATCACATATTGTTGAATTTAGTTTTATATGGTGTAGTTATGTAGGAATATTCAGGAAAATTAATGTTTGAATGAAATAGTGGTGGTGAAGAAGAGCAAGAATGTGTTACAACAATTGTAAGTGTGCAGGTGTTTGTGGGTCAGAGTCAGAGTAAGGGTTAGGTAATGGGATAGAGTTAGTGTTGTGTATGTTTTGTGCTGTCTGCGGTTTCCTTTTGTCTTGTGTAGTGATACTGTTAGGGAAGGAGTTTTTAGCAATGTAATGTGTAAGGTTAAGATTAGGAGAAGGAGTAGGGTTAGGGTTAGCACACATGAGTAAGGTGGGCAGGGGCTCCTCCACTTCCTGCATTTGTTCAGCTGATCCTATGGTTCATCTAAATCACTAACGGAAGCAAAAACAGAAATAACAAACCAGCACAGTTGGAGTGAACAAACAGGTTAAAATTTTTATTGACCACACTAAAAATGTCAACCAACCTAGTGTTTTTACCCATAACAATTCAATAGGGTTTCATCATAGTTAATGCAACATTTGAAAATGAAGAATTAAATAGTTTTAAGCTACCTATCAGTAGCTGTCCCTCATGAATAATTAATTAATTAATCAAAAGTGAATTGAAACCATTAGCAAAACAAATAACACTCCGCCATTTGTAAATACAGTTAAAATCATATTGTCATGTACACAAAAAGATGAATAAAAATAATTAATAACTGAAAATAGAAATAGTAATTAATACACAGCTAACTTTCCAACTTAGCTTGTGGTTTAACACACTACAAGTAGAAACTGAATCATTAAATACCCGGTTCACTAGCAGCATTCAATTTCGGCTGCCAAATTAATTCTTTATATTTTAACTTATCAAAATCAATCTCTCAATAATCCTTGACTGCCTTATCAGTTATAAAGAACATTTTTTTTAAATTCCCACATTAAGTCAAATGTTTACATAGGGCATTAGAAGCTTTTCTACTCTTAATTTCATACACATGCACACATAAATAGATCTCTCCACCTCCTAGAGGTTTTACTCACATAAAAAGCAGGACATGCAGTACAGGTGGCCAAATATACCACACCCACAGTAATATAATTACATCATCCTGGACAGTCCATGTATCTGTCAAAACCTTTAACAACCACATATGGTCCATCATTTATGAATTTACAGAGCTTACGCATGCCACTTTTCTGCATTACTGATTTAACTACCTTGCGAGATTGAACACCAATGCTGTCTAGCAGATCCTTAATATTTTTACCTCCACAATGAGAAATGAAGAGAGAATTCTCCAATCTAAGCTTCGTATTCTGGGTGAAAATTAGAGCCCAGTTTTGACTCAATACATTCACAAAATTTGAAGTTGTACTGGTGTATGGAATAAGCATTGTGCCCATTTTCCCATCATGCTTACAAGCTTTATTTTTCTGTGAATTCACATCAATAGAGTCTGCATGCTGTCTTAAAGTAGGGCGTAGTTTCTTCCATTAGCCCTAAAAGGTAACCTTAAAGATTTCTGTCAACTCATCTTATTCAATGAGAAATAATCTTTCTTTGCTAATCATCCTTGACAAATGGACCATCTGCCCCTTAACAATCCCCTTCTTCTGAAAAAAGTGACAACATTTAAAATGCCAAAAAAGTAGTTTGAATAAGTACTTTTCTGAAAAATAGTTGATTCATGCACCCTTTTGTTCCTCTTTTTAACCAACATAATGTCTAAATAATCCAATTGTTTTGGTGTCCCACTTGGGTGGTATTGTTCATATAAATGAAACAGTCTTCTAAACACTCTCAGCTCCCCTTGCACTATATAAATATGTCATCAAGGAACCTAAAGTAAAAAAGTAATAATTTCAAAAAAGGTGAAGCAGATACACAATATTTTTCTCATTTGGCCAGGACTAGGTTGGCATGCAAAAGAAGCACATTTTGCTATCATTGCTACACCTGAGATCTGCCAAAAATATTCACTTCAAAAACATAATATTGTTCTGTGAAACAACATCTTGTAGATCCACCAATTTCTTAACTTCTGTATTGGTAAAAGATGGGTCATCAGTCAAAATCATTGAAAAATAATCTAATCCTAGTTCATATGGGATAACTGAAAACAAGTTAACAATGTCTGTAGCAACTAATATCATCTCATCACAAGCTTGAATATTCCTTAAGATCTTGTAATAAATGATGAGTCACACAAAATATATTCCTTCCTATTAAGTGCTTTTTTACATTGAATATCAATATAAGCTGCCAATGGCATGCTCTTAGAACCTTGTTCCACTACTACTGTGGCCCTTAAGAGGGGGGGGGTCATTCATTCTTATTTATTTTGGGTATGCCAAAGATGGAAGGAGCCACAAGATTGTCAACCATTAAAAAAATCAAATTGTTGTTGTGAAATACTACATTGGCTGACCGAGTTGAGTAAAAAAAAATAATTAGTTCTGACATACACTATATTAATTTTAGTCCTCAAAACCCTCTCATAAATTGTAACATTGTTTTGAATGTCAAGCATCTTAATATAATAATCAGTAAAGTTCATAATGACAACCCCCTTCACCTTTATCAGGCTTCATTACTCTAGCACTTTTATTGTCAATCAAATCATTTAGCAAACATGTCTTATCAATGGAGAGGTTGTCAGGAGTAACATCCTTCCCTTTGGCAATAAATCTAAAATCGGGTTCACATATTTTCTCAAAAATATTAACACTAGGGGACAATAAAATACTTCTTTTTATAATAGGGCCACTCAATCTATCACTCCAGTTATTAAATTAATTTTGTCACCAAAATATAACTTTAAATAGTTTCAACTGGATTAATAACCATGAAATGTCAGTGTTAAAGTCAGGAACAAATGTAAAACCTTTTCTCAACACTGCAAAATGTCCATCAACCAACTCAAGGTTACTGATATGAAAAATCTTAAAACGCCAATCAATCCCGCATCCTCAAACACACTTCTTCCTCCTGTTCATGATGTTCATCGTGTTTCACTGTTGCAGTCATCACTGTAGGGTTCTTCCTGCCGGCAGGCAGTCCTTGGTCGGCCAGAATCCCAAAGTCTGGATCCGGCATCAGCTGTGTACTCACCCTCCCTGACGTCAGTGCGCTAGGGGTACAAAGCTTACAGCCGACGCCATGTTCCCCAGTCTTTCTTGCCGCATGGTGGAAGCAGTTCGCAAGTGCTGGTCGGCTGACTCCTGCTATTTTTGGTGCTTCATTCCGAAGACATTCTTCTTTTCAAAGCTAAGTACCCCATTGGGGAATCTTTTTTCTTGCTCCAGACCGATGTCAGAAAAAGTTAATAATGGTATTTCATGTGGGAAGCAAATACATCATAAGGATTTTCACTCTTACTGTATTCCTTGCCTAGGCCCTGACCACGATGTAGCTAGTTGTCGGTTTTGTGATAGATTTAATCAACGTACTATCAAAAAGAGATACGATTTTGCCTTTCATAACTTTGGGAGGCGGTTTAATTACAACACGTCTTCGGACACACTTCTGACTACCGGAGTTCATAAAAGACGCAAGGATAAGGGTAGGCCTCCGAGGTCCAAATCAGATGACATTTTACAATCAGAGCCAGCTGCCGGTTCGGCCGTCGTCAGTGAGGCGCTTTCGCAGCCCCTGTCATCGGCCATTACAGAACCGCTTCCTGAAACAGACTCCCACGAGGAACCAACTAGGCCTTCGGATACTACAGGAGTAGGTAATGGGACTGATTCCCTGAGTTGGCTAACCTCTCAAACATTCTAAGGAGGGACATCTCTAAAAAGTTGGAGTCACCATTCACATCTTGCACCTCAGAACCACCAACATTAACTAAAGATCCTCTATCAAAATAATCATTGATGTTCCAATATTGCAAAATGGAAGATACACATACAGGAGGCCTAGGGTATGCATGTCTCTCAGCATATTCTCATGCATCCCTCAACAATTATTTTTGTTTCCTGTAGTGGTCTTGTTGTATCACTTTGTCAATCTTACTAAAAGGTTCATTACAATTCAGCAAATAAGATGAAAAAATGAAGTCACTGGTGATACTGTCATTTAAACTTTTAATCCCACCATCAAGGGTGTGCAGCTTCCTCTTGTTATCATGTAAGGTGATCTTCATCAATTCACATCCCAGCTAGTCAAACAGGTCTACTAGGTCTCAGTGCATCACTGAACCCTCCTTCATTCCAGCTGGATATTTATAAATACAAATGTCCTTATATTCAATGTTGCAGTATTCTTTACGTATGAGTTGTCTTCCACCTTACGACCTACCATCTGACCAGTATACAAAAGCTTTTAGCCACTGCAAATACATGGGATGTCACAAGTATGCTCTGATGTCATCCGTAAAAGGATGTCCATAGGTACCATCCTCAAAAGGTTGACTCCTACATATGGTCTACAGTCAGATTTCGTGGGTTACTGCCAGCTTCAGATAAGTCCCCCGTTGGGGATTTATTTTCTTGCTACTGCCATTTGCTTTTGTTTCATGTCATCCAGGAAGGGCAAGTGTAAGTGTGGAAGGTTGATTCCACATAAAGATAGCCACAACCTCTGTCTTTACTGTTTAGGGCCTAGTCACAACTACTGATCCTGCTCCATTTGTCAGGCCTTTGTGCCTAAGACTTTGCATAGCTGACTTTCAGCTCTAAATCTTTATCTTGAAAGTTAGTGGCTTAAATGTCTGGCTAAAGACGTTCTGGACGGTTCTGGATGCCCTTCGGCTGAAGTGAGTTTGAAGAAGAAGGTGAGCCAGCAAAAACCTGAAATCTCTTTGGCTGTGCCTTTTACCTCTGACGTAACCTTTGTGGTCAGTGAATACTCAGTGGTTCAGTCAGAGGTCTGATCTGCTTCTTCGGTAGGTATCTCAGTAGAAGCCACCAACGGATCAGATCCCAGCATATCCAATGCAATGCAGACATCCATTTTGGTTGACATGGGGGAACCACAGCTTGTTATGCTGGAGGACTCCAGTGATGTTCCTACTGGTGCGAATAGGGATTCCTCCTTGACTACACCAGATGTTATGCCTACATCAGGTTCTTCTTTCTTGTTCCATCACACAGAAAGACATGCAAAGAAGAAACAAAAGACTAAACATCCCAACATCCCTTTTACTCCTCAGTCTGATTGGGATGTCTTTTGCCAGTGTCTTATTAAGGCATTGATGGCCTTGAAACCTTCTTCCTCTCGCCTTCTGCCTTCTTTCACTTCCTCTCCTGTACAGGCTGCTTGGTCTTGGGTTCTTTCTCTGATTCTGAAGATTCTTCCTTTGATGATGATTCTCTTGCATAGTCCATCCAAATTGCTTCTCCTCTGGAATACGCATCCCCTGAGGAAGAATCTAATGGAGGGTTTTCCCCTATTGAAGAAATTTATTTTGGGGAAACTATTAATAAAATGAAGGAGTTCTTCAAATGGGATTGTTCCCAGATTTCTGATGAATAAAAGCGGTATTATGACCTTCTACAAATGGAGGATGTACTTCGTGTTTCACTGTTGCAGTCATCACACTTGGGTTATCTGCCTGCAGGTAGCCCTCAGTCGGCCCGAATACCAGAGACTTAGTATTTCTGGGTTGGTTGCTATCACTCCAGGACTGACTTCAGGTCATCAGGGGTATAAAAACAGGCAGCCGACACCCTTACATCAGTCTTTCTTGCCGAGGAGCCCGAAGCAGAAGCTATTTGCACGAGTGCCGGTCAGCCACTACCTGAGTTTTCGTTTCCGAATTGAATCATTCTGAAGTATTCTAAAGCTAAGTACCCCGTTGGGGATCCTTTTTTCTTGCTCTAACCAATGTCAAAAAAAGTTAACAATTGTCTCGCCTGTGGAAAGCAAATGCCACACAGAGATTTCCATTCTTACTGTTTAGGCCCAGACCACGACGTTCCTCGCTCTCGGTTTTGTGCTTTGTTCAATGCCCAAACTATTCGTCGTCGGGCCCTTATTGTTGCTAAATACTTTCGCTCTCGATCTCCATATTCCAAAATGGCTTCAGCAAGCCATCTGACTACCGATCTTCTGAAAAAACATAAGGATAAAGACAGAGACAGGCCCGCACAGGTCCAAAACAGCTGTTGATGCTTCCGTTAAGCTAGCCGCCAGTTCGCCGGTACTCAGTGAGGCACTTTTGCAGCCCCTGATGCCCGCTTCGATGAATTCACAGGCTGTTACCAAGACCAGTTTGGAGTCCGGTATGCCTCGAGACTCTTCTTTGACTATTGAACTTGCGGATGTCTCTACCTTGGATGGGTCCAGAGCCGGCTTCTGAGAAAGTTCTTCGCATTAACGATATTCGACACAAACCGACAACTTCTTTCACGTCTTCAGTTCTGTCTAAAACTACTGAGTTTTTAAGGCCAAGAGTACGAGCTACGCCTAAAAAAGACTACCCAATCTCAAGCACCTGCTTCCTTGCCACAATCTCAAATGCTTAAAATGGCAAAAGACCTGATCATGCTGATTAGAAGAAGTCAGCCTTCCCCTGCAAAGAGAAAACGAGACCTGTCCCCAGAAGCTTTAACTGACCAAGAGTCCCATGGCACTGAGGTTTCTGAATATAATGGAACAATGATGAGCAAAAACAGAGCTTGTCAGAATGCTATACAGTCTTGGGATGCCAAACAAAAATCAACCAGTTATCAAAAAATCGATACCAGCGAGCCAGAATAAAAGCAATCCAAAGATTTAATGAAACACAAACAATTTTAAGTTAAGCGCTTTCACCCATTAAACACTGGCTTCTTCAGAACTATTATTTTAAAATGAACTGTTACCATTTAAATAACATTTTTGGCGCCAATTCTTTGGCTCCATTTAAAGGCACAGTGTAACCATAAAATAAAACCGTCCATATATGTACATAATCAGTGTAAACATTCAAATATGAAACTGTGATACATCCCAATATTGAAATATATATTCTACCACCTATAGCACTATTGGTGACAACATTCTCAGGACCTGGAAAGCATCATACCTATCATACCGTGTCTAAGGACAGAGTTTCTTTGGTGGGCAGCAGCATGTAACCACAACAAGGAACTTCCCTTTACGCAACCGCACACCACCCAAACCCTAACCACAAACACATCAGACTATGCCTGAGGGCACATCTGGACGACAAGTGCATTTAGGCCCATTGGAGCCAAAGTCAAATTCATCTATACATAAACCAAAAAGAGATGCTAGCTGTTCAGCACACTCTGACAGCTTTCAGATCCCTACTCTCACCAGGACCCCTGCTAAGAAAAACAAGTCTGCCCTCTTTGGTTTGGTAGCTGCAGAATTATTTAAGATTCTGCAAGAAAAAGGGAAGGCGCTTCAAGACCTGAAACACCTGTTTGTTTCACCGGTTCCAAAATTCATAGAAACTTCCCTGTTAGAACCGCCTTTTTTAGGAGACCTGCTCATTCTTCTTCTGGCTCTGCTTGTAGATCTAAGAAATCTATTAGGAGACCCCCCTCAGTTGAAAACTACTTCTTCAGTCACCTCTACACAGCAGTCCTTTCTGGCCAGGTCCAGTTCTTTGTGACAACCAGCTCACCCTTCCAAGTCATACACCTCTTTCTCTTTACCTCTCGCTTACTTTTTCAGCCTGGGCAAAGATCACTCAGGATGCCAGGGATCTGCCCATCATCCAAAAAGGTTACTTTATGACTTGGAGGAGTCTACCTCCTTTCATGGGGATTCTGCAGTCCTCTTCCAGTTAGTTGCAACTGTTTCCACAGCTCCTATCTCAGCTGATGTCTTAAGGCACTATTCAAAGTGTAGCTATGGATCAGAGAAGCAAGGGTTTTTACTCAAGTATGTTTTTGTTTCCAAGAAAGGATGGCCCTTGGAGACCAATTCTAGACCTCTCCCACTTAAATACCTTTCTGGAAGTGCCTTCTTTCCAGATGCTGTCCCTTCAGACACTCTTTCCCCTGATTTCTCCTCAGTCCTTCATGGCTTCCTTGGACCTCAAAGATGCTAATCTACATATCCCCATCCATCCTCAGTACAGGACATTTTTACATTTCTCAGTGGGTTCTTTGCACTTTCAATTCCCTGCCTTGCATTTTGGTCTTTTCACTGCCCCAAGGGTATTCACAAAGTTCTTGGCCCCTGTCATTGCCTTCATGAGGGTCCAGGGGATTCAGGTTTATCCTTTTCTGGACAATCCTCTTTTCCTACCCAACAGTTCAGGTCACTTGCCTCAAAACCTAGAGAAGACCATTCATCTCCTTCAACACCTAGGGTTCACAATAAAAAAATCCATTTTGACTTCATCATAGGATCACATCTTCTCGGGGTGCAGGTTCAGGACAGACTTGATGATGGTGTTTCTCCCAGCAGGCAAGGTTCACTCTCTCACTACCTTCATGGAGACCCTTCTGACTCTTCCTTTTATCTCAGCCAGGAAATTCCTAAGACTTCTTGGATTCATGGCTTCCATGATTCACATGTTGCCCTTTGCAAAACTTCACAGGTTTCTAAAGACAACCTGGTCCCAGCATGCTCACACATTAGACATTATGATTCCTCTACTTCCCTGCTGAAAAACAGAGCCCCTATGGTGGACTCAGCAGCTTTCTCTGAATCCAGGCCTTCCTCTCCATTTACATCAGCCTTCTCAACAGCTTTTCACAGACTATTCAGACACAGGCTGGGGGGCAACCTTTGCTTCCAGGAATGTTCAGGGTCTCTGATGTCTGTCTCAGAAGAGAGAGCACATCGACAGCAGAGAAATGAGGGCTCAGCTGTAGCTTTGCAGACTTGTCATCCTCTGTTTCTACCAGGAGATCTAAAGATTTTTACAGATGACACCACTCTCCTGTGGTACATAAACAAGCGGGGGGGGGGGCACCAAATTTTACCTTCTATGCAGGTTAGCTATAAAAGCATGGAAATTGGCAATTCAGTACAAGGTTACTCTTCAGGCTGTTTACTTACCCTTTGCTCAAAATTCTGTGGCAGGCATATTAAGCAGGTCCATGCCACACACAAACAAATGGATGCTTTATGGGGATGTGTTCCTGGATCTGGTTAACCGGTGGGGTACTACACATTTGGACCTCTTTGTCTCCCCTCAAAACAGATAAATTCCTCTACTTTGTGCCAGGGTCCAACATCCTCTGGCTTGGAAGGTGAACGCCCTTTCTTTTGCTTGGAAGGGGATGTTTCTTTATTCATAGGTTCATAGATTGGTACTAGGCTATCGGCCCTAGGGCCTATACAAGCCTAGCCATAACAATTCCCTGGCTATTTTTTCCCACACTATTTACTTCCCTTTATGTGTTCCCCCCTTCCCTCTCATTCAGAAAGTCTTTCTGAAAATTCAGCAAGACAAACAGAGAATCTTGTTGGTAACTCCCTTTTGGCCAAGACAGCATTGGTTCCCCCTTCTGCAACTAGCCAAGGGCCATCACCACAAGATGTTTCACCAGTTGGATCTGCTCACACAGGACAAGGGATCCCTGCTTCATCTACATCTGTCATCATTACAACTGACCTTGTATATGATCAACTTCTGATCCCTTTCAGGCACCTTTACTCACAAGACATGCTTGGGGTTTTGCAGGAGGCCAGGAAACCCAATACTAGAAAATCTTACATTTCCAAATGGAGAAGATTTTCTATCTGGTGTTTTCAAAGAAGTCTAGAGCCATTTTCTGTGGACATTCCAGTAGTACTCTCTCACCTGTGTGAACTACTCAAAAGTGGCTTATCATACTCCTCAGCGAAAATCCATTGTTCTGCTATTTCTGCTTGTCTGCCATAATCACCTCTTTAGCTTTCAGATTGGAGGTTAAATTTTTCCTTAAAAGTGTCATACATATTAAGCCTCCCAGGAAACCAATTCCAACTCTTTGGAACCTTAATTATGTCCTAGAGAAGCTAACTCTGGCTCCTTTTGAGCCCGCAGATTCTGCTTCTCTAGGTTCATAGGTTGGTACTAGGCTATCAGCCCTAGGGCCTATACAAGCCTAGCCATAACAATTTCCTGGCTATTTCTTCCCACACTATTTACTTCCCTGGACCCCTGTCTAGCAGGGCGGGGTGAATTTCCTTTCTCCCATCCAGTCGTCAAGGTTCCTTTTGAAGTGGGCCAAAGAGGCACTCTGCTTGACATGTATGGGCAATCTATTCCAGAGTCTGAGGAGTCTCTGGGTCAGGAACCTATCCCTCCAGCATGTTTTGTTTATTGTGATGACAAGGTTTAGATCCCTGGAGCGTGTGGCTCTGAGGGATTGGGATTTCTTTAAGTGTAGCATGTCCAACAGCTCTGGGTTTGACATGGCCTTGTATGTTAAGCAGAGATTGCCTCTGAGTAGACGATATGCGACAGAGTATACCTTGAGTTTTTTAAGGTGGTCAGCATAGGGCATCTGCTTTAGGCCTGTGATTCTTTTAGTGAGGTATTTCTGCGGCCTTTCCAGTTGTTGCAGATAAATTGAGAGGTACATACCAAACAGGGTGTTGTATTCTATAATGGGTCTAATGAGGGATGAGTACAGTGGAACAATGACCTCTTTTTTTCTGGATGAAAAGCCCTTAGTGATGAGGTGTGCCACATAGAAGGATTTCCTGACTGTTGTGGCAATGTGGTTATCAAAGTTGAGACCACTGTCCACCTGTGTCCCTAAGTCTCTTATCACACTTTCGGTGTTTAGTGTACTGCCACCTATGTGGTAATTCACGGGTACATGTTTTTTCCCAGAGGGGATAACTATACATTTCTTGGCATTGAGCTTGAGCCCATGGCTCTGGCACCAAGCATCTGTTTTTGTAAGGCCCTTTTGTAGAGTATCCACATCATTTGGGGATTCAATAATGGCTCCCAGTTTGCAGTCATCTGTGAACTTTGTTAGCCAGAGTCCCTTAGTGTTAGCCTGTACTTCAGAGAAGTAGATGTCAAACAAGAGCGATCCCAGGACTGAACCCTGAGGTACTCCACTTGTCACTTGTCTGGAGCTGGATTTGGAGTCGGCTACTTTTACAGTGTGGGTTCTATCAGTAAGCCAGTTAGCAACCTGTTGGGTGACGTAGGGATTAATGCCCAGCTTAGTAAGTTTATCTATGATTCCAGAGTGGAGGATGGTGTCAAAGGCCTTGGCAAGGTCTAGATAGGCTGTGTGGACCACCTTACCCTTGTCCATGGCTCTGGAGACTGATTCGAAGAAGTCAATCAGGTTCAGAAGACAAGATCGGCCCTTCACGAACCCAAACTGGGTGGGGTCCAGTGTTTGAAGGTTGCCAATGTCTTTGTTTATAAGTTCCATGATAATACGCTCCATGGCCTTGCAGATAAGGCTCGTCAGACTGATGGGACGGTAGTTTCCAGGATCCAAGGAGGATCCCCCTTGTGGAGTGGGATAACTGTAGCTCTGTGCCACTCATTGGGCATGAAACCTGAGTTGAAGCTATGATTAAACATGACACTTAGGTGAGGTGCCAGTTCATATTGTAGTTCATGTACTACACAGCCCGTGATGTCATAATTCTCATGGATGCTGTATTCTTAGCTTTGGAGAGTGTTTTTTTTTTTTACCTGTGTGGCCGTTATTACTGGAATTTGGCAATCTTCCGGTATTGAGATGAGCCATTTAGTGGGTGAGAGGGGGGTGAAGTTGACACTGAATCAATCTGCCAGGATATTGTCAATATCCTTGGGATCAGTATATTTAATGCCATTCTGTTTTAGTTCAGAGCAGATCTGAGCATTGCCATTTAGATTCTTGACATAGTTATAGAATGCCTTGTGGTTGTCTTTGGAATCTTTGGCAATTTTATTTTCGTAACTAGCTTTGGAGGATTTTATGAGGGATCTCAGTTTCTTACTGAGGCTGGTAAGGGAGTTTTTTGCATCCTGGGATTTTCCTCTTTTCTGCAACAGTTTCTTTCTTTTGTTTTAAAGTTTGTTTATGGCAGGGGACCACCAGATTGGCTTCCTTTTTTTGGATGAGAGCATCTTGGTTCTATTTGGGATGGCACGATTCATGCATGAGTGGATGTGCTCGTACAGTGCCTTAGTGTAGGACTCAGCAGTCAAACTTTCGGTTCCCATCTGCATGGGTGTCATGAAGTTTGTACCTTCTGACTTGAGTAGCATGAAGTTGGCTTTGTTGAAGTTTTTATGGAGGTTTCCTTACTGGGGTGGGATGTGGATGTTAAGGGTGATTAGCTTATGGTCAGACCTGACTAATGAGGGGGTGACCATAGGTGTGGAGCATCGATTTCCCATGTTGGTAATGACCAGGTCTAGGATATTGGAGCCCCTGGTGGAACTATGGATTAGTTGATCCAGGGCGTTGGAATTTATGAATTCCAAGAACCGTTGGGCAAAGGTGTCGGTACATGAGTAGTTTTCCCAGTTAATGGCAGGGTAGTTAAAATCACTCAGTATTAGGGTGTTTGTTTCTATCTTAATATTTTCCAGTATGTTTAGAAAGGTATAGTGAGAATCTTGGGGTATGGTGGGGGATTTTTTTTCCCAGGGAAAAGAATTGCTGGGCCATTTTTGGCACTTTGCCATTTCTTCCACTGTGGTGCAATCTCGGAGTTGGTATATTTTAGCGGGTGGGGGGGTGCAAAGACCCCCCACTTTATTTTGTGTTTGGATTTTTTTTTTTTTTTTTTTTTGCAGAGCAGCCATCTTTTTCTCTGGGGAAAAAAAATCACTGTTTCACGTATTCAACATTTACTGCTTTCGTTTTTTAGTGTTCGATAAAAGAGTGTTTGCTCTTTTTATCTTTCGACGTTGTGATACAGACCCTCTCAGAGACCGTGCTAGCAGAAGTCAAGGCAACCAGAGGAACAGTTTTCCAAGTGCAAACATCTACCTGATAAGGCATGCTGTAAATAGCTAACCTGCCTAACTTCCATTGTGGCCCATCATTATGGCTGTCTGAGATTTATAAAGAAGTTTATAGGTATGATGGTGGACTAGGCTTCAACCATACTGTGGTAATGGAGGGAAACTGGTGCTGTGCAAACTCACATTGGCAGAAGTTCACCAACCTCACTTTGTGGGGTTGGTTCAAGTCTGTGTGAGACAGCAGGTTTGCCTGCATTGTAGGAACTCCAATTGCAGCTGGGATTTCTCTACCATGTAACAGAGTTGGTATTAGCGGAGGAGAGGAATTGTCACATTAGCAAGGACTCACCATTGTGTGATACATTGTTATTCCTCCATATTGGGACCAGTCAGTAATCCAGTAGTGCCTGATTGTTGAGTGGTGTGTGATCGCGAGGGAGGCTTGGTTTCCACAGGGGATTAATGGGTAGGATACTAGCCTTACACAGTGAAGCAAAACCTTGCAAGTTGTCTTGCATAGTTTTGCTCCATTGAGTAACAATATTCAGGCATCACTGAAGGCTTCATATCCCATTCCACTGTGCACAAAGCCCCTACTCCATGACTCACATTGTTTGTGAATGGAGCTTGCATACTTTAAGTGAGGGTTCATGTGGGGAAACAAAGTAGGTAGAGAAAGTTTATCAAATGTAATATAGTCTTCATACAGGTGATCATATTATAAAGACCTTTTATTTATGTTTTTGGTATGAAAGTCATTGCTCTGAAAGTCACTTATCTCTGGTTAACCTGTCTCATTTCTTTTGTTTTAACACCTGCTTATGTAACAATACTAATTGGGCAAGTTCTTAAAGCATGTATTCAGATGCCTGACTTTCCATTTTCTTCTACATCTAACTGTGAGTTTGACTAAGTTTAATAACCAGTGTGCATCTATTGTGCTTTCCACGTATTGGAGATTTGCAGTGAAGTCATAGGTATGCATTCACAGTCTATTTGTCTAGCTAAATTACTTCATGTTCTTAAACATGGGCTAGTGTCAACTTGTATATTTTAAGGCCACATCTGTTATATTTAAGTAATTGTATTTCTGACGAGTAATTTCTACAGTAAAGTTCCCTTTGTTGTAAGTTGTATAAATATGAGCTAATCTGAAATCAGACTGCATTGCAGTAAAATGAATACCAGGTGATGTTACACACGCATAGCAGGCAGTAAATATGTAAAGCAAAATCAGTTTTTGTTGTGGGCAGCATGGCATTAGACCTTCTCAGAATTACGTTGTGTTATAAAAGGAATATGTGTTATAAAGGGAATAAAAGAGTGTGTTGCTAGAATCTTCATATTTAAGGCTTACCCATTTAATGGAATATGTAAAAAGCTTCATGTTATTTAAGTACATGTCAGCTGATAGAGTGGTACGCATTTGAGTTTCTTGTTCTGTCGAATTTGTAAAATAAGAATTGAAAGTTGTATATAAGTATATTAATACTACATAGTGTATTCTTTCCCTGATTGTCTATGTTGGTATGTGTCCTGCTTCCCAGATACCCCCCCCCCAAAAAAAAAAAATATACTACCTCCGAGGTCTCACTATCTCAGAAGAAGAGGCAATACTTGATTTCCAACAAAAGCCAAGTATTCTCTTCATTCGAAATTACCATGACCTCGGAGTTAGTATATTTAATATTGGAGTTCTGGGGTGCAGCCCACCACATGGAGAGTGCATGGAAGCATAGCTGGTGTGCAGTGCACAGGGTATAATATGCCATGTATGTAATACACAACAAGCATCCATAATATGTAAATATGTTTTAATCCAGACAAATGTTAATGAAATTAACTGTCTCCGGTGCCTTGGCTTTACAGCCTTGAAGGAGACAGACAGAAGCTTCATACATACAGTTCTTCATTAAATAATCAACAGCTACGTTAGCTTACATTAGCTAAAACTTCACCATCTTAAAATAATAGTATAATTTGCCACACTATTACAAAAAAACACTTGGTGATCTATTTCTGTATTTAAACCCAAGGGTGGTATGTCTGATATTTTGAAATCGGATATCTCTACTTCAGCAATAACCACTGCACTGTTTCTTCCCTTAAATGGGGTGGGTGTTTTAATGAGACTACAAATTTCAGCTGATCATTACTCTTCTGATACTGTATAAAATTTGCATCACTTACATGTTGCAGTATTTTTTAACAACACGTTTCATTTCTCCCTATTAAAAATTTTGGATAAAAAGTAGAAAGACAGTATATTACTCATGATCAACATGTAATGTTACTGAACAGTAAAGTTGATATCATTCATTATGGTCATACCCTCTTGCTGTAAATAAGAGCAGGCCCCACAATTTCTACAACTAAAGTTCCCTGTACGTAAAACATTCTCCTCAACACTTTTTATTAGTTCCCTGTACGTAAAACATTCTCCTCAACACTTTTTATAACAGAGTTGCTCTGTACAATTTTATCCTTATTAATCTAATATTTCTGCAGTCCAAAGGGTGGAGATTCTGGAAGTCTATTTGCCAATAAATCATCAGTCAGTAGCGTATGCCTATATGTTTTATAACCTTTACCAATTGTGATGTGTGGGCACTATGATTCCTGTTCCAAAACACTTGCTCTCAGTGTAAGTGACCACTTAGACTAAGAGTGGGCTGACAGCAGGTCTTTTGGAATCTGGCTCCTGGCATAAACCTGTTTATTAATAGGCCTTACACTGAAGTAAGTCACCTACAGTAAGAGTAACTCTTTTGAAATCTTGCCCTATAAGTAAATAGACAAACTGGAGTTGCATTGTTATTGTACACACCTGTTCTCTTTTAGTTTATATTGTATATGTTTCCACTGTTTTCTCCCAAGCAGATTTTTAAGCTGAATCTATCAGCCGTTTGTTTGAAATGTCCTATATTATACAGTTCATAGTTTCATAGATTAATACTAGGCTAACTACACTTGTCTGTCATTTTACACCTATCCAATTACCCCATGTGAGAATCGAACCCTGCAGTTTATGCATTATGTATAAGATTTCTTCCTTAAAATGCTGAAACTTTGAACATAAGCATTCAGCTCTACGCATCTGTTCATATGGAAATGAATCCAAAGATTGGAGGGGTGGCATAATGGTTAAGGTGCGTACCTTAAAAACACAATGTGCAGGGTTTGATTCTCACAAGGGCTAATTAGCTAGGCTTAAAATGGCCCATAAGGGCACTTAGCCTAGTGCTAACTTATGAACCCATTTCTTCATTCATTTGTCGAAGCTTTCTCTCTCTTCTACAGACCTGTGTTTATATTCAGTTTTTTCATCCACACTTCATTTCACATCCAGAAAATTCATTTATTTCTTACTGACCTGACATGTAAATTGTAATCCATACTTATTTTATTGCACTCTCTGTATATTCCTTAGTTTTTTTCATCTGAAGCTTGTATTACAAACATTAACCCATGTATAAAATGAAAATATTTCATTATTCTTAAATCCTCCAAGTTATGCAGATATACGTATTCCCTCTCAAATTTGCCCATGAGTACATTTCCATGTGATGAGGCAAATCTTGTCCCCCATTGCATGCAACCTTTATTTGTAAAAAAAAAATAGTTTTCTCCAAATGTAAAATACTTATGTCAATGTCAAGTCAGTTAGCTCCTTAACACAAGCATTCTTTGAGTTATTTCCCATGAATGTAAATATTGCTCCTAACCCATACATATGTCTGAAAGTACCATAAAGATTTTTCATGTCATAACATAGCCAGTTTGATCTTCTTGCCAAATTAACCCTTTCTGTTTCTTTATTGGATCTCAGCTATCCAAAATAAATTATTCCAGTTTGGTCAAATAAAAATACAAAACCCTGCTAATAGCTTGTCTTAATGGTTCCAAAACTCTACCAAGCCCCACCTTTGTAGGTCACCCCGGCACGTGATATCTGTTTGTATCTAAAGTAATGTGTAAAACACAAGAATTTGAATTCTTTACCTTTAAATAATTCATTTGTTGTTTCTTAATGAAATAAAATCTTAGACCATTTAATAATAGCTGTTCTAGTTCCATCTTGGAACTCCTAGATGGGTTTATTTTTTTAATATTTAAATGCTTCTCTGTTGAACATAGCCTTTTGTATTGCCAGTCGTAACATTAGAGCCCTTACCCACCTGTTTTATAAGTATAACCAATACGTTCTGTAACTTTTTAAAGCATCCTGTTCTCTCTTTTTTTGTAAATTGTATTGTTTCTTCCATTTGTACTTTTGATAAAGTTTGTTAATATTTCTTTCAGTGCTACTTGGTGAAACTCACCGATTGTCTGATTAGAAAATGTTGGAACAACATTACTTTTTTGTTGCGCAATCAAATTTTGTTTGCATGTATATCCGTCTCCATGTGGCACTCACTTCAGTTTTGTCATTAGTTTTCACTTAGAAATCATAATCAGACATTTCCATTAAAGTATATGAATCATCAGCTGTACTTATTTTCACGCATAAAATTGTCTTGACTTACCAGCAAAAAAATACTTATAAATGCAGTTTACTTATAAATCTAACTACATTAATTTCAAAGTCCATGGGAACAAATTTCAGGCCACTTATAAACAATGTTCTTATTTCATTGTTGAAATGTAAGGATATTGGATTACTTATATATAGTTATTCTCATCACTTTTAATTTTCAAGTCATATTTATAGTCTTTCAAATTACTGTCAGTTATATTTGCCCCGCACTAAGCCCCTTCTTGTTGTTTTTTGATTGTTTTTGGTGAGACTCTGGGTCACATATGTTAGATCATTAAATGTTACACACATTTCCTTCCTTCTTGGTGTGATTGTTGTGTTATCTACCCCTGCATAACTTCTTCTCTGTCTGCTTCATTCATCTTTGGTGCTAACACTAAAGATGCTGGTAATCCCTTTCTTGTGACATATTTATTAGTTTCCAACGCATGTTCTCATTTACGCATGCATCCCTGTCTGTCTTCTCAGTCTCTGCCACTTAAAAATTATGCCCATTTTGTAATCCATTATGCCTCTCTGTATTTTGTTTTCTTTTCATATTCAGTCCTCTCCTTTTGTCTTTGTTGGAATTTGTTAATTGCTTGCTGATACAACCCTCTAAATGTCAACCAATATAAAAAGTCTATAATTCATTGCACAACCAGCTGTCAGCTGTTTTTTTGCTTAACCACATCTTGATTTATCAAAAATTGAAGCCAGGTAGAGATACACAAATGCACTCCTTTCATCAAGCACTCCTGAAATTCATTTTCCTCTGCCCAAAAGTCATTTAAGGGGAGCTTCTGTGTTCTCAACTGGTTCATCATTATACCCGCACTTAGGCATTTCTTTAAAGTCTGTATATCATAATGACTGTTCATTTCTTGCAACAACAATTTAGTATACTATTTAATTGTTTTATCGGGCAAACTTTGACTGAGATATTTTTCACTAAGCATTGGCATTAGATTTTTTCTGAACCCTGGCCTTTATTTATAGACATATTTATTACAGTTTTATTTGTATCCTAGTAAATGGTCACCATACAGCAACACTAGCTGAACCGTAACATATTGATAGTGCCCAATCAAACACATTGGCTTAAGTGAAAGAACTGACTTGAGGCACAATAAGTTATAACAGTTACAGCCATTTACTTCCTGTGCCTTGATTTTATGAATAAGTTTTAATTTCAAGCAAGCTTCAAACAAGGTGAAAGTTTTCTTTCTCAGAGTTTTCTGCTTGTCATCTGGAACAGTAGTAGAGGACTACAGAGTTCCTCAGAGGATTTATAGTTGTAAATTATAAATGCATTTTGGGGATTATACACTTGTATTTAAAGATGAGCTAATATGATAACGGGTCATACTGCTTCTGCATTATGAAAAGTATGAAGATCTCAGATCAATGTAGATATAATGAGCTCATGGCTCTTGAAGCAAGAATCCCCTGCTTAATTTCATGTGAAGATTTCTGAAGTGTTTTAGCAAATACCATTGACTACACGTGTAGTGGCAGGGCATTCACTTGCTGTTCAGTTTGTAAAATATATGACAGTGTACACTTGTAAAACACGCTGTAGTTTTGGGATTAGATCAAGTAGCATGACCTGTACAAGCTTGAGAGACTAGAGTAGTTTACTGGCAGTGAAAATCTGGAAGAGATTCACACACAGCAGAATGCAAAGCTGAAAACTGTACAGATTTACAGTTAAACACCTGCCTTTCTACACAAGTCAGTTCAAGGGCAACATGGTACTTTGTCTTAAATACCATAGGGAAGGCTGCTGGCTCACAAGGAATAGCTTCTGATATCACTTCCTTTCAGGCTTGTGAAATTACTCTGAAAGCAAATATTAGAAGAAATAAGACTTCAAATCTTTTCTGATAAAAATGCAAGACTTCTGTCATCCTCAGTGTGATGGCTGACTCCTACTCATCCAGTTGTGAAATTTATAGAGCAATATATTTCCACTCTCTTGAGCACTCTGTTTGTGTGTGTGTGTGTGTGTGTGTGTGTCTTCCTGTCTCTGTCTCCGTCTCTCTCTCTCTCTTCTCACTCTGTCTTTCAGACTTTAGAAAACTACTTTTGTGACCTCATTGTCTAATTTGAAAATTTTGTTCAAGATCTCTAATTCAGCAGAGTGAAAATAAAGTGCTGTGTTTTCCAGTGACTTCCTTGTTAGGGCCTATTACAGCACAGAAGACATGACAGGTGCGTTAAGGGTTCTGCTGCATACATTATAATGCCCATAAGGAGGAACTGTTTGGCAGAGAAGGAATAAACTGGTATTTGATCCATTTTTGACGACCAGCAGTGTTAGACAACAGATAAGTAAATCGATTAGCGTAGGTTGCTAGTTAGTCTTGTTGACTGCCCTGCCAAATCAAGAGAAGATAATGAGATGTTTAAACTACAGATACTGAACTAGCAGGCATAGCCTTTTCTGATTCAAGCCCTTCATTTCATGCTGGAAATTTCACTGCCTAGATGTTTTTTTTTCAGCTGGAAGGGTTCTGCAGTGACATGGTTCTGGTCCTGGGCACAAAAGATGTAGCAGTCCGTAATATACTAGGTTGCTATACATTACCAAATATGTAAAAGTAAAGTGTTAATTATTCAGTATGTTTAGTTTGCACTTCACTGTTTTCAATGTCCCCATCTTATGGCATTCAGTTTTCTCCTAGACGTCACCCTCTGAAGACTAAAATGCATGATGGAAAAATTACTTTTCTACATGGGATTGGGGTGGGTGTAGGCTGTTTATATTGTGGAGTCTCTTGTCCATTAAATAAGTATATAAATGTAGGAAGAGAAGTAATGTAGTTGTCCATCAGTGAAACACTTTTAACCTGGTGGATTGTGGTAAGTTCAGTTCCTTCTGACTCTGAAACTGCAGTGCTTTGTCATTGTGTCATACAGTCCATCATTTGCAGTATACGTATCAATTGTCCAGATTTTCACCTAAGCTTTGCAGTCTGTTCCCTCTTAAAATTTGTAGTTTTTTTTGGCAAATCACTGAGGACTGAAGTCACTAAATAATGATAACACATTTGAGTTTCAAACTTCATAACCTTTAGACAAATGCAGGCAAATGTAAAATCTGGTATTCTACCAGCTTTCTAACTTTGTAATAGCAACTATTACTATCTCTCCCTATTTTTGGGCCTTTGTCTTCACATTATATTTGTATCTGTCCAGATTTCTTGCATTAAAAGGCCAAGAGATATTTTGGGGATTGTAAATTCAGAAACCTTAGCTGAATAAGGCTGGTGTCTCAAGTTTTAAACAGGACTGCTGTCTTGTAACCAAGTTTCTTGACTTGCACAAGTACTATCAAACTATTCATTGATCATTCTGTACTTTAAATAAATTAATTGTAGTCTAAATGGTAGAATTACATAATACTAAGATGATATTGCAGACAAAAAGATGATAACCTTTAAGTATGGCATTTTGTGTCTAAAGGAAAAGCAAAAAATAAGTAAATTGGTAAAGCACTAAGCAGCCTTCCTTAAAATAAAAGTAGATTGACCAAAAATAATCATGTCGCTTAAGAGGTAAACATGAGAAAGGCTAAGCCATGGGTTGTGAAGGTTTTAGTTCCACTGTACTATTGATTGGAACACCATAAGCAACACAGTGTAGTTAATATAGCCATTGACTGATCACACAGTGTTAGTGTACATTTTCTCAGCATTGCAAAGTGTCTGAATCATTATAATTTAATGTCTGTTTTCTATGCAGATGCATAAGGTAGTGCTAGGAGGCTCTGCTTTGTGGTGTAGAGGGATGCACACTGAATGTGGCTCAGACAACCAGAGTAATGGCTGAGGTACAGGGGTGGGGGGGTGTTGGAGAGAGTGATATACATTTTGCCTATACCAAAACGATGTTGATAGTCCATTCTGCTGCAAAATTAGACCAAAATTGTAGGGTTCCTCTAATAATAGTGGATGCATAAAAAGAAACCACGAGAAATAAATGCAATGTAAATTTAATAAGGTAATCCAACAACAGAACAATATACTTAAAAGAGTTAAGCGCTTTCATTTCTTACCCTTATACTTGAGACAACTTTAGAATTATAGTTTAGTTATCACATGGCCAGTATTTATACGTGAAATCCTGATTAGTTCCTGATGGCATAATTAATTTATAAAAACACTCTACTACATTTAAAGATATACAGCTTTAAAAAAATTGTATTACAAAAATTATATTAAAAATTTCGAGTAAAATATGGAAAAAATCTCCCCGTATTAAAACAAAATTAATTATTATCACAATAATCAATTCTATTTCGGTAAATAAAAATAAAAAAAAATAATAAAAGTGAATATACTGCTGCCATCATAATTTTGCAGCTCTCAGTTTTAATACAGATTTAATGGAAATGTTGTCATGGGGGTGTACTGGCATTCAATTTGAGCTGCTATGAAAGTTCCTTATCTTCCAACCTGTTTTCCCAGTCACCACCTCTAGGGTTGATGCTGATTTTATCGATGACCTCCTGTTGCAGTTGGGGCTCACCATCAGCTACAAAAAGTCCTGCCTTCAGCTCACTCAGTCCCTAGTGTTCCTGGGCTGCAGACTGGGCACCAGGATGCAGGCCTTACTCCCTCAGGAGAAGATGCAAAGCTTTACAGCTTGCTTCCACTCCCTTTCCTCACTTGACATGTACTTAGCCAGGGAGCTTCTAAGCGCCCAGGGTTTCGTGGCAGCAATCATCCCAGTGCTCCCTCTAGCCAGGTTGCATCTCAGAAAAATTCAGTAGTACCTGAAAACAGTATGGTCCAAACACTCTCACCCTGTAGGTACAGAGATCATCTATGAACCTTGTGTTAAAAAAAGAGATCTCAAGCTAGGTGGCCCAGATGAATTTCAGTTAAGGGCTTCCCTTCAAAACACAAACTCCATCTCAAAAGATTTACACAGATGCCTTGAATGAGGCCTGGGGTAGGGGACCTGGACTGGTATCTACAGAGTTCAGAGCAAGTGGCACCCTAAATTCAAGCAGGAGCACATCAACCTGAAAGAGATGAGGACCCTCATCCAGGCACTTCAGGTTTACTCAGTCTTCTGGAAACTAGGCTGTCTTCCAGTATTCACGGACAAAGCCACCACTGTCTCGTGGTACATAAACAACGTGCAAGAAGTGACTAGATCATACCAGTTATGCAGACTGTCTCAGTTTGCTTGGGACCTAGCTGCTCAGAGGAAAATATCACAGGACATGTTCCAACAGATTCTCTAAGCAGGCCCAGTGAGGATCCTCATGAATAGACCCTAAACAGACAGGTCTTCTTGGTTATCCTACACAACTGCAGAACACCTCAGATAGATCTATTTGACTCAGAAACCAAAAAGCAACTTCCCCTCTTTGGCACCAGGACTCCTTGCCCATCAGCTTGAAGAATAGATGCATTCTTCTTTCAATGGACAGGGAAGTCTCTTTACAATTTCCCACCACTATTGTTAATTCCAAAAATATTACTAAAGGTCCAGAAAGAAAATGCAAGACTCCTATTTGTGACTCTCTCTCTTTTAGCCAAGGCATTGGTTCTCTTCTCTTTCACCTAGGCAGGAGCAGTCACCACAGACTACCACACAAGGTAGAACTCATCACATAGCAGAAGGGATCTCTGCTTTATCTGAACCAGTCATCCCTAAGTCTAAGTCTGTAGATGACAGAATTCTGATCCCTTTCAGGAGCCAGTTTTCAGAGGACATACGTCAGGTTCTGTAAGATGCAAGGAGATCCAATGCTTGAAAATCCTACATAGCCAAATGGAAGATATTTTTCTTATGATGCCATAAAAACAATCAGGATATGACAAAATAAGAGGTTTCTTTTATCTTAAAATACTTGTGTGGACTCATGAATACACATTTGGCATACTACTCCATTAAAGCCCATCTGTCAGCCATCTCTGCCTGTCATCCTCTCATTTTACCTGCTATGTCCTGGCCTGAGGTCAGACAATTCATAAAAGGGATACTACATCTTAGCCCGTGCCCCCTCCTTATGACCTCAACTTCTTAATGGAAAAGCTTACTCTGACACAATTTGAACCAGCTGCTTCAGCAAATCTCAAATTCTGCACCTGGAAAACTATATTGCTACTGGCCGTCACTTCTGCAAGAGGAGTCTTAGAATTGCAGGTGCTCATGACCATTCCATCATTTCTTATTTTTCACAAGGACAGGGTGAACCCTGAGGGTTAACCCCTCCTTCATGCATAAAAAGGCAAATGAGATGTCCCTCGGCCAGACTGTCAACCTGCCTACTTTCTTTCCCAACCCATAGAACAAGGGGAAAGAGTCATACTCTCACTAAATGTACACAAACAGCTGAGATTCTATTTAGGTAAAATGAAAAATTATACGTAAAGCAGATCAACTGTTTGTCTCATTCATGGACTTTGAACTGGGCCAGCCAGTTCTTAAACAAACCATTGTAAGCTGAATCTCTTACTCATACCATGGCATATCCTTGCCTGCCTGCCCTCTAGCTCACTCTGCCGGGACAGTGGTATATTTGGGGACTTTCTACAAGGGGGTAGATGCTAGGACAGTCCTGAAAGATACCACCTGGTCTTAAACTGTACAGATATGATGCCTTTTCAAGGTCCAGAGTTGTCTTCACTAGGTCAGTTCTCTCTGGACTCTTGGGCAGTTCTTCTCTCCTGTAACCATATTCCCTTCTTTTCCCTGAGCTCTGTGAATCATCCATTCTTTGGAATATTGCAATGCAGATCAAAGTCAGGACACAGTACAGTTGTGTAAGAAGTAACCATGTCAGCAGATGTCCTACTGATCACTGTTGCAGTATTCCCTCCCACCCTCCTTCCCTCTTTTGGATCCCATCCCTTTCTCTCTTACTGCCCTGTCTGCAGGACTCTAGGACCAAGGGGGACTACATTTACTCCTTGCTTAGCTCCTCCTAGATGACCAGTCTTCTCAGATGTCTTCAGGCCCTGGGCTTGATGATAGTCTTAGATTTATGGTCATACGTCTGCCTGTATGCCCTTACACTTGCCAGCTTAGGTCATACATCAGATGTATGATCCAGAGAAGTTTAAGCTTTGGTCTCCCAGTTGGACATCAGTGGTGGAAATCCATCTGTTTGGAATACTGCAACAGTGATCAGTAGGACATCTACTGTTAAGGTAAATTGTTACACAGCTGTACATTTTACAGTCTACTGTTTTTCTACATGAACATAGTTAATTTTTCAATGTTTTTGGGCTTACATTATTAGGTCTCATAGTTCTCATTAGGTGCAGATTTTTTTACATTAGCCCATGTCTAAACAGATCTAGCAATGTATTACATTTTGTAACAGTGAAAAGTCTGTATGTTCAGAGGCTAGGTCATAAAAATGATGCTGGCTTTTTACTAAATGTTAATTACAGACTGATACTCTGTGCTGACTGCACCATGAGAGCAGACAATGTTTAAAAGTGATAAGATGGCAGCCCTTTTTTGAATGAAGACATAAGATTCCATCTACTGCATATAAAATGTTGGGTTTTGGTGCTTGTGTATCAGAATGATGTACATATACCTTAACATGAATATTTTCACTTCAAAATCAATATTTAGAGTGTAAATATTTTTAGTTGTGACTGCGGTGGTGGTGCTGCAGTAGCATTGTCGCCTCACAGCTAGACGTTGTCCCGTTCGATTCTCAGATAGAGCGTCTTCTGTGTGGAGACATGCGTGAATGGGCGTGCCTTCATTGAAGGTTGTGCGTCAGGGCTGGCAAACTTGGCATGTGAAAATCTACTGCCAATCATTAGCGGACCGGAGTTCCGCTGTGGCGACCCCTAACCGGGAAAAGCCAAAAGACACAAACACAAACAATATAGAATAGCATTGCACATATCTTGCTTGTATACCATTTCTAATGTTTTAAGTGCTAAGTTCCTGCTATGTCTAAATAAGGTGCCAGGTATCTTTGTAGGAATTTACATTTTGTATTTATGATAGGGAATTCTTGAGTCCTTTCTTATCTGTACATTTCTGTGTAAAACATTAATGTCTTCTGTGAATCCAGACTGCAGGTCATCATTAATATAATGCTCAGGCTTTGTGCATTTGGGTTTGCCCCTTGAAACCTGTATATTGAATACATAGGTTTGTAGCTAAGTACTATGCTAGCTGCCCTTGTGGCCATTTTAAACATAGTCAGTTTCCCTGCTTAGGCTCAAAGTAACTTATCCCATTTGGTTAGAGGTTGGCCTTATCCCATCCCATGGGTGATGATTGTATATTACCCCTAGTGAGAGTAACTGGGATCATACCTTTGATAATTTGAGGGGACACGTGGCTGGGATAAAGCATTTAGGGACTTCCTCTGTCCATTAGTAGTACGGGGGACAAGCCTGGGGTACATTTTCTGTTTCCCATGCATAGATCCAAGTTGCACTTGAACATGGAAAGGGATAAACTTTGTTTTATGTGGATGGGTAGTTTGTTCCAGAGGAGCAGTATCTTCTGCGAGATATACCTGTCCTTCCAAACTGTTCTGTTGATGTTGCAGAATAGGTTTACATCCATAGACTGAATGTTTCTGATGCCATTTGACTTGCTGATGTGCAGTAAATCCATCAGCACTGGGTTAGTGAATGCCTTGTATGCTACATACTATTGGTAGTTTGGTGGATACCAGGTACAGTGACAGAGCTTTGAGTCGGTCTGTGTATAGCATGTTGTTTAGGCCTTGTATTGTTTCAGTGAGGTATCTGTGGGCATTCCTGCTGTTGCATGTGGCTGGACAGATACATGCCAAAGGGGGGCATTATACTTAATGATTGGCCAATGAGGGCTGAGTAAAGGGGGGCAATGACATCCCTAGATCTAGACACAGTCCTTTTGTTTATAAGCTGTGCAGTATAGAAGGACTTTCTTACAACAGTAGGCATATGTTGGTTAAAAGGTAGGTCACTTGCCGTATAAGTTCTCAAATCCCAAACAACTGGGTCAACTCTCAGGGGTGCACTATTTATGTGGTAGGTCCCCTGATTAGATGACTTTCCAAAGGATACAATAATACATTTTTGGCATTTAGTTACAGTCCATGATTTTGGCACCAGTTATTATTTGTGTCAAACCTTCCTGCAGGATGGCAAAGTTATTTGGATCACCCAAATGGGCTCTCTGGTTTCAATTTTGTTTTGAAGGAGACTGCTTTATGATCAGGCTTAACAAATGATGGAAAAAAGCAAGGGATGGTGCAAGGTGCTCCCTTATTAGTGAGGACAAGATCCAAGATGTTATTCCATAGTGGGTACTCTGACTAATTGTTCCAGGGCATTTGAATTGACAAAGTCCAGGAATCTCTGTGTTTGTGCACTAGTGATGGTGTATGTTTTCCAATCTATAGTTGGATACTTTAGATCACCTTGGAAAATAGTATTAGGTTTAATACTAAGTTATTCTAGTTCCTATAGCTAGGCATTGTGGTTTTGATATGTCATAGAGGGAGTTCTGCAGCTAGCTAATATATGGTATGGCATATTTCTGATGATTATTTGAATATACAGTAATAATGTTTCTTTACCAGTCTTGATGTGAGTCTCTTCTGTATGTAGATTGAGACGCCTTCACCTTTTTTTCCGTCCTGAGCGGTAGCTGGTCTTAAACGCGTGGAAGGCATTGTAACCCTGCACTGCTGGAGTGCTGTCCTCTGTTTTAAACCATGTCTCAGTCACTACACAGAGGTCACATCCTACAATGTGAGACAGGCTTGTAGGGGGTGGAGTTTCTTGCTTAGGCTCCTGCTATTGATCAGTAACACCTTGATATTTTCCTTTGCGTGTTTTGTTATGGTGGTAGTTTTATGAGGTTGGTATTGGCTAAAAAAAGGCATTATGGAGTTGGACAATGCCTTTGCCAATAATAAAAAACCCGAGAGGGGACAGATGCAGGCCATCCCCGCTAAAGCAGTGTGGTCTATTGATGATATCTTCGTAGACTGACAA
This sequence comes from Protopterus annectens, assembly GCF_019279795.1. Lineage (NCBI taxonomy): Eukaryota > Metazoa > Chordata > Ceratodontiformes > Protopteridae > Protopterus > Protopterus annectens. The sequence continues at coordinate 1,490,976,336 of NC_056735.1, read as the reverse complement.
ATAATGAACCCCTTTAGATAACACCAAAAACAAAGCAAGTCATTGAAATCAATTATTTTTCTCTTATTGCGGCATCATCCTTGGAGAAGGTAAGATGCTGCTCAATGCTAGGCTGCCTTGAACACATAGTCTGAGAGCTCTGTCATGTCTCTCTTCATGTAGTGCAGTGAGGCACACCTCAAGTCTTTGATACCGGCATGAACTATGACAGTCATACCAGTACATGATGTTCAAGGGCTTGAGTGCATGCATGATCTGACTAATCCTGGCACCAGACAAGCAACTAAATGTCACTCTTTCCTTGCTCAGACTGGTAAGAAAGACATCTGATTGTCTTACAGAAGAGTCTTCTATAACAAGAATATTTGGTTGGGTCGATGCCTGCATTATGTGCTCAGCATTTGTGTCTCTGGGACTCCTTGTGCTATGTGAGGAGGCTTAACTTGCTGAGTGTGTCTTGTGCCTATGTTGTATTTTGGAGGTCTTTGAATTCTAAGCAAATTAATTGTTTAGAACCTTAGCATGTGATGGATTATGGGTATTGTAATGGCCTTCAAGAGGTGCGTTGTGTGATGTACTGCTGAAGATTTTGGTTTCTGAGTTTACTATGTGTGAGATTTTTGCCTCCAAGGATATTATTTATGTATGTCTCACACATACTATATTATGTTGTTTGAGTAGTAGATGATCGCCGAACAGCATGAGACTTCTTACACTGTCTTAAGATAACCATCTCAATCAGGCTGGCTACAGTAGTTGTGGGGAAGTGCTGGTCCATGATACCAACAGGCAGAAGCATAGCTGGCTCAACCAGTGCTCTGTTCTGGTACCGCAAACCAACACCCTATCCTCTCAGCTCTTCAAGTGAGGAGCAAGGGAAAAAAAGTGTCTGTTCCTTTACTGGCCCAGTAACCAGATGCATGACATGCCTCCCCCTCCTGTCTTAGCTATTCAGGTCCTGTTTGTGTGCCCTGCCCTAGTTGCTGCAGTTTATACCCTGCTTGTATGGAGCACTGTAGCACTCAGGTTGTTCTTAGAAAATCTATCTCTTTATTTTTTTATTTTTAAACTGTAGAAAACTGCTTGCTAAACATCAGACCACACACATAATGAGCTCTACAGCACTGAGGGTTGACAACAAATGCAGTACCAGTTTTTAAAAGCTGGTATTACATTAAAGAGATCCAGATTGGCTGATTGCTCCCCCCAGCACTTTGCGCCTGGGGCATTTGCTCATCTCACCATGCCCTAGCTGTGCTACTGATGACAGGAATGGCTCTGGGAGCAGGGATAACTGTAATAGCTAGTAGTTCAGTTTTAGGATAATGTTTGAGTGGACTTGCTATTAAGTATTTAAAGTTCAATACAAAACAATTAGCTTAGAAACCTTCTGCCACCAGCAAAAACCAGTAAACTAGTTATAGTAAAAAAGAAACCTCACTAATTTAATATTCAAATCAGTGCAAGCAGTATCAGTACACTCAGTATTAAACCATTTTATCAAATGCCTTTTAGCCTGGTGAGTAGTTTAAGGTGAGAGACTTTGTAAAGTGATACTTATGTGCTTATTGTCAACAGCCAGTAAATGGGGAGAGGGAGGGAATTATGCTGTCATCATCATAACCTTCATCAATAATGATACCACAGTGCCAGCAAAAAATAATTGACTTCAACAATTGCTTAGTTTCTTGTGTCACAGCAAGGGGATCCAATATCTGTCAGCCTGGAGAGACATGATCGACAAACCACAATGGGATGCCAGAACTGGTTTGCACTTGTCACTTCTCGGCTTCCGGATACTGGAAAAAACATTATCTGTCCTGTAGTGCATTTTTTTAGGCCGTGCCAAGTTGTTACACCCTCCAACTTAATGAAAATCACTCATGACAACCTAAAGGTACTGCTGCTCAATGCTAGCAGTTTAAATAAAAAACTGCACTCCCTGGAAACACTCCTCAACTTGGAGAACACAAAGACATATGTGCCATCATGGAAACATAGTTCAGAGCCATGGAGAGCACACTGGCTACCAAAGGCTACAATGCCTTTCATACATTTTAGTCCTCCTCAGCTCAAGATAAAAAAAATGGAGGAGGTGTCTCAGTGTTCATAAAGGATAGTTACACTGCTGTTCTGGTCCAACAGCATCACTTGCTTGAACTGCTCCATGCCCAACTAACCATAGATGTTAACCCCCTATCATATCCTTGCTAGCTAATAATCCCCTAACTTGAGTCTGAAAAAACACACCTCCTACCTAAACCTACTGGAATCTCTTAACATTTTGCCTAATGCCATACTTGTGGTGACTTCAACTGCTACTCCATAAACTGGGAGACTTATTTTTGTTTGTTTGTGTCTTTCGGCTTTTCCCGGTTAGGGGTCGCCACAGCGGAACTCCGGTCCGCTAGTGATTGGTAGTTGATTTTTACATGCAGAGTTACCAGCCCTGACGCACAACCTTCAACGAAGGTATGCCCATTCACGCATGTCTCCATGCAGAAGACACTCTAGCTGAGAATCGAACCGGACAGCATCTTACTGTGAGGTGACAATGCTACCGCAGCACCACCACTGCGGGTTATAAACTGGGAGACTTATATGGCTAATAATTCACATGCTCAGAGGTTTTTGGTCTTCAACGCAAACGCCTGGAGCAGCTGGTTAGCACATCAACTTATTTTGTAAGTGTATTGCTTTGATACAAAGACGTGTTTATATCATGCATATATTTTTTTAAGTTGTTTAGAAGGTTGTTAAAATAATTCCTAACAGCTGTTTGTATAACTGTTTGATGCATCTGTCCATATGCTTTACTTAATTAAAACAGTCACAACACTCAATTTTGACTGTTACTGGAGTTTAAATTTACATTCCTTTAGAGCAACTTAAAACCAGACCCTTTGCCCATTGTATCTAGTTTCTTTCAGATGCATGGGTATAAACTATTGAAATGTGATTCAGGCCATGGACTATCGACATTTCATTTCACTAAATTTCTTCCAGAAAGAGGTATTAGCTGTCATATCTCACTGTATGGACTTTATGACCCAGAAGTTCCAGGACAATGTAGCTTTTACATTGCATTACCTTCATTTATGTTCCTTATTTTTTGCATGACTTTTATATTTTTAATACTTGCAGTTAGGAATTGAAGGTGGTGGCAAGAGTGCTGCTAGGCATTAGAAAATGCACTGTGCAGACTAGACTAGGCGTATTCTATGTATCTGTTGGGGGTACAATGCATCATGGAGGAATTCCTTTTCTGAACTAGGAGTTCTACCATATAGTTTTGTGGGGATAGCTACTAGGTTACAGAGATAAACTGTACATACCAGGACAGGTGTATATCACATAATCGAAATCCCAAAATATCGAACACCATAAGCTCAAACTTGGAATGTCAAAATGTGATATAATCGAAAGCTCAGAACAGTGAATTTTTTTCCCAGGGAAAAAATTTGCTATTCCGAGAAGCACATACACAACACAAGCACACCAAAAAAAGTAATCCACACATATACACTTAAAATTCTACTTCTAACCCTACACTAAACCACACATACACTACTATCTATCCACTTACTTTAACCCAAACCCTAACCCTAAGGTCCATAACTATCGCACACTCACCTTACCCACTTCCTAACCCTAAGGTCCCTAACTATCACACACTCACGTTACCCGCTCCCTAACCCTAAGGTCCCTAACTATCCCATTCCCACACTCACCTTAACCCAGTCCATTCGCACACTTACCTTAACCCGGTCCGTAACCTTCGCACCACAGTGGAGAAAATAGCGAAGCGGCAGAAACAGCTCACCAAATTCTTTCCCCTAGAAAATAATTCAATGTTCTGCAGCTTCGCTATTTTTAGCGTTCACTGTTTTGCGTCCGATATTATAACATTCTATGTTTTACTACTTCGATATTATAATGTAAACCCTACCAGGACTGGTTGTCAGATGGAGTGGACCTAACTATAGGAGTGGTTTGTCTGTACCAGGGCGGGGGGGAGGTCACTATGCACTATGAAGGGTTGTGGAGTAATACAGGGTAAAGAACAGGAACTGATGAGGCTACAAGAGTGGATACATTTCTTGACTTCATATCAGTGGACAATGAAGGGTAAGGACAGGGGCAGAGCTGGTCATAGAGCCTCAAACCAGTTTCTATTTCCCATGGGTTCATGGCCTTCAAGGGCATGTAAATGGGCCTTTAGCATTTTGTTTCCCCACCAGTGCTATTTTTATGGTTCTGACTACACATAACACTGGGTTCTACTGATGGTGGTGCTCAGTTCTGATGACAAGTTTCCATGTCTTAATGTGATCCACAGCAAGTTGTCCTGGTTTCAGTTTTTTTAATGACTTGGTCTTCGTCTTCAGGTAGGCGATATTTATGTGCTATAACTTGTCCCATTTACTGCCTTTTGCCTCATGGACAATAGACAATCACCAGAAAAATCCTGTCTCTGTGGCTTGCAGATTTTTACGTGTCTGACCCCGACCTTCTTAACAGTATCTGTGCAAAGTGAGCCAAGATGATTTTTGGATCAATGCTGACTGAGTAGTCTCTCTGTTCTGTAAAACAAGCTGATATAACAAGCAGAACTGGCATCCTGCCAGTTTTGAATTGCAAGATAAGAATTGAACAGCAAGAAGCCTGCCTTTATTGCCTAAGGGCATTCAGGTATCCTGTCTACAGCCAGGTTGAACTAAATTGCAGCTCCACAATAAAGAAGCTTCGATTCATTTCCTGAATGTAAAATGTAAAGACATACACAATAGTCCTGCTGTTGTTCTAGGATATCGATCAATTTACTGTATAACTTGACCTCCTGATACATCGAGTTCTTGTATAGCCATTCTGCAGGCTTTATATCAAATTACTTTTTTACTGTACCCCTTGCCTAGTTGACTGAAGTTAACAGTTTATAAAAACTGAATTGTTACTGTTTTTCATTTCTGATTGTAAAAGCAAAACACTACATTTCCCAGTACATATCTTTTGCAAACCCACCTGCAAAAGTTATTTGCAAAACTGTTGCCATAGATGATGCGTGTGGTTTACAAGGCAGACTGTGAAGCACTGTGCAAGATGTTCTTCGTGTTTCACTGTTGCAGTCCTCACATAAGGTTTATCCGGCTCCCGGTAGCCCTCAATCGTCCCGAATACCAGAGTCCTTGGTATGTGACATTGACTGCCTCCGGTTGTAAAACTGATGTCAGAATGTCAGGTATAAAGGGAGGTAGCCGACACCATTTCCTCAGTCTTTCTTGCCGTGGAGCCTGAAGCAGATGCAATTTTCACTAGTGCCGATCAGCCGTTTACCTTCGTTTTTGCTTTCCGACTGTCAAGTTGAAGATGCCTTCAGATAAGTACCTGTCAGGGATCCTTTTTGTTGCTTTAACAAATGTCAGATAAAGTTAATAACTGTCTTGCCTGTGGAAAACAGATTCCGCACCGTGATTTGCATTCCTATTGTATAACTTGTTTGGGCCTTGAGCACGACATCCCTAACTGTAATCTCTGTGCTTCATTTAACACACATACCATACGCCGTAGAGCTAAGATTTTGTATAAGCATTTCAGCGTCTGGCCTAAGTTCATCGGTATGGTGTCTTCTGGTCTCCCGGCTTTGGATATACCTAGGAAATGCAAAGACAAGGACCACAACAGGCCCAGGGTTAAATCTGCCGACGATGCTCCGGTGAAATTGGTCATCAGCACAGTGGTAGTCAGTGAGGCGCTTTTGCAGCCCCTGCAGTCCGCAGATTTTCAGCCACAAGCCTCTGCCGAGACCTTTACGGAGTCCTCCATGCCACGGGCTGCTATTTCATCTTCAGACCCTCTGCCTGTCACCACCTCAGATGGTTCTGGTGCTGCTTTGCAGTCACCGGCTTCTGGCTCCTCTTCTTTTCGACATGAGACCAGGACCAGACCGACTACCATTGTTTAGACTTTTGCAGTTGCTAAGCCTCCTGAGTCCCTCCGGATTGCTAGTAAACCTTCCAGCCGCAAACCTACTCACAAGCAGGCGTCGGCCTCCCCTTCTGTGCCTGAGTCCCAGTTGGTAAAGATGGCTGGTGATTTTTTTTTCCCTGATTAGGGGCTCTCATCCCCCCCACCCCCTTCAAAGAGAGCTAGGGAATTATCCACTGATGTTTTGTTTGTCTCAGATTCTGAGATTTCCAGTATGTCTGCTGGTGAAGAAGGACATTCTCAACTTTTTTCTGGCTTTGAGGATTCTGATGCTGAGAACTCCATCTCATCTGCCTCCCCTCTAGAAGATTTTTCCTTTGGGGATACTTTGAATACCCTTAGGGAGCATTTTAAATGGAAATGTCAGGATTTTCCACAGTCTAAGAAAAGAATCAGGTAATTTTTGGATTTGTATCAGCATAAGCCTCTGGCTATACATCCAGTTTTGGAAGTTGTGGATGATGTTTTCATGGAAAATTCTTTAACTTCTAATTCTGTTCCTCCTGCCCCCAGAAAACCGGATAGGTATTATAGGGTTCCTGAATCTCATCAATTCCTTTTTAAAAACCCTACTGCTGATCCAGAAATTATTTCTCAAGGCCCCAAGGGTGTTAAGGCTACTATTGCTAAAAACCCTGTGCCTTCTGATAAGGAGTCTAGGGCCTTGGACAGGTGGGGTAAAAAAGTCTGTACCTCTGCAACTCTTGCCGTTAGATCCAGTAATTGTCTTTTTCACATGCTTAAGTATCAGCAGCATACTTTGGATGCTATTAAGGCTAAACTTGGAGATATTCCTTCCATGACAGAGAACAAAGATTTACAAGACTTACTGAATTCTGCCACTTTAGTTAATAAGCATTCACTTCATTGTGGTTTTGACACTTTGGAGGCTTCCTGCAGAGCAGCAGCCACTGGTTCTGTAATTAGAAGGCATGCTTGGCTCAGGGAGCAGCCTCTCTCTGAACCTGTTAAGTCTAAATTGCTGGATGTTCCTTTACACAAGGACAATCTTTTTGGTAATTAGGCTGAAGAGGTACTGAAGAAGTTGGAGGATAAGGCAAAATCTATGCAAGCTGTAAAAAATTTCCTTCAGGTTTAGCCTTAGGCATTATCCTTCCAACAACTGGTCTTTCCCTGATCCTGGCAAGCAGGGTTGCTCTAGGCCTAGGGGTTTCAGATCTTCAGAGGGCAGCCTTCTGCCCCTCAAAGGGCTAAGCAGTGGCCTTCTTCTTCTGCTAAATCGGGGAGTTCTAAGCCAGCTCCCCAAAGTAAACATTCTCAATGACTTCGGCCTTTTTGTGCCTACCTCTGCGGGCCCTGGGTTTCCTTTGAGGGGAAGGTTAGCAGAGGTATGGTCTACCATCACAAACGACAAATGGGTGCTCAGTATAGTAAACCAAGGTTACAGGTTTTACTTTCGCACCTTCCCTGTTTTACAAGGGTACCCAGACATACCCAGAACTATCAGGGCAGAGGTAGAAACTCAGATTTCTTCTTTACTGACTATAGGGGCTTTAGAGCCAGTTCCTGCAAATCAGGCAGGCCTAGGTTTTTATTCAAGACCTTTTCTGGTACCCAAGAAAGGAAGCACCTGGCGCCCTATTCTGGATCTGTCTATTCTAAGCACTTTTCTGGTGATTTCCAAATTCAAGATTCTCACCCTTCAACAGTTACTACCAATGCTGGGCAAGGATTCATGGCTGGTAACTTTGGATCTAAAGGAGGCTTATCTGCACATCCCAATAAGGGAAAGTTGCAGGCAGTTCCTTCGCTTCAGGGCTGGGGAGCAACACTTTCAATTCTCAGCATTGCCATTTGTCTAATCTACTGCTCCCAAAGTTTTTACTAAGTGCCTGGCTCCAGCCATTGCCTTTAGCAGGCAGAGAAACATTCAAATGTATCCTTACCTGGACGACTGTCTCATTCAAGCAAACTCCACAGAACAACTAGAAAAGATTTGGATTTTGCGAAGAACACTCTTACCTCTTTGGGTTACACTCTCAATGAAAAGAAGTCAAAGTTGGTTCCTTCAAGGGAGATTGTTTTCCTGGGAGCGAGTCTGAATACAGCCACCCAGATGGTATTCCTCCCTCAACAGAAGCAAGAAGATCTTTCTGCCTACTTCATGAACTTGGCAAGCATGACCCAGATCTCTGCAAGGCAATTCCTGCAAGCACTGGGGTTCATGGCCTCATGTATTTTGATGATTCCATATACAAGGCTGCATATGAGAACTTCAATGGTACCTCAAGAATCTTTGGTGTCAACACACACAGGACCTAGACTTGATTCTTCCCCTGATTCCCTGTCTACAAATGGAGTTCCTCTGGTGGGTGACAGCCTGTTCTCAAAACAAGGGTCTGCCTTTCCGCCCATCGCCTGCCAGCCAGACTCTCACCATAGATGCCTCAGATGTTGCATGGGGGGCTCATCTGGAAGGCAGGGGCATACAGGGGACTTGGAGCAACCAGCAGATTCATCTGCACATAAACTTAAAAGAATTGATGGCAGTGCAGCAGGCCTTGCTGGCTTTCAAGGACATACTCTACTCTGGGACTCTGCTAATCAGGACAGACAATACCACAGTCATGTGGTACATCAACTAGCAAGGGGGGACTCACACTTACTCCTTGTGCAGACTAAGCATGAGACTATGGGCCATAGCAGCATCCATGGGCTTACATCTAATAGCCCAGTATCTCCCAGGGAGGCTAAACTCCTTGGCAGATCATTTGAGCAGACATGTTCTGGATCCTCATGAGTGGCAACCTAACAAGGACATTTTTCGTCACATCACTCATCATTGGGGCACCCCACAAGTGGATCTTTTCTCCTCTCACACTAATCATCTCCTTCCATCCTTCTGCACCAGGGAGTTTCACAACAAAGCTTGGAAGGTGGACGCGTTGTCCTTCCCATGGACACATCTCTCAGTTTATGCATTCCCCTCCTCTGCCTCTTCTTCCCTGAGTTCTGCTAAAGATAAGGGACAAAAAAACAAAGGCTATTCTGATAGCTCCAGAATGGCCCAGGCAGCATTGGTATCCCCTCCTTCGCAGCCTTTCACAGGCTCAGCCTTGGCATCTTCTCCTGGTACCAGATCTGTTGGTTCAGGGAGGGGAGAAAGTTCCTTCATCCTCATCTTCCGACTCTGCATTTAACTGCCTGGCTAATACTTTAAATCTTTCCCAACAGGTGGTTGAAGTTCTTCATAAGGCCTAGCACCAGAAAATCCTATGCAGATAAATGGAAGAGATTTTGTTGGATGCTAGCTAAAGGAGAAGACTCTTCTCATCCTTTCACTCATTCTTGACTACCTAGTAGGATTGCTTAATAGTGGACTTTATTTTTCTTCAATCAAAATTCACGCTTCAGCAATTTCGGCTCATTGTTCTTTTGAGCAACCCATTTTTCTCACCCCTTGAAACAGTTCCTGAGGGGAGCTAGTAATCTTAGACCTCCCAGAAGAGCTCCTACTCCTGCTTGGGATCTTAATTTTGTCCTGGAAAAACTTACTCTGCCTCCTTTTGAACCAGCTGCCTCTGCAGATTTGAAGTTTCTATCCTGGAAGACTGCTTTCCTTTTAGCTATTACTTCAGCTATTACTGAGCTGCAAGCCTTAATGGCAGTAGAACCTTTAATTATTTTTCAATCAGATCGGGTTTTTCTGAGAACCAGTCCCTCCTTTATGCCTAAGGTAGTTTCCAGTTTGACCCTTAACCAGTCTATTTACCTGCCTACATTTTTCAGCAATCCCCAAAATAAAGGGGAAAGGATTCTGCACTCTCTTGATGCGCAAAGACAGCTGAGATTTTACTTAGGACTAAATCCTTTCGAAAATCTGAACAGTTATTGGTTAGTTTTGCTCCTAGTGCTTAGGGTAGATCTATTTCTAAACAAACCATCTCCAAATGGATTGCTCATTGTATTCACTTTTGTTACCTGCAGCATAGGAAGGTCCCCCCTTAGGGTATTAGGACCCATTCTACTAGAGCAGCCTGTACCTCTGCAGCCTTTCTGAGAGGTGTGCCTACTAAGGACATTCTAGAAGCAGCTACTTGGTCTTCTGTCCATACTTTCACAATGCATTACAATCTAGCTTTGTTTTCTAAATCCAGTTTTGCAGGGCTTCCTTACCAACCCTTAATCTGTGATCCTTCCACCCCCCTTTGTCTTCTTACTGGGCTTTGGGAATCAACCAATATGTGAGATCTGCAACAGTGAAACACAAAGCACATAGTACAGTTGTGTACACTTACCATAAATGCAGATGTTCGAGTGTATTCACTGTTGCAGTCCTGGTTTCCCACCCTCCATTCCCCCTTTTTTCCTAAGGCACAGACAATATACATTTTTTTTTTTTTTGTACGACATGTGTCCATGGTGCTTCCTTCCTGGGTTAGCCTTCTTTTGGGGGCTCCTGACAGTTAAGGCAACGAAAACTGAGTAAATGGCATCTGCTGCCTCCCTTTATACCTGACGTTCTGACATCAGTTTTACAACCAGCGGCAGACGATGTCATATACCAAGGACTCTGGTATTTGGGCCAACTAAGAGCTACCAGGAGCCGGATAACCCATATTTGAAGACTGAAACAGTGAATACACTTGAACATCTACATTTATGGTAAGTGTACACAACTGTACTTTTTTCAAACCTGATCCGTATGTTGTATGATAGTCATAACTCCCAACTGTTTTTAATTTAGAGCACGAGTCATCCACAGTGGTGCTCTGACATTTAATAATAATAAGGATTACTTTCTGTAAATTAGCAATGTCCTTCATACCCCAAACACTTTATGAATATTATGATATGTTGTTGTTCTCATTCTTCCTCTCTGATGGGTTACAGATCCAGTCCTTGGATCCAACTCGGCCGCATCTTCCAGACTTCAGATCCTAGTCTCGAGCTCCTCCCTCTTCCCAAAATGCAACACCCCACCTTGGATTCTCCAGATATCATTTGCCGCCTCCATGGTCAGAAACATGATTTCAAGCCTTGAGCTCTTAGGAGCGGCCTTAGGTCAACTGGTGCCCTAGGCAAACTGGCTCCACAGCGCCCCCACCACACCACTCGGTGACCCCATCCTGGTCTACCTACACCAAATAAATACTGGAAAAGCACCCCTGCTAGAGAGGTGCCCTAGGCAGCCGCCTAGTTGGCCTATGCCGTTAGTGTATATAAAATTATTTCTTATTTCCTGTCTCTCTATTAAAGTTTTCCTTTCTGATTGATTCTTCTTATACCTCCCTCTATAGCCACCATGGCTTTAATCCTTTCTGTTCTTTGTATTTTACGGTTTCTCTACCCCTTTTTCTTTGGCAGACTTCCAGTGATACTTGATCTTTATCTTCAGGATGGAACTTGTGGCACCAATACTCCCTTGCTGGTTAATCTCTGGTGTTAGGGCTATGACAGTTGAGTGTTTTTTCTGATGTGTATTGTGTAGATCTAGGGTTTTGGTCGCACACATACCTTCCTGTTTCCCTTTTGGTAGTCATTACCCATATAGAATTTGAATGACTCTCTCGACAGGAAGTTCTGCAATGGTCTGCCCTATCTTAATCAGTTACTTCTGCAACTCTCCCTTTTTTTCTGGTTTCTCTTGTTTTAGTGGTGTGACTTGTAATGAAGAGCCTTGTTAGTTCCTAGATTAATTTTGGACTTGAAAATTTTATCTGTCTTTAAGTGGGAGTTCCCCGTGAGCTTATCAGCTCCTGAAATCACGGAATCCTGTTCTGTGGGGGTTATTCCTTTCTGTACTTTCACAGGAAACTTTTTGCTTACTTCTGGTCCTTTCTGTACAGTTGCTCCCAGAATGCCCAGACTTTGCCTTGGAGAGAAATCTCGTAGCTAAATAATGTTAGTTTTTTGTTTTTGCTTCCCTAGGAGTAAAGATGTTGAACTTACAGAAAGTCCCTTTTGGGGCTCTTGTAGGCTGGAGTTCCAGGGTTCGGGTGCTGGGCTTCTGCATCTCAGAACCCCATAATTGTCGGTTTCCTTGAGGGCTCAACCCCCCCCCCTCCCCACTAATTGAAACTGGCTGG
>NC_056735.1:1490916801-1490961801 GCF_019279795.1 Protopterus annectens | reverse complement strand
CCAGGGCTTTAGAGGACCTATTCCCATCAGCATTCCTAAAACTCTGATCAACTGCCATCTGGCGAGTCTGTATGCGGGCGTTTTTCATCTTACACTTGGATGCCTGAACCACCTCAACTTAACCTGTCTGGTTGCTTAGTGTACTCTCTAGAGGTTATTACTAGAACCTGTTTTTGGTAGGGATTTAGACATTCTATATGTTGAGGAGTCAAAGTCCTAGATAGCCGGCCACCTATGCACTAGGTTGATTAGATGTACTCTATATATTCCTTTTCTCAGGTCACATCATTAAATTAAACGGGACTTAAGATCTTCTTGTGCTTAAGGCTCAATTGTTCTTGCTCCCATTTCTCCCCCATGGACCCCCATTATAAGTCCCATTTCTCCTTGAACATGAAGGCTCTAGAGCTACTGGTCTTTCTTACCATGCACAGACGAGGTTGTATGACCGTGTGGAAGACGTTAGGGTGCCTCAGATTTTTTCATCTGTATAGACCTGATGTCATTCCCCTGGTCTTTCTTTCATTCATTCTTTCTAATTTTTTTCATTCTAGAGCTGTGTTCCTCTCTGCTACTCTTTCTCCAGTTGGTGGTTGAGTCCAGTTCCCATGCCTAACACAGCACAGTTAGAAAGGGCATATTTCTGTTCTGCAGGCAGGAGTCAGCACTTAATTCCTGAGACAGCATGGTCGAAACATATTCTGTTTTCCCCTCATACCTCTACCTTTAGTCCTACATGGAGGTCAGTCTCATTGAGCCCTGTAGTGGCTCCATGATAACCTCCTTGGGATCTGAATCTCTTTCCTGCTCCATTTTATGGTTTTGCTTTGGGGTCTTGCATTCCACCTTGACTTGCGATCTCATACCCCAGTCATTCCTCCTTTCCTTCTGTAAATTTGGAGTGCACGACCTATGGAAAGTCCTAATTCTCCCTTATGTTCCCAACCAGCGGGGTTAATTCTGCAAGTGTCCATACTACCCTGTTTACTCCTATAACACCAGTTGCTAATGTCATTTTTATTGATGGCGAATGGGAGGTTCACTATCCTACCCTTCATATAGAGAGACCTTAAAGGCATGACAATGAGTGATCTCTGTAAACGATTTTTCTAGCTGAAACGCACACACTATGGGAATCAAATGCCTTGACAGACAACATCAATAGGTCCAGTCTGATTCATCGTGACTGGTCCCTCATTCGGTTGTCAACCAGGTCTTAAGCCGCTGGGACCAACATTATCACAGTCTTCTTACTTCCCCCATATCTACCAATCCAGCAGATACCTTTGTGTAATTTTCCCCTTGGAGATGCTCCCTAGAGCTGCTTGTTTACTCTTGGCTCCAGGTCTCTTGATGCTTCTACCAATTGAACATTGATTTTGGGGTGTCTACAAAGCCAGCAAATTGTAGCGCTCTGTCATCCTGTTGCTCTTTCTATAGGTTCTTACCTTGATACCCTCTATGGATTCTGGTGCCATTCTGTAGTTTTTATATCTCCCTTAGAAGATCTTGCTTCCTAATCTCCATGTCCTCAGTTTAACCGAATCGTGTCTTATGAATGTTCTGTTAAAGTGTATGTTTTTGTGGAGTACAGTTCAAAGGAACTATTCATTATTAGGAGCTGTCCTATGCTTCATGTCTGTAAAGTAGTAGGCCAGGTCAGTCATTAGTCAATTTCAGCCAAATAAGTAAGGTTGGGATAGTAGAATAACATATAAAGGGGAAATAAAACAGAAAAAAGAAACTGGTTGGACATTATAGAAAGACTGAGTGTGGAAAGCCAAGTACATGAAAAGGCACAGCTCATAGAGTAGAGTCCCAAGTAACAGTGTCTTTGCCTGCAGTGGGCATAAAACCAGATGCCATAACATTGCTTACAGGATGTAGTTTTGCCTCTTTGAGACACATGGCTACATATAAAGAACAGATGCACCTTGTGTCTAGGACTGATGTACTAAGAAAGCAGCATGTACTGGAAATGCTGATGGTCCCCTTAGTGCCAGAAAGTGGTACTACAGCCCAACTGTCATTACATAAAGACTTAGTGTAGAGTATCAGATGAACAGAGTTGTGACATAAACCTTCCACTCTGTGGCAGCTAACAGAACTGTGTTGCTAAAAGGTCACCTTCAGACTACCACTGTGGCTCGAGCTGTTCCAGTGACCACATGCAGGTTGACTTACGATACCGAGTGCAAGGATCAAGCTACATATTTGCAGCTTGGACCATGAACTTTCTGAAGTGAGACCAAGCTGAGGGAAGCAGATTGAATAAGCACCTGGGACTGAGTGATTGTTGCACAGTGTAGTTAATAGGGTCATAGTGGCAGAATCTGTTCATGAAGAGATGTAGGTCCTGGATATCAGGGGAGACATGAGGACTTTACCGAGGCTGAGTTGAGGATATGTCAGCCTCTCTATTGGACAGTAGTTGCGTGCAAACCAGGTTATTAAATGGATTTAATATGTAGAAAGGTTACCCAGTTTGAAAACCAAATTATGGTGCTTTTGCCCCTTGGTCTGTTAACAAATCTGTTGATGTTTATTATAAAATTCACTGATGTAGTATAAATAATAACACATGAAAAAGTATGCTGAAAGTGGATTTCTGACCATCCTACCTCTAATCTAGAGCTTTAAGATGTCCCTATTGAAAGCTGCTTTCACCATGTCCCAGAGGTCAGTGAGGCTAATGTTACAAGGAGAAACATGCCCCCACCAACTTTGGAATCTTTTTTGCTTCCAGTAGTTTTTAAAGTCTGATTTCCAAGATGGCAGCACAATGAGTAATAGCTTAATTTTAGCTCTCTTAGTGTGAACACTGAAACTCAGCAGAGAATACCAGTAGGTTTTTGTGTTTCTGGGTAAATTTCAGTAACTGGCTTGTAAGTGCACTGCTTGGATGCCAGAAAGAAAATACAGAGACCCTGAAAGAAGATCAGCTACAAAAGGTGAGGAAAAAACACTGCCTGGGAAAAGTTCTGCAGCTGTTCAGCAAAAAAACAGTGCAAGCCTCAGACCCCAGTAACATAGAGGAAAGTATAAGGCAACTGCACACAAACCTGGTTAATAAATGAAACACTGATGGAATATATCAACGCACACTACAAAAGGCTGGAAAAATGGAAGAAGCTTTAACCAGATATTCAGATGAGGTGATAAAACTGTAAAAAGCAGAGGCTGAAATGAAGAAAAGGCTAGCTGAAAATGGGACTGCTCAAGAAGAGATGTAATATTTCCAAAAAAAAAATAACATTAGAGCATGTAGAAAAACATGACATTTTGTGCTGTACCAGAGAAGTTGGAAGGAACAGATGGTATTAATTTTATGAAAGCACAAATATGCAACTAGGCTGTTATTACACAGCAGCAGTTGTTAATTGAAAGGGCACATTGTGTGTATGCTCCAAACCTGGCTATGAAAAAGCAACCTAGACCTTTATTAGTAATAATGTAATCCTACCAGCTGAATGAGTTGATTTTGACAAAACTGTGGCAGAAGGACAAAGTACTAAAAGTGGGGAACAGCAGAGTGTTTGTAGAGAAAGATTACTCATTGTACACCAGGAAGAAGAGGAGTAAATTTATTCCACTGTTCAGGAAATGTTGAGAAACAAGTGTGATATTCAAACTGCCGTACCAAGCTATCTTTAAAATATTCTTCCCTGGAGGGACAAAATAATTTTTTGATGGAGTATATGATAAGGAGGAAATACAAAAGTTTGTCCAACAAAAAGTGAGCTGTGAAACAGAAGCCGATTCTGCTTCTTGTTCTTTTGGCAATAAAGACCACAGAGAGAGACTGTGTCAGTAAAACCTTTTCCAATGTTTCAATGGAAAATACTGGAGAGAAGAAAGGAAGTACAAGAGTTGAATAGAAGAATCAAGAGTACATTGGAAATAAAGCAGAGACAGGATGTGGGAGATGGAGATGAACAGGAATAAAACCAGTAACTTGGAAATTGAAAAATATGGGATTACAAAGCAACAATTTATATTTGTGAAATATGACAAAACTAGAAAATCTGGAAATATTGGACTTTGTTGGACTTGTGTAGGACTCTAAAGCATATGCCCTACTTCATGTCATTAATGTTCAGAAAAATACTTGGGGGAAGGGAAGAGGAAGGAGAAAGTTAACAAGTAAAACAAAAATTCTTCCTTAATAGTATTATTTTATAGTGCATGATTTTCTTTGCATGCTATAATGTTTTCTCAGTTATTTTTAAGTGTAGTTGGGATGCTGTTGTGAGCAGGTACTCCTGTATTTTTCTTTCTTTATTTCTCCCTTCTTCTCTCTCTCTTCTTGTTCAGTTTTAAGAAATGTAGGCACTGCAATGTAAAAAAAAAGAAGAAGGAAAAGTCTGGTTAAAAAAGTATTGCAAAAGAAAAATTAATGCGTTTTTCTCATTCTTGCATGGGGGATGACTGGATTGGGGACCTTGGCTTGATCTAGTAACAAGTTTTAAGAGAAAACAAGTAAATGAAAAACAATATTGAATATTGTAAGGCTTATTTCTAGCAAATAAATGTATGCTTAGTAGCAGTTCTGTATCTGGTCCTCGTATATCCTTGAAGACAGTATGATGAAGAAAAATCAGCTACAATCTGATAAAGAGAAATTGGCTAGGAGATAATGTACTCTAACAGCATTCAGGTGTTTTACCATCTGGGACAGCTATACATCACTTAATAGAAGCACAGGCTGCACTATGCATCTTAGCATGGAAGACCTTTCATTTAGGTTAACTCAAAACTGGGAGTATGGCTGCCAGTTTGGGATATTTATTCCTGTTAGAAGTGTAAAACTTCAATATGTGAAGATGTCCATAGTTATGTGTGTTAGCATTAAATTAATATGTTTTGGGGGTATTGGGGGTGTTTTGTTTAAGGGCTTTCAATAAAACTAAATGTTTTATAAGATGTGATATAGGCTGAAATGGATATGACAAGAAATAGTTGTATGAAAGTTCAACCTGCCAAACAGTCCATGCATGTAACAAAAAAGCTGTTATACATAAAGGGTAAGAATAATAACTTTTTAATACAATGATGCTTTCTCTAATGTCTTTAAATGTTAATGGTCTCACAGATAAATACAAAAAAGAAAGGGTAGTGAATTATATTAAAATGTACAGAGCAAATAGCTATGCTAGAGGAGACACGCTTGAAAGAACTGAATGTGAATTTGATAAAGAACGATTTTCATGATGGCTATTCAATGGAATACATAGGAAAAAGGATAAGAGGAGTACTTATATTAATTGCAAGAGGAGCTCTAATAGTGATAGAAAAGGATAAAAAGATGATAATGGTAGATTTGTAGTACTAAGGGGCTACTGGCAAGGGAGGAGGATTATACTGGCATGTATTTATATTCTACCTAAAACTGCTATAATGGAGTTCAAGAAAATTCTGAGAGAAGTAATCAGATTTTAGCATGGAATATTACTTAGATGGGGACTGGTATTTGATTTGCAGCAGTGAAGTTGTGTCTGGGACCCTAGAAGGAAAGTATGACCAAGAAGGGTAGATTTTTGAAGAAATTTATGAAAATATTTGTCATGGAAGATATGAATTTAGTACTAGGAGCTTGGTGTGAATTTACATATTATTCCCGAAGATACAAAAACTGGGCTAGGCTAGACAGAATTTACATTTTACAGAAACATGTGTACTTAATTGAAGGCCTTTGTACACACCCAATAAATATTTCAGATCATACACCAGTAGTAACTAAAGTAACACAATGTAGTGAAGTAAAAACTGAGACACTGGCACTTTCTCACATATCTGTTGAAAAGAGTGGAATTTAAGGAATGGGTGGTAATTATTCAGGAGCTATTAGAGAAGATAGACATTTTTTTCTGTAAATATAACTAGGGAGTGGGATAAAATTAAAGTGGAGTTTAAAAATAGGGTAAAAATAAAAGACAAGGAGGTATGGTTAAGAAGTAACAGGAATTAGCGGGACTGATAAAATGTTAAAGTATTGGAGAATAGGGGAATCTCACAGAACAAGAAGAGGAATAACTGCAGAATGCTAAACAGAAAATAAGGGATTACCTCGATAATATGCATGAGCTTAGAAAGACTGCTGTTGAGCAACTATTCTTGATAATAACTGTAGAGCACAAAAATGTTTTAGCACAACAACTTGGGCAAGAGAAAGTAGAAAGGGCTGTCGCCAAGCTTAGGGAGCCTTTAACAAGCAAAGTGACAAGAGATCCTCTAGAGGTATTAGAAATATTTTGGAAATTCTATGAAAGTCTGTATAAAACAAAGAAACATAGAAATCAAGAAAAGGTACTAATTGAAATGTTTATGGAAGAAGAAAATATGCCAAGGTTAGAGGTAGATGAGGCTCAATTACTCCAGGTTAGGATAGGAGGAGATGAGATAAAATGGTGATGTATAACCAGTCTGCAGGAAAGTCCCCAGGAATAGATGGTGTTCCTGTGGATGTTTGGAAGCTAGAAGAAAAAAACTGATAAAGATCTAGAAGCTTTTTTAACAGTATTTTAAGAGGAGGAGAAGTCCAACAACCTGGATGAAAGCAGTGGTAGCTATAATACCTAAACAGGGTAAAGATCATTCAGATCCAGATTCATACAGGCCCATTTCAATAATAAATCATGATTGTAAAGTGTTTGTCTGTAATGGCTAAAATAAAGTGATGCCAGAATTGTTAGATATGGTGGTTTTGTGGAAGGGAGACAAACATTTAACATTAACAGAAAGCAGAATGTAGAAAAATACTACTGTTGTTGGTGGGTCTTGATGCAGAGAAAGCATTTGGCAGAGTAAGCTGGGGCTTTATGAGCAGGGCAATGGAAGCCTTTGCATTTCTTGATAAAATTATAATGTTGATTAGGAGGATACATGAAAGATCGGAGGCGAAAATTAAAGTAGGTGGAGTCCTCTCTGATAATTTCTGCTTGAGCAGAGGATCCAGGTAGGGGGTGTCCTCTTTCCCCTTTGTTGTTTGCATTATATTTAGAACCATTGGCAAAAAAAATAACAGACACAGAAATTCAAGGATATGATTGATATGTTATTCAAGAAAAGTTGGTTCTATATGCAGATGATATTATTTTATACCTGTCAAAACCAGAAAAGGACATTACAGTGTTGTGGAACATTTTGAGGCAATTTCAGATTTTTTCGACATACAGTTAATGCTAAAACAAAGGCAATGGTGGTAAGTTATGTACCCAGACATGAATTGGTTCAGCAATATCCATATTTATGGGGACATGATAAAATGAAGTATTTAGCAGTATGGTTTAAAAATTATTCTGGTGTTGCAGCTAAGGATATGTGAGAAGAGACTAAAGAAAAGATTGTACAAAAACTGAGAAACTGAAAGTTCTTGCTTATGGAAATGGATAGGAATATAGAACTGAAAATGTTTTTAGTGCCTTTAGTTTTATATACAAGTCAGGCATACAAAAACTGAGAAAATGGAAGCTCTGTTATATAGATATGGATAGTAAGATACAAGCAGTTGAAATGTTTTTAGTCCTTTTAGTCCCTTTAGTCTTATACACAGGTCAGGCATGTTTTTAATCAACCAGAGGAGAAGTTGTGGATAGCAATTAATAAAGAGCTGAAGGATTTTTTTTCTGGGAGGGGAAGATGGGAAGAGTCAAGTGGGATAAGCTGATTCTTCCAATACAACAAGGTGGTTTGGGATTACCTAATTTGAAGGGGTGTTTTAGAGCAACACTGTTAAGGCTCCTATACATAGCACAAGCAGAAAACTATAATTCAAAGTGGAAAGGGATGATAATGAAATGGGAGGAGCTCAAGAAACAAGAAGAGACTGGGAGTTTGGATTCAAACCTTCAAGGAAAATAACAATAATCATACAGAATATTATGCTCATAAAGTAGCAGCAAGAACACGGGAATGGAGATAGGAGATTCTGCCGATAGGGATGACTGCAGTTAGGGTACAGACAAGAGAGAGCTGGAATTTGTTGGAGAAAACTGACAAAGGAACCAAGGTATTGAAAGCAAATAAGTAGAGAAGGACAGGTAATAGAATGGGAAGACACCGAGAATTTATTTGGACTGCAGGTTAGAGACTGCCTTCCCTATCAAGGATTGATATGAGAGTATAGGCAAAGAGAAAGAAATAGGGGGTCCTAAACAAAAGACCAGCACTGGTAGAGTTTTTAGTAGAATCTAGAACAGAAACTGCCATTAGAAAAATAATAATTAGTAGAGCATATAAAATATTGCATGATAAGTGTAAGAATCAGAGGAGATTATAAATGATTGGGAAGAGAGATTAAATAAGTAATTCTCAAAGAAACAATGGGGGGATATATACATATTCCCAAATATACTAACAAATCTAGAAGATTTAGGATTTTTCCTTGAAAATGTTTACATAAATATTTTTCTAACCCCAGTAAACTCAGGAGGATTTTTCCTCAGGTAGACAGCAACTGTTGGAGGTATGATGGGGAAGAAATAATTAATTGGGAACATATTTTCTGGAGTGTAATGAGCTGACAGACTTGAAAGATTCCCTGCAAACTTCTCTGTCAGAGATGTAGGGTAGGCAAATTGATTTAACTAGGGAAGTAACTTTCTGAGCTATGTTACAGAATCGGAATTGCCTAGACATAGTAAGGCCTTGCTGAGTCTAATTATAGTGGCTGTCAAAAACAAACAATTACTAGAAAATGAAAATCAGTCTAAACCAACTGTACTAGAAGTAGTGAATATAGTAACAGAGATGAAACAACTGGAATTGGGATCTTTAGAAAAGGGTAGGAGCAAACTACATAGGAAAACATGGGAATTGTGGGAACAGTACATACAGGGCAAGAATGAGGTTTAAAAGAAGGCAGGACTAGAATGAACTATGTATGTTTGACTGACAATGATTGGGTAGATTATAAGTGATGTATAATGTTTGCAATTAGAATTATGTCAATATGATTTGTGATATAACATTCTTGCAGCTGGGATTGTGTCAGTATGGTTTGTTTTCATTTATATAAATGTATGATCGTGTATGTCATAAGTGACATTAATAAGGATGTTTCTTGTGTAATAAGAAAAAAAATAGTTTTCAAAGTCTGTTCATTAATACTGTTTAGAGCTATTATACATACCTATTTGGGAGTCTTTTCTTTCCTGTTGCCTGGAATCTAATTTGAGAAACGGGTAACTGTAATTCACCTGTATTAGCTGTGAATGGTCATTGTAAACATCTACCACACTAACGTTCCCATCACTATCTCCTTCCCTGCCCAACCTATTTTCTTATCCTTTTTCAAAAATTTCCTTCAAATTGGAGTTTCTCTTAAAACTGAACTTTAAGAGCCTGTTGAACACATTTAACCTATTAGACATATTACCAAATAGCTCCTAGTACTTATTTATAATATTCTGGATTTTCCCTGTATCCTGATTATATGTTATCACTAACTAAGGTATATTAGTACGTTCGCCATTCAATTCCCATTCCGTATTAAGTCTTCCTTCACCATTATCATCAGGCACTGACACATTCAATAACGGTAAGTATTTATTCCTCCAACCCATTAATATTTCATTTTTGAGAGGTTTAGTAAGACTGTCAGGATATCCTCTTTTATAAAACAACCTCCCAATATAATCTAATTCACTTTCTAAATTTTCCCTAATAGGTGTCATACAGGCTGCACGTACCATCTTTACTATATTTCTCTTCCGCATAAAGTGTGATTGCTCTCAAAATTGAGTTTGAGAAACATTTCTTTCTATATAATTGGGAAACATACCTCTTATTTGCCAGGTCCTTCCTGATACTCACATCCAAATAATGTACCTCATTGTCCCCAATCCCATGTGCAAAATTAAAAAATTCCATTGTACCATTTAAATAGTTCATAAAAGAGCCAATTGAATCCTGCAGACCCTGCCAAATGATAAAAATATTGTCCAAAAAGTGGTAATAGGCCCTTATACAGTCCTTATACCCAGAATTATTTTGAATACAAAATGATTTTCCCAGTATAACATGGCTATATTTGCAAAAATTGGCACATATGATGTGCCCATTGCTACTCCATCCAACTGCTGGTAGTACTCCTCCTGAAAATGAAATTGCTTTTCAATACCAATTCCATGATATCCAACACTAACCTGAAATCATTTGATTTTAAAAATTTAAATTCCACCAGCATTTCCTCAAACCATTCAAGCCCCAGATATTATGTATGAGGACAGAAGATAAATCTTTTACATCTATAATTATGAAACAAAAATTGGGATTGAACTCCACTTTCCCTACTTTGGACAAAAAGTTCCACGAATCAATCAAAATGGGTGGATATATACCATAAAAGGCTTTTAACTTATTATCCGCCTATGTGGTCAACGTTTGAGTTTTTGAGCCAGCTGATGTAACCACTGGTCTCAATGGGGGGGGGGGGTCAAGGTGGTCCTTGTGGACTTTCAGTATTCCAAAAATCCCCAGGATATATGGTTTTGAAACCCTCCTAATTTCAAACAATTGTTTGTTAATAATCCCCTGTGTTAAATTGTCTTTCAAAACCATATCTATCTTCTTATATGTGATATTCACTTCATTAAGGGACACTTGGAAATACCTCCCACCTGAATTTAAAATCTCCAACATTTTGGCTAAATAATTCCAATATTCCTCAATGACCACCCCACCCCACCCCTTATTAGGTTTCATAATTCTAATTGTCTTATTTCTCCTCAGTTCCCCCAGGACATTCTTTTCATCTCTTGTTAAATTGTTCCTATAACCTCTCTTTGTTTTAAATACATTTCTAATTTCATTGCCACTAAAGTTTCAAAATTAAATATTTACGGATGTAATGGAGGGTTGCATGTATTTTTTCTAATCAAATTCTCACCTGTTTTTGTAAAAGGGGTATCTTTGAGCAGCGACTTTAGCTTCAATTTCCTAGTAAACATTTTTATATCTAATACAGTATTTGCCATATTGCCTTTTCTAGCAGTATAAAAGTAAACTCCTTCTTAAGTAAACTAAAATGACTGGTGTTAATATCAATGTCTATATAATTAAATATGTGAAAATAATTCTTGGTACAAACAACACCCTCTCTGTATATATTATCTATTGTTAACCGTTCGTGTTCACCCCCTCTAGTTTGTTGAAAATTTTCTACTTGCCTCTCTGCTCCTGCTGTTGCCAGGGGTAATAATTTTGTCTTTCTTGGAATTGGGGTTGTTGTCATTATCTGGGCATATGTGGGCTGTGATTTAAGGTTTCTAATCCTCTTGGATCTCCTTGGGTCCGTTTTCCCTAAAGGGGCCCTTTATTCCTTACAGTACCCTCACTTTCATGATTAAACTGTTCCCTGTTTCCAAAGTTGTTATTATTATTATTATTATTATTATTATTATTATTAATAATATTATGCACCCTCCCTCAGCTCTCTCTTTTATAAGACCCAATGATATAGGCCTTCCCTTCCACATATCTTTGTCTGTCTCTAACCTCAAAAGTTTTATTTTTTGATTTTTACTAATAACATTGTCAACATCCTTAAAAATAATGAAATATTTACGTTTGTGTTCATTAATAGTGAACAACAAATCTTCCTGTATCTTCCGGTTCAAAACCTCAGTTTCCACTTTTAATACTTAAAAAATCTTATCATTATTTTTGATAATCATCCTCATGAGGGCTGTTCCACATTCATTCAGGATATTGACCACATCATTAAAGAATTCAGAACCCTCTAATATATTATACAGAAACTTGTCACTCTCAACCCCTTCGGGACATGTTTCCATTTAATGCATTCACTCAAAAAACAATTATCTACAAGTAAATTTTAAACTGGATGATTTTGTCTTTTAATGTACAGCACATGCCTAGATAAGACATATGCCCAGATAATGGTGAGACAGCAACCCCAATATCAGGAGAGAAAAAATTATTACCCCCAGCCCCAGCGAGAGCAGATAGGCATGTAGAAAATTTTCAGCAAACTCTAGGGGGTGAACATGGTTAACAATAGATAATATATACAGAGAGGGTGCTGTTTGTACCAACGGTAATTTTCACATATTTAATTATACAGATAATATAACACCAGCCATTTTAGTATATTTAAGAAGGGATTTACTTTTATACCTGCTAGAAAAGACAACATGGAAAATACCATATTAGATATAAAAATGTTTACTAGGAAACTGAATCTAGAGTCACTGTTTAGTGAAACCCCTTTTATAAAAACAGGTGAGAATTTGATTAGAAGTCCCGATGTGTTAGGGGACAAAAGTGGTCAATTTTTAATGTCAGTGATTTGAATAAAATAGTTTACTTGTTTTAAAAGTGGTCTCGAAGTCCTTGTCCACCTGTAAGATAATTTTTTTGTTATTAATCTGGAGGTTAGTTCAACCAAATTCAGTTTTTATTGTAATAGCTAATGCAATTTGTGGTTAATTTGGTGTTTGAAATGGCTGTCATTGTAATGGTAGTGTTGGATAAGCGAATGTTTTGCATGTGGGAGGTGTATGATCAAGTGCTGCAGTAACTTACTGGATTCTGTGTTTAAGTAGGTGTTGTATGTGTGGGTTGGGTTGGGGGTGCTGCATTTTAAACCAGTACTGAGTTATGTACTGTGTATGTTTGTCATGGACTTGGTTCATGTGTTGATGTATTAGCCTTGCACTGTTCTGAATTTTATAACGGGAATCTAGAAATGTAGGAATAACATCCTTTAAAAATCCGAGGGCAAAAATGCTTTGCCTAACTCATAGTTTTTTATCCGGTTCAACTATATGTTGGATTTTTGAAACTACCCTAAGTCCCAATTAGTTCAGACGATCGACTCTCGACTGTATCTCACTTCACTTCCGAGCCTTCATGCTAGCCCCCCCTCCTCTAGACTGGGGCTATCACCAGAAGGGGGGAGGGTCTTCAGGTGGTGTATTCACAAATTAACTTAGCATGTGAAGCAGGGATGACTTCCAAACCTATTTGTCAGGGTTTTTTTTTTTGTATGCATGCCTAACATTCCAAACAAGATAGGTGAGCCAGCATTGTCTAGTATCACTGCTACCTCAGCCTGTCAGACTCCTATACCATCCAGAGACATATATGAACTATAATTGCTGGGAAACAGAGTCAGGGCTTTACCACTGAGAGCCACAGAACCAGTCAAACCCCAGTATCATTTTTTCTCAACTACATTACTTGATTCAGTTTCTGGTGTTTGTACTTCTGCATGGTTTGTTTTTTCTGGTCTACATTTTAGCTTGTTATGTGTTTTTATTGGTTATTGTAATGGGTAATCTTGGATACCTGTCTTTCTGTATCACTCTCGATTGTCAGCTATGTGATAGATGAGAAGATCAACTGAATGCACATAGGAGGCATGTGCACATCATTCCCTTTACAGAGAAAAGTCTTTTACTGCACTTGCAAAACTTGGCCTGTCAGGGTGGAAAAAGAAAATAGCATATAATATAAAAGAACATGTCAGTGGATTCTGACATCAGCACTGCTTACCTTGTTCAGTGAGTCATTTATCAAAACTACTCAAAGAGGGTAGTAGGAGCCCTTCTTCAGTAAGGTGAGTATAGTGACATTTTAGAGTGTTAGTCATTCATATAATGGGTAAAACTACATAAAACAGACCTAATCCAGTTCTTGAGTTAAGTAGTTCAGGTAGTTAGTATTGAAATTTGATTGATGTGTACTGCCTGTTTGTTTGTGTCTTTCGGCTTTTCCCGGTTAGGGGTCGCCACAGCGGAACTCCGGTCTGCTAATGATTGGCAGTAGATTTTTACATACTGGCTTGCCGGGCCTAACGCGCAACCTTCAATGAAGGAACGCCCATTCACGCATGTCACCACACAGAAGACGCTCTGAGAATCGAACGGGCAACGTCTAACTATGAGGCGACAAAGCTACCGCAGCACCACCACCGCAGTGATGTGTACTGCCTGTATTTCAGTAAAACATTTGACTCTGTTGTGACATAAAAACAGTTCACTAGACAGCAGGTTGACTCAGAAATGGGCTGAATGAGTAGAAGTGAGTTTCCTGAAAAGCAATTAGTGAATGGTGCAGCAGGACACAGATCATTTTAGATAATAGTCCCATCTGATACCATTAGAAGTGATGCAGTGATGTTGCAGGCAGCATGCAAGTGAAGGTAAGCCTCCTTACAGAAGAAAGTAAAATCGACTAACGTGCCATACACATAGGGAGCTTGTAGATGTTGGATAGGGTCTGTATGTAGCCCACAGAAGTGGGACTTGATATGAAAAAATTCAAGTTAATATAAACCGTGCTAGAAAATTCCACCGTGATTACTTGTTCATGTGAATTGGAAGGTGGGACTCTAGCATGTCCCTGTTCATGAAACAAACCTACTTACCTAAAGGAGGATAGAGAAACTGAACCACATCAGAAAGAAGGTAGTGGTTCACATTTAGGTCATAGGTAAGTTAATGCTGTGAACTTTGTATCAAATTTTAGAGGACACATCTCTACATTGATGTAATAATGCAGTACCTGAAAAATAAGTAATACAGCTATATATTCAGTGGCATCTGTAGTTATGTTCTAAGGAAAATGAAAGTTGAGGACAATGACATGTAATTCTTTGCATAGCAGAGATGGCTTGACATGAGAGTATAATTTTTCAAATTACAAAATGTTTAAATGTGGATTTCATTAAACACTATTGTATGGAAAGTATTAAGGAGATCATATGTGGAAGAGATTTTTAATGGAAATAATTATGGGCATATATAATAGACTCTAAGCCCTTTAGACATAGTGGCAACAAGATTTCAGGAGTGCAATAGAAAGGCACAGAAGAAATAAAGTAATGTGGAAGAACACATGTAGCCTGAGATCAGATAGGTCTTGCAGATTTTGCTGTATGTTGCGAAAACGAGTAAACTGCAAAACTGAGGTCATGCTTCGGATATGATATCTTCACCTGAGATGAATGATTAATTTTGGACATAAAAATGTTATGGTCTTTGAGGTAGTGTTTTGATTCTTATTTTTCTGTAACCTTTGTCATTTCTAGCTTCTTGCCCAGTTCTGTGCACTGGTAATGGCCAGTACATGAAAGGTCGCTGTTTATGCCATAGTGGTTGGAAAGGACCAGAATGTGATATTCCTACAAACCAGTGCATTGACCCAACATGCAATAATCATGGCACCTGTATCATGGGAACCTGTATCTGCAGTCCAGGATACAAAGGCGAGAGTTGTGAAGAAGGTAGTATGTTATTTGAATGTATCCCCTCTGTGCAAATAAATAGAAATGCAAACAGTATGAATATTTCAGGAGTCATAGACTCAAAACAGTTAGAGCCAGACTTGCTTAATGTATATGTCAGTCACATATTTAAAGACTATGTATATTGCCTTAAAGTTGTACTCTGCAATCTGTATAAATCTGCATTCAGTGCAAACATGCAGAAAGTGAAGACAAGGAGGCGGAGCTGCTGCTCAGGGGTTTGATACTTAGGAGGTGCTTTGTGTCAGTTTGTCATATGACATTCTTATCGGTCTATGAATTATAGTCAGCACAATTATAGGAATCAGTGCAGTAAATTTTATTCCCTGGTAGGTAGAGTACATACTACTAATGAGAAAATAATGGTCCAAAGAAACAATGTTTATTTCTGAAGTGCATGTTAATAAACTGTGTGCACCTTCTGCCTGTTCTGTTTAGCTGGTCCCGTCATCTTACACTATATAAATGATCGTACAATTTGGATGACAAGTCCTAACCAGTGGTGAAATATGTTTGATGTAATGTGAAGTACGAGAACCAGCCATGCTGCAGCCCCCCACCCCCATCTTCAATGGCATCATATGGCTAAATTATTTAATTTCATATGGAAGTCCTTGTTCTTCCAGCATTTGTGTGTATGGATGGGAGGAGGGGCTGAGTGACCATCATTGTAACACGGCTGACAGCACACTTTCATCTGAAATGTAAGGTCATAGGTTGTAATCCTGCGACAGTGTTGAACTAACATGTAACTTTGGAGAGCAAAGTACAATGCTGGAGAAGTACTGAACTGTGATTGTGAGAGAGCATGTGGATGAGAGACTAGCAAGTCCACCTAACCAGAGCAGAAAAAAGTCGACACAGCCAAACTAATTTGGTTAACAAGAGAAGTTGATATTTGTGTGCCCTACTTAAGTTGTGCCTTTGATCAGTACTTTTTGTGTGCCTGCCAATCAGTTGGGCTGAACAATACTGTGACATACAGAGATATACATTCTTACTCACTTAGAGAAAAAAAAAGAATAAACAGTAAAATGTCAGTGTATTTAATTGTGGCCAGTTAACAGTGATGGTAAACCTGGTTTTAGTAAAACCTGGCTGGGCAGCTTGCTGCGGTTAAAACTACTACTGACCAAAATTCAGTCCAGTGTGCAATGTGGTTATCCAAGACAGTGGTAGTCTCACAGTGGCCAAGAAACTTGGAAACAATTTAAAAACAAGTGATGATTACATATCCCTACTGACATGGTCAGCATGAGGTATAACTAAAATAAATTAGTATTTTATTTTTACAAGTTTCAAAGCAAAATGATGCCTTATATGTGGTATCTCAGAGCCAAAAGTGATTTATTTGCACAGTATCAAAGTGCATTTAGTATGAGAGCAGTAGCAAATTCAGTCTTGAATATAGTGTGCATGTATTGGTATGTAAATGTTCTGATGAATTTAATTACTTTATACTGGGTGTCAGATTGATGCCAAATTCAATTGCTTTAATAGCAGTAAAACTGTTAAATAAATACCGGTAGGGTGGAATGGGTGGAGAAGAGTGTCAGGAGTGATTTGTGATAGACGGGTGCCAGTAAGAGTGAAAGGGTAGGTCTACAAGAGGGTAGTGAGACCAGCTATGTTGTATGGGTTGGAGACGGTGGCATTGACAAAAAGGCAGGAGTCAGAGCTGGAAGTGGCAGAGTTAAAGATGTTAAGATTTGCACTGGGTGTTACAAGGATGGACAGGATTAGGAATCAGTATATTAGAGGGTCAGCTCAGGTTGGACGGTTTGGAGACAAAGCCAGAGAGGTGAGATTGCGTTGGTTTGGACATGTGCTGAGGAGGGATGCTGGGTATATTGGGAAAAGGATGCTAAGGATGAAGCTGCCAGGTAAGAGGAAAAGAAGAAGGCCTAAGATAAGTTTTATGGATGTGGTGAGAGAGGACATGCAGGTGGTTGGTGTGACAGAGCAAAATGCAGAGGACAGGAAGAAATGGAAACAGGTGATCCGCTGTGGCGACCCCTAATGGGAACAGCCAAAAGAGAAGAAGAAGTCATCAGGTGGGAAGTATTGTTTTGGTTATGCCATGTGAAAACAGAGGATAAATAAGATGTTACATCTGGTGCTTTATTAAAATGTTAGACCTAATTACATCATGGAAAGCAGTACTATTCTGTAGAAATGGTGACCTTTTCTAATCTGCTTCATTTTCTTATACAGAATTGTATTGCTGAAGTATGGATAGAAGTAAAACGCCCGTCTCAGATTAGGACATAATATTAATATATTGGCCTAGACAAAAGAGCCAGACATCTGAAACTTACTGAATGTCAAAACTTTGTCCATTTGGTAGGAATGTGGGCAGGTAAGTTAGACTAAGTCATTGCATTATGCTGTAAAACATTACAAAACTGCAGAACTGTAAAGGAAGATTGACATTAAACATGCGAGTTTAACCAGCTAGAAGTTGTTGTGTCTTTCGGCTTTTCCCGGTTAGGGGTCGCCACAGCGGAACTCCGGTCCGCTAATGATTGGTAGTTGATTTTTACATGCCAAGTTACCAGCCCTGACGCATAACCTTCAACGAAGGTACGCCCATTCACGCATGTCTCCACGCAGAAGACGCTCTAGCTGAGCCATGTTTAATTAAATGTGCCTGCAGCACAGCAAACACACATGTGGTATAAGGACAGTGTGAAGTCATATTAGCACCAGTAAGAGGCATACAGTCTATTTCAGATGCAATGGAATGTCTCTGAAACTCTGCAAGGTATGCTGGGATATGTAGCCTAGAAGTTTCAAAATAAGATCAATTTGAACTTCTGCCTACAGCCCTCTCACAATGGTGCAGAATACCTTCTTTAATAAAGATTTATCCTAGGCCAAAAATACTGCATGTCAGTAGATAAGAGGGTCTCCTGAGGGAGCCTGAGTTGCTGAAAACAAATTTGTTACTTGTACTCATGCACCTAAACACTACTTTATTCAACCTCCTATAATGCTGTGAGTTTGTTCTTGTATGGGTACCATGTAGCTGTTGTACATTTTTTTCTGAGAGACTTCAACACTTAACATTTGGGAATGATTCATACCCACTGGGAGTGATTATGAAGAATGACTTGTCTGACCTGGATTCAGGTAGGGTCATAGGATCTCTGTTCAACTGTGCAATCTACTGACCTTCAAGAAACTTGACTGCCATAATCCCCTGTTGATGTCTTCTGCTTTCCATGTATATAACAGTACTATTTTTAATTTTAATATTTTTAATATATATATATATATATATATATATATATATATATGTTTATATGTTTATATATTATACATATATCTGTGTGTGTATATGTATATACTATACATGTGTGTATACTTATGTTTGTTTTGTCATTACAGGCAAGTAGAATCTATAATAGGTGTGTGTGTGTGTGGGGGGTTACGGTTAGAGTAAGGGTTAGGTAATTAGATAGATTAAGTGTGTGTTCGGTTGTGACTCTTTAGGGTTAGTGTTCAGTTAGGGAATAGATTAAGTGCATGTGAGTGTGTGTTTGTGTGCATGGTGAGTGTCCGAGTTGTCTTGTATAGAGGTAGTGCTATGGGAAAGGCTTTTTTAAGTTAAGATGCCTGTTAAAGTAAGGGGCAGGGTCAGCATGCATTATAAAGTGGGTATGGGCACTTTGCCCTCTGCCCACCTTAGTAATGCATGCTAGCTTTAACTCTGCCCCTGCCCTGATCTCTGACGTGCATCCTTCCAGTAATGCTATGACTATTCAGACAAATTTGAGGTGACTGTGGTGGTTGCAATTAGTACATTGGAAAAGGAAATTTGTTTCCTTTCTGATATAATGAATGTCGATATGAAATATGTTTGATATAGTGAATATTCAACATTTTGTGTTTGATGGACTGTATGTCATTCATTCATTATATAATCAGATGTATATACTCACTCATAATGCACACACACATGCACATTATGTCTACATATACATATAAATATTTATATATATGGGAAAGGGGGTTTAGGATAGATTGTGTATGTGCGTGTGCGCATGTGCGTGTGTGTGTGTGTGTGTGTGTGTGTGTGTGTGTGTGTGTGTGTGTGTGTATATATATATATATATATATATATATATATATATATATATATATATATATATATATATGGTTCTACTATGGTTGATTGAAAACTCACTTGACTGAAAATGAAATTACTAAGACCACTTCACTGAAAGCTCACTTCACTGAAAACTCATTTCTTTGAAACTCGTTTCTTTGAAAGTTTTATAAATGGCCTTTTCCCCACTGTAGTGTGACCCTGGAGTTAGTATATAAAGTAAGGGAGGGCACAGCCCCCCACATTGGGGGGTGTGGGGAGCGTAGCC
This sequence comes from Protopterus annectens, assembly GCF_019279795.1. Lineage (NCBI taxonomy): Eukaryota > Metazoa > Chordata > Ceratodontiformes > Protopteridae > Protopterus > Protopterus annectens. Next base: position 1,490,942,151 of record NC_056735.1, on the reverse strand, counting down.
CTCCACATATTATAGACATTTTAAACTATACAAAGTGATACTTACAAGTGCAATAAATAACTGTTTCCAAAAGATAATATATAACCAAGATATGTGGGGGGCTTTGCCCCCCCACACCCCCTCCTTACTTTATATACTAACTCCAGGTTCGCACTACAGTGGGGAAAAGGCCATTTATAACTTTCAACGAAATGAGTTTAATTTTTATTGGAAAGGCTCACTCAGATTCTGCTACACTTTGCTGTGAGGGAAAGGTTGGTTTGCTTTTTATTTGTTGTATTTTGTATTAGTTTATTGCCTTTTTATATTTTGAGTGCTGTGATTTGTTTTCTTTACCTTGTGTTTTGCTTTTAACTGCATATTAAAACTTCAAAAGACACCACAGCTCTGTCTTTTGTGAGTCAGGCAGAAATTTTTCCCACCCCGTCACCCTGTCACTGTCGTGTTTAAATACCACTGTCTTTTTAGTTGCCTGCCTCTCATGTTAATTTGACCATATATCTAATTTCCTCTCTGCTTTCACTGGCTTGTGTGAGTAAGCACAAAATTATCATTTTGTGAAATCACTCCCCTTCAACTATTTAAATTTATTGGCCATTCTACTGTATTCCATAGTAACGGAATACAAAAGTGATCACCCCCTTTCAATCTATCTTGCTGTTTTAAAAATAGTGACTCTCCACTAAAACTTAACTTTTTAGACAGGTAAAAGTTACCTACTTTCACATCTAACTTCTCTAGTGCACATTGCAGTGTTTAGGATAAACCATTTTTTTCTTCTTACCTTTAAGCATCCCTGTGACTAGCACTTGCTCTAATACATGCAGAAATGCACCAGGAAGCCTTAAAATGATACAAGCACTCAACTCTCTTTATTAATAAGGAGAAATTAATCATAGGCACTAAACAGCCTATAATTGCAAAGTACCTTGCTAAGGAAAGGGAAAACAGCTCCTGTACTTTTCAAAAAAAGCACCAAACCAGGCATGTCCAAGGGTCAGCTTCTGTTGATTTCTCCTGTCCACCTGGTGAAATCTGGGCATACTGGGGCAATGCAGCAATTGCCTCATGTACACAGACAACCCTCTCCTCCTACCACCCAACACTACAACCTGTGAGAGATGCACTTACATAGCCAAACTGGAAGCAAAGCTCTCTCCACCCAAGATTGTGCTAGACAGTCAAGAGGAGAAGGTTAACACCCGAACTACCTCAAGCAACCCATAGCCGTTCTAAACTCACACCGCCAACACCCACACATAGCAAGACTAATCCACATATGCGGAGGCCCTTAACTGTAACATGCCCAAGCAACAAGGACCTCCGAAGCTGAAACGCAAACAAACACCAATCACAACCAAAGTGTCACGTAGCTCACAATACAAGTGTGCCACCCAGCAACAGCCCCTAAGGCAAGAAATGTACCTAACACTTTAGTCATAGGTGACTCTGTAGTCAGGCACATTGATGTCCCACTCACCAGGCTGAACAAGGAGAAAATTACAGTCAGCTGCCTGTCGGGTGCTAGGATCCGCCACATAACTCATGCACTCAAGTCATTCCACAACAAGTACAAATATGACTCTGTCATTGTCCATGTTGGAGTGAATGACTTGAGACGTACCTCCCTGGACTACATCAAAAGAGACATGGAAGAGCTCTCGGATCATGTGGCCCAAGCAGGTATGACCCTAGCCCTGTGTAGCATCCTGCCTTCACCCAGAATGATGCCACAATATAAGGACAAAATGATTGACTTCAACAATTGGCTAAGCTTCTGGTGTCATTCAAAGGGGATCCAGTGTCTGTCTGCCTGGGATGACATGATCGACAGACCATGATGCTTTGCCAGAGATGGACTGCACCTGTCGCCCCTGGGATTCAGGTTACTGGCTAAGGCTCTTGCTATCCCTATAGTGCCTTTTTTTAGGCAAAGTTCAAAGGACAAAACCACCACCATAACAGGTACAAGCATGCAACACTGAAGGTAATGCTACTCAATGCTAGAAGTCTAAACCTCAAAATGCACTCTCTCGAGGCACTCCTAAAAATGGAGAACATCGATATCTGTGCAGTAACTGAGACCTGGTTCAAGGATCCAGAGAGCACCAGTGCAATACCAGGCTGCAACTCTTAACACAGTTTTCAGCCACCAAACGAGGTTAGAAACATTAAAGGTGGAGGAGTGTCCATATTCACCAAGGATATTTACACCACCAGGTTAGTTGCCCAACACAATGTGTCTGAAATTCTCCAGGTGCAACTAACACCAGGTAAGACTGCAATCCAAATTGTAGCTTTCTACAGATCCCCCACCATGCCCCAAGATTCTCACTACAACTTTCTAAACATACTGGAAAATATTAATATACAACCAAACACCCTAATACTGGGTGATTTCAACTACCCTGCCATTAACTGGGAAAGCTACTTGTGTACCAACACCTTTGCCCAACGGTTCTTGGAATTCATAAATTCCAATGCCCTGGATCAACTAATCCATAGTCCCACAAGGGGCTCCAGTATCCTAGACCTGGTCATTACCAACATGGGAAATCAATGCTCCACACCTATGGTCACCCCCTCGTTGGTCAGGTCAGACCATAAGCTAATCATCCTTAACATCCACATTCCACCCCCACCCCCACCCCCAGTAAGGAAACCTCCATAAAAAATTTCTCCAAAGCCAGCTTCATGCTACTCAAGTCAGAAGTTACAAATGTCATGACACCCATGCAGATGGGAACTGAAAGTTCGACTGCTGAGTTCTACATTAAGGCACTGTATGAGCACATCCACTCATGCATGAATTGTGCCATCCCAAATAGAATCAAGATGCTCTCCTCCAAAAAAAGGAAGCCGATCTGGTGGTCCCCTGCCATAAACAAACTTTACAACAAAAGGAAGAAACTGTTGCAGAAAAGAGGAAAATCCCAGGATGCAAAAAACTCCCTTACCAGCCTCAGGAAGAAGCTGAGATCCTTCATAAAATCCTCCAAAGCTAGTTACGAAAATAAAATTGCCAAATATTCCAAAGACAGCAACAAGGCATTCTATAACTATGTCAAGAATCTAAATGGCAATGCTCAGAACTGCTCTGAGCTATAACAGAATGGCATTAAATATACTGATCCCAAGGATATTGCCAATATCCTGGCAGATCGATTTAGTGCCAACTTCATCCCCCTCTCACCCCCTAAATGGCCCATCTCAATACGGGAAGATTGCCAAATTCCGGTAATAACGGCCACACAGGTAAAAAATGCACTTTCCAAAGCTAAGAATACAGCATCCATGGGACCAGATGACATCCCAGGCTGTGTACTACATGAACTACAAAATAATCTGGCACCTCACCTACGTGTCATGTTTAATCATACCCTCACCTCAGGCTTCATGCCCACTGAGTGGTGCACTGCTGCAATTGTCCCATTCCACAAGAAGGGAGCCACCTTGGATCCTGGGAACTACCGCCCCATCAGTCTGCCGAGCCTGATCTGCTAGGCCATGGAATGTATTATCATGGAACTTATAAACAAAGACATTGGCAACCTTAAAACACTGGACCCCACCCAGTTTGGCTTCGTGAAGGGACGATCTCCTCTCCTGAACCTGATTGACTTCTTCGAATCAGTCTCCAAAGCAGTGGATGAGGGTAAGGCAGTCCACACAGCCAATCTGGACCTCACCAAGGCCTTTGACACCATCCCCCACGCTGGAATCATAGATAAACTTACTAAGCTGGGCATTAATCCCTATGTCACTCGATGGGTGGCCAAACTGGCTTACTGACAGAACCCACACTGTAAAAGTAGCTGACTCCAAATCCACCTCAAGACAAGTGACAAGTGGAGTATCTCAGGGTTCAGTCCTGGGACCTCTCTTGTTTGGCATCTACTTCTCTGAAGTACAGGCCAACACTAAGGAACTCTGGCTAACAAAGTTCGCAGATGAAACTGGGAGCCATTATTGAATCCCTAAATGATGTGGATACTCCATAAAAGGGCCTTACAGAAACAGATGCTTGGTGCCAGAGCCATGGGCTCAAGCTCAGTGCCAAGAAATGTATAGTTATCCCCTTTGGGAAAAAACATGTACCCATGAATTACCACATAGGTGGCAGTACACTAAACACCGAAAGTGTGATAAGAGACTTAGGGACACAGTTGGACAGTGGTCTCACCTTCAATAACCACATCGCCACAACAGTCAGGAAATCCTTCTATGTGGCACACCTCATCACTAAGGGCTTTTCATCCAGAAAAAAGGAGGTCATTGTCCCACTGTACTCATCCCTCATTAGACCCATTATAGAATACAATGCCCCATTTGGTATGTACCTCTCAAGACATCTGCAACAACTGGAAAGTCCGCAGAAATACCTCACTAAAATAATCACAGGCCTAAAGCAGATGCCATATGCTGACCACCTTAAAAAACTCCAGCTATACTCTGTCGCATATCATCTACTCTGAGGTGATCTCTGCTTAACATACAAGGCCATGTCAAATCCAGAGCTGTTGGACATGCTGCACTTAAAGAAATCCCAATCCCTCAGAGGCCACACGCTCCAGGGATCTAAACCTTGTCATCACAATAAACAAAACATGCTGGAGGGATAGGTTTCTGACCCAGAGACCCCCCAGACTCTGGAACAGACTGCCCATACATGTCAAGCAGAGTGACTCTTTGGCCCTCTTCAGAAGGAACCTTGATGATTGGATGGGAGGAAGGAAATTCACCCCGGGGATCACGTCAGTCACCCTGCTAGACAGGGGTCCAGGAAAGTAAATAGCGCAGGAAGAAATAGCCAGGGAATTGTTATGGCTAGGCTTGTATAAGCCCTATGGCCGATAGCCTAGTACCTACCTATGAAACTAGAAATGAGTTTTCAGTGACGTGAGCTTTCAGTGTAGTGATCTTAGTATTTTCATTTTCAGTCAAGTGAGTTTTCAATCAACCGTAGTAGATCCATATATATATATATATATATATATATATATATATATATATAGAGAGAGAGAGAGAGAGACAGTTTTGTGTGTGTGTGTGTGTGTGTGTGTGTGTGTGTGTATATATATATATATATATATATATATATATATACACACATACACACACACACATATATATATAGAGAGAGAGAAAGAGAGAGAGAGTTATGTGTGTGTGTGTGTGTGTGTGTGTGTGTGTGTGTGTGTGTGTATATATATATATATATATATATATATATATATATATATATATATATATATATATATATATATATATACACACATACACACACACACACACACACACATATATATATATATATATATATATATATATGTTTATTTGTGTGTATGTATTGAGCATTCTAACCAGTCAGCACCAGGAAGTGTTCCACAGTTATGTTTCTGGTCCTTGTCCCTGACATTGTCATCTTTGTCCCTAACTGATGAAGTCTAAGATTTAGAGCTACACAAGTACATCATTTAAAACACTGTTTGTACATTTTGAAGGCAGATGTCAGAAAGAGTCGTGTGTCTGGAGTGTGATGGCAGTAGTAGCTGCATGCATTACATGAGGGAAAACTGGTGTTAAACTGAAGTCGAAAGGAATGGTTAGTTAGAAGCTATGTAGAGTCTTAGACTGCCTAGTTAACAAGGAAAAGAAACAGATTTCATTCAAATCAGTTACAGCTGAATGTTCAGGATTTGAGAACTTATGTGGACAGTGACCTAACTTTTGACTAGTATTCCACAGCTTATAAACAAAGGGATTGTTTCTAAATCTAGGGAAGTCATTGACCCCCTTTACTCAGCCTTTTTTACAACATTCATGCCCCCTTTGGCATGTATATGTCCGCACACATGCAACAACTGGAACGCCCACAGAGATACTTTACTAAAAGAATACAAGGTCTAAATAGCATGTCGTACATGTACTGACTCAAAATCCTGTCACTATACTCAATATGTGGCAGACTGCTAAGAGGGGACCTGTGTCTGGCATACAAGGCATTGTCTGACCCATTACTGATGGATTTATTGCACATCAGAAAGTCAAATGATATCAGAAATACATTGTCTAGGGATCTAAACTTTTTCTGTGACATCAACAGAAGGTTTGCAGGGACAGGTATATCTGACATAGAGCATACCACTGCTGCGGAATAGACTCCCCATACACACAAAATGAAATTTGACCTAGGAGTTTCCCCTGTACTACTGATGGACAAAGGCAGCTCCTAAATGCTTTACCCATGCACGTGTCCCCTCAATACCCTGTGGTATGCTCCCAGTTATTCTCATTAGGGGTAATATATAATTATTGACCATGGGCTGGGTAAGGCCAATCTATAACTAAATGGGATAGGTTATTTTGAGCACAAAATGTGAAATTGGCTAGGCTTAAAATGACCGCAAGGGCAGCTAAAGTAGCACCTACCTATGAACCTATTAGCCACACACCCCTGTGCCCCTTCTGTTTCTGCATGCGGCTTTATTTCAGAGCAGGCAATACAAAGTGGAGCCTTCTTACTGCTGTAGTGATCTTTGATTCACTCTTTTATAATACACAATGAACAATCTTGTTAAAAATGGGATTGAACAGTGTATTAGGTATTTCTATATCCTGGAGTATGTCTCAGGAGTAAAAAAGTATGTTAAAGCTGACTTTACAGGAGAAGCTGCTCCTGCATGTGTACCTGTTGATGTCCTTCTGTATCATTGTTGCAGTATTCATTGCAGAAGGGATGTCCTGCCCCAGGCAGCCCATCACGCGACCAGTTAAATAAGCGTAAAACAGATCTTGTTTGCAATGTACATCATATGTATACTCCACACACAAAATGTAGGGCATAAAAGGGACATACAGACACAACTACCTAAAACTTCTTTTGCCACCAGTTTGAACTCCATTGTTATCAGTTGGTTTGAACATTTTGTTGCTGTACTGAATATTTAGGAACACCAGATAATTGCCCCATTGGGGTTATTTTTATTTTTAATTTTACTTTATTGGTCTTGTATTTTTATTACTACTGTTTTGTTTGGATGCTTCCCCCAACCTTACCTCTTGTAGCATCTGTAAGGCATCTGTGCCTAAGACACTCAGAAGCCATTGCCTTCCCTGGCCATTTATCTTGAAAACCAATGAATGGTTTGGCAGTTAGCCCAGGGTACCATGGCAGAAACCTTTTAACCCTGAGATACTCTTGCTAGGTAAGAAGGCTGAGAAGTCCTGGATGGATTCTTTAGCTGTCCATCCTCCAGTGGATGTCCCTGTTAAAGCAGGTAATAGCTCTCTGTAGGTCGTTTGGTGTTTATCTGATTTCTCTGCCAAGACCCCGCTGGAGGTGTGAGAATCTGTCTTTTCACACATCCCCTAAGGCTTTGCAGGCATCTGCTCTGGACGTCAAGGGGAACCACAGTTGATTATCTGGGAAAGTCCTAGAGGGATTGTGCAGATATTGGTCAGGGAGGAAGTTCCAGGTTCTTATCTCGAATCTCATCAAGGGTTGGAACCTCTGGTATTTGTTAGAGCTCAGCTGGTGTCCACTCTAAGAAAAGACAAAAGCTGAAACATGTTTCCATCTGTCCTAGGAATCCTCAAAGGGAATGTCAGGAGTTTACTCGGTGCTTGCTGTCTGTCTTAATGGCCCTAAAGCCTCCTCAAGGGGTTTCAGTACTAACTCCTCCTTGGGCCTGTACCCCTTCTAAATGGTTTAGGGAACCAGATTCCTCGGATGAGGATTCCCTGTCTGGTGAGGGGTCATTGACCTATTCTTCACAGATGCCTTTACCTTTAGCTTTATGGTTCTGATAAGGAGGAGTTTGTTAACCCTGAGTCTCCTTTCAAAGAATTGTCCTTTGGGGGGCACAATTGCTATGATGATGGGATTCTTTTCAAGTGTCTGATATTCAGAGAACATATTATGAGTTGCTTCAGGTGGATACTCCTAAACCGTCGACATTTCCTCCTGTGTTGGTTGCCTTGTTAAATAATTTCATTGCTGCTTATAGGTCTCCTGATTCTCAGTCTACTGCTCCTAAGAAACCTGACAGGTTCTATAAGGTTCCCGAGGATTGTCTATTTTTATTTAAATGTCCTTCTGCTGATCCTGCTGTGGAGTTATTCTCTTCTGATAAACCTTCTAAACATTTGCCTCCTTCCAAACTTTTGCCTTCTGATAAGGATTAGCAGGTCAATGGAGAGGATTGGCAAAAAATTTCCCACTGCTTCTACTTTAGCCTTTCGGGCTATCAATTACCAGACCCACATGACCATATATGCTCTGGCTTTGATTGCTCAGGCTTGTCAGATTATTTCTGATTTCCCTGATTCTGAAGGCAAATCTTCTGCCTTATGTTTTTTTAGGTTCTGCTTCTGAAGTGGCTCACCACTCCATTAAGTGTAGCTTGCGCTGCGGCTTTTGGGTCCATCATGAGGCATTATTCTTGGTTTTGTCTCCAGTTTCTTTCTGAGGACATTAAGGGCAAGTTGTTGGATGCTCCTTTGGATAATGCTCATCTTTTTGGGACTGCTGCTGCTGACATGTTTATGTAAGTCTCTTCAAGAGAAAGGAAAAGTCTTACAAAACCTTAAACATGTTTTTGTTTCTCGTATCACTAGGTTCCAGAGGAATTGTCCTACTTAGTTTGTTTTTGTTCACAGGCAACCCTGCCAGGCCTATAAGGACAGGAAGGATGGGAGATGGGCCCCCTCTGCTAAGGCTTCTCCAATTTCTGTGGCCTAGAATCCTTCTTTATCTGATAAGCCTGCTTCTGTTTGAAAGTTTGCCCTCTCTGTCTTTAGACCAGGTTTCTTTGTCCCTTTGGCTCTCCCTTTGTCTTCCAAATTGGTGTTTCATCACTTCAGACTCTTGGGTTCTTTCTATCATCTGTCAGGGTTACTTCACGGTATTGAAATCTCTCCCTCTTTTCTGGGATTTTTCAACCTCCTCTTGAGCAATTAGTTCTTTTCCCAGAGGTTCTAGGGTTGCTTTTAAACCAAAGGACTATTCAATCTGTCTCCCCTTCCCAACTGGGATGACATTTTGATTCCAGGATGTTCCTGGTTCCTTGAAAGGAGGGAAAGTGAAGACCTATTTTGGATCTCTACCAGCTCAACTCCTTTCTCGAGATCCCTTCTTTTTGGATGCTTACTCTTCAAACTCTGTTTCCTCTTTTATTACCCCAGGCTTTTCTGGTGTCCTTAGAAATATAAGATACTTACCTTCATATCCCTATTCACCTTCTCTTCAGGAAGTTTTTACATTTCTGTGTCTTCCTCTAATTTTTGGTTCTTTGCTTTGCCCTATGGCCTCTTTACTGCCCCAAGGGTATTCACAAAATGCCTAGCTCCTGTGATTGCCTTCTGCAGGCTCCAAGGCATTCAGATTTTTCATTATCTAGATAACTTGTTGCTTCAGGCATCTTCTCCCAGTCAATTGTTGCAGGTTCTCCAGTTTACTATCTCTCTTCTTCAAAGTCTGGGGTTTACTGTCAACTTCCAAAAGACTGTCCTGACTCCTTCTCAGGATCATGTGAATCTGATTTGCTGGATTCAGATGGTGCCAATGTTGGCCTGTCTTCCCCCTCCAAAGGTATTTTCATTGTCAGCCTTCTTTCAGTCTCTTCTTCCCCTGACTGCCATGCCAGCCAGGGAGTCTCTTTGGGCCCTGAGATGCATGGCCTCTACTATTCCAATGCTTCCTGTTGCCAGACTGCATGTATAACCTTCAGTGTTATCTTGAGTCACTTTGGCTGCAGCATCATCACTGTCTGTATTTCAGTGTACTTCTTCCCTGTCTCAAGGAGGAGTTTGAGTGGTGGATTCAACAGTTCGCTCTCAACCCAGGCCAGCCCTTTCAGCTTCCAGTCCTTTCTTAACACCTGTTCACTGATGCCTCAGACATTGGGTGGAGGGCATCTGTTGGTCACTTGAAAGTTCAGTGTCTTTGGTCTCCCCATCAGGAGTCAGACCATATCAGGATCAAGGAGATAAGGGCTCTGATTCTGGCCCTTCAGACTTTTCACCCCATGTTCTCTCTAGGCCCCTTGAAGGTGTATACAGACAACAGTGCAGTGATGTGGTATGTCAACAAGCAGGGAGGCATGAAATCTTACCTTTTCTGCAGGATGGTGCTTTAGCCTTCAGAAGTAGTTTTCAGTTATTTAACTCTTCAGGCAGTGAATGTTCCTTCAGAGCACAATCTTGTGGGGGACTGTCTGAGCATGTCTGAAATGCAGGCCCATGAATGGATGTCTTGCAGAGACATTTTTCTGGACATTGTCGATTGGTGGGGTATTCCTCAGGTAGATCTATTTGCGTCCCCTCTGAATAGGCAGCTTCCTCTCTTCTGTTCCAGAGTGCCATGCCATCTGACCTGGAAGACGGATGCCCTGTCCTTTCCATGGAAGAGGAGGTTTCTTTTAGCTTTCCTTCCTCTTCCTCTAATTCCAAGTGTCCTGTAGAAGATTCAGCCGGACTCTCTTTTGTCTGAGACAGCAATGGTTCCCCCTCTTAATGCATCTGGCCAGGGGCTCACCTCATCAGTTGGATCTCCTCACACAGGACAAGGGGTCTGTCATCCATCCCAACTTCTCCACTTTGCAACTTGCATTGAGGGTGGTAGGGTATTCATCCCTTTCAGGCACCTATTTTCTGAGGATGTGCTCAGGTTTTAACAGGAGGCAAGGAAACCCTCAATCAGAAAATTTTGTATATCCAAGTCGGTCTGGCGGCATGCTCATAACCAGGACCATTTTTCAGTGGGGGTCCATGTGGTCTCTCTTATTTTTATAAATTGCTCCAGTCTGCCATGGCTGTTTTTCTGTGAAGGTCGATTTGTCAGCCATTTCTGCTTGTATGCCCTTGAATCTTCCTTTGACTTCTCGTTTGAGATAAAACAATTTCTTAAGTGCATCCTGCATATTTCCGCCTGCAAGAAAGCCTATTCCTCTCCCTTGGGACCTTAATTTTGTTTTGGAAAAATTGACTCAGGCTCCTTTTGAGCCTGTAGATTGTTTCTTTGGAACATTGTACCTGGAAGACTGTTTTATTGCTGGCCATTAACTTCTGCTCGGCGAGTTTCTGAGCTGCAGGCCCTTGTGACCATTCCTCCTTTTTTGTTTTTTCACAGGGTCAGGGTGTCCCTTCATACTAATCCTTCTTTTATGCCCTAGATAGTCAGTGAGTTATCCTTGAATCAGTTGGTACAATTCCCTTCCTTTTTCCCTTCTCCTCAGTCTGCTACTGAGAGGGTCCTGCATACCTTGAGTTAGCACAGACAGCCCAGGTACTATTTGGATAAAACTAGGACTGTTCGTAAATCTGATCAGCTTTTTGTTTCCTTTCATCCCAGGTCTTTGGGTTTGGCTGTTTCTGAGCAAAACATCTGCTCCTGGATATCTAAGGCCATTTCCTTTTGTTATTCTTTTCATGGCAAATCTCTATCTGCTTCTGTTAGAGCTCATTCCACTAGGGCTGTTGCCTCTTCTGGTGCCTTCTTCAAGGGGTTGGACACCAATTCCATCCTTGAAGCTGTTGTTTGGTCTTCTGTGTATACCTTTACTGAGCATTATAAGTTGGATACGGTTTCTAGGGCCAGAGCAGGTTTTGCTGAAACCATTTTGTGTGGGTTTGTGAGGGCTGTTCTCAGCATTCCACCTCCCATTCTTGAGCTTTTTTTATTCTCCCTTCGGTACGGAATACTGCAACAGTGATATAGAATGACATAGTACAGTTGTGTAAAATTTTAACATAACAGTAGATGCCCTTCTCTTCACTCCCTCCCTTCAACCCTCTCTTGTATGGACTCCTTTATCCTATGATGACTGTTTTCTTCTAGGGCAATTAGTTCTTTGTAGTTGCATCTGTACGTCCCTTTTATGCCATATGTTCTGTGCGGGGAGCATAAATGTGACATACAGAGTAAACAAGATCTTTTTTAAACTTATTTATACTGACCAAGTGATAGGCTGCCCAGGGTGGGATATCCTTTCTGTACTGAATACTGCAACAGTGAAGAGAAGAACATCTACTGTTATGGTAAGATTTTACATATCTGTACTTTCTGTGAACTAATGGATGGAGGTCAGAACTTTTTCATAATTTTGGAGTGCATATAGTTCTAACATCCAGTGAAAATGAGCAAAGTCTGATTGATGAAGCACTTTGCATTGCTGAAATAAACCTGAAAATCCTGCAATCTGAAGTGACACTACAAAAACACAGGGCAGTTTGCTAGGCCACTTTCTGTTTCCGAGGGACTGTTTATTTTTAAAATTATGCCACTTATAAAATAAAAAATATTTGTCCTTAACCAAGTGCAGACTTTTCCAGTAATAGTTCAGGGACAGTCCTATATTTAAATGTACTAATCATTAAAGGACAACATGTGGCATTAAGCTGTAGATCTTAACAGATATTTTAAATTTAGAGGGAAGTAAATGTTATTTACAACAGCCATTCAGTGTCTACAAAAGCGCCCTTGGGCCTTTTCTAGTCCGCAAGTTATAGATTATTTATTTATTTATTTATTTATTTTATTTTACATTTGTTGACTGGGATAGTCCGACTGGATATATGTCCATTTTCAGCGGAGGCCCGGGGAGAAAAGCTCCACATAGCAAAAAAGAGACAGTACATACATCACTGAGTGATAAAAAATATAGACAAAGAATACAGGCAGAACAGGCAGATATCAATATACACAATGTGCAGACTTGCATCTGATTGGCAGAGACGAATCAAAAATGTGAACAAAGAATGCAATCAGAACTCATAATTCACAATGCTTAGACATTCAAATGCTATGAGGCATAGATACTTGGCTAAACAGCAGGTTGGGTAGCAAGACATGTATTAGTGAAGTTGTTAGTCAGGTTTAGAACAAGAGCACAGCCAATGAGATGTGAGGTATTTTTGAGTTCTCTTTTAAATAGGGGTAGTAAGGTTTCCTTGGTAATGGTAATAGGGAGTAGATTCCAGATTTTACCGGTTGAGCTGGCAAATATAGCATCGCCTGCAGAGTTGTTGGATTTTTGGGTCAGTATCATTAGTTTATCAACTGAGCGTAATGGCCTGGGGGCACTATGAGGGGTGAGAGTATTTCTGAGGGCAGGGGTGTTATCAGGTTGATGGAGTATTTTATGCGCTACTATAAGCTGGTTGAACTGTAGAAGGGTAGGATACTCTAGCCATCCCAGTGCATTGAGGATGCTCTTCGTGTTTCACTGTTGCAGTCATCACATTTGGGTTATCTGCCTGCAGGTAGTCCCTCAGCCGGCTTGAATACCAGAGTCTTGGGATTTCTGTGTCGGATGCTGTCGCTTCTTCCATGATATCAGGTCGTTAGGGGTATAAAACATGCAGCCGACGCCATTACATCAGTCTTTCTTGCCATGCGGTGCCCGAAGCAGAAGCAGTTCGCAAGTGCCGGTCGGCCAACTCCTGAAATTTTCGTTTAGAGTTTCAGACCTGAAGTCTTCTAAAACATAAGTACCCCATTGGGGATCCTTTTTTTCTTGCTGTAACTGATGTCAGAAAAAATTAATAATTGTATTCCCTGTGGAAAGCAAATACCTCCTAGAGATTTTTATTCTTACTGCGTCACCTGTTTAGGCCAAGACCTCAACGTCCCTCGCTGTCGGTTTGGTGCCTTGTTCAATGCACGAACTATCTGCTGGACAGTTTTTGTAGCTAAATACTTCTGCTTTCGATCTCTGTAGTCCGAAATGGCGTCGGTAAGCCATCCAACTAGAGACAGACCACATAGATTCAAAACTGCCGACGATGCTACCATTAAGCTAGTGGCCAGTCCACCAGTACTTATGCAGCCCCTGATACCTGTTTCTACAGATTCACAGGCCTCTGCTGAGACCCATTCGGAGTCCGGTATGCCGCGAGATGCTTCTTTGACTATGGAACCTGCAGATGTCTCTAGCTTGGATGGGTCCTGAGCCGCTATGCAGGCACTGGCTACTGAGGGTGTATTCAGGCCTACCAATTTTCATATTAAACCGACAACTTCGTTTCAAGCCAAAAATACTGAATTTCTCAGGCCTAAAATTCGCACTCTGCCTAGGAAACCGATGACCAAAGCGCATTCTCAGGCCCAGAGGCCTCAAAAACAAATGATTAGAATGGCTGAAGACCTTATTACCTTAATTAGGTAAGTCAGCCTTCCCCCTCAAAAAGACCAATAACTGATTTTCCTTCTGATCAGGAATCTGATATCTCTGTTCCTTCTGTCTACCAGGACATACCCATATCTACATATTAGGATTCTGATGCAGAGGATTCCATTCCCTCTGCTTACCCTCCAGAAGATTTTTCTTTTAGTGAAACTCTGCATACCCTTAGGGAGCATTTCCGCTGGGAAAGCCAGGACTATTCTCAGTCCAAAAAGAGACTCAGGGAATTTTTAAACCTGCCTCAGCACAGGCCTCTAGCTATCCCTCCTGTTCTGAAGATTGTAGATGATGTTTTCTTGGAATCCAGCCTTACCCCGGATACTTTGCCTCCAGCTCCCAGGAAACCTGAGAGGTACTATAGAGGACCTGACCCTCACAAGTTCCTTTTCAAGAATCCTACTGCGGATCCAGAGACCATTTCCAAAGGACCAAAAAGCATTAAGGCTACTACTGCCAAGAATCCTACCCCTTCTGACAGGGATTCTAGGGCTTTAGACAGATGGGGTAAGAAGGTATACACCTCTGCTACTCTGGCCATTAGGGCTTTAAATTGCCAGTTTCATATGTTAAAATCAGCAGCACATTATGAGGCTAATTAAACAGAAAATGATGTTGATTCCTGACTGTGCAGAACACAAAGATTTACAAGAGTTAATGCATTCTGCTGACCAAGTTGGTAAACATACTTTGCAGTGTGGTTTTGATACTTTAGAAGCATCTTGTAGGGCTGCTGTCACTGGGTCTTTTCTTAGAAGGCATAGTTGTCTTAAGGAACAAAACTTGCCAGATTATGTCAAAGCAAAATGACTGGATGCACCCTTAAACCAAGAGCGCCTATTTGGCAATAAAGCAGAAGATGTTCTCAAAAGGAATGAGGAGAAAGCTAAATCTATGCAAACTGTTAAAGATTTCTTACACAGGTACAGTCACCTAGATTCAGTAGGCATTGGCCTTCAAAGAACTGGTCCTTTCCAGTCCCTTCCAGGCCTTCTCAGCCCAAACCCAGGGGCAGCAGACCACCAAGACTTCAGTCTCAGGTTATGCACAGATCTAAGCAGTGGGGTGCTCCCACATCCAAAACAGGGAGTAGTAAGCCACCCCCCTATGGTAAACTTGCACAATGATTTATTCTTAACTCCCCCAAGCCTTGCTCAAGTACTTGCACCTTTAAGAGGAAAACTCGCCCTGCATGCAAAAAACTGGGAATACATTACCCAAGACAAATGGGTTTTAAACATTCTTTCCCTAGGATACAGATTCCACTTCCACTCACTCCCAACCCTAAGTGGATGGCCAGACCTCCCCCCAAACCAGTGAGTGGAGGCCCAAAAGCAAGTACTTTCTCTCCTCAGCATCAAGGCTATTCAACCTGTCCCAGAAGAACAAAGGGGACAAGGTTTTTATTCAAGACTGTTCCTGGTTCCCAGAAAAGAGAACTCCTGGTGTCCTATCCTGCATTTATCTATTCTCAACACTGTTCTGGTGGTTCCAAAATTCAAAATGCTCTCTCTCCAACAGCTGCTTCCTATGCTAGCCAAGGATGCCTGGCTGGCAACCCTAGACTTAAAAGAAGCTTACCTGCACATCCCCATAAGGGAATCTTGCAGGAAATACCTTCACTTCAGGGCAGGCTCTATGCACTGTCAGTTCTCTCCTTTCCTTTGGCATTTCTACTGCACCCAGGGTATTCACAAAGTGCCTAGTTCCAGCCATTGCTTTTTGCAGGCAGAGAAGTATTCAGATTTACCCATACTTGGACGATTGCCTGATTCAGGCAGAAAGTCAGGATTTGCTACTACAGCACCTGGCATTTGTAAAGAGACTTCTAACTTCACTGGGGTACACCATCAATGAAAAGAAATCACTCCTAGTACCCTGCCAACAGATTGCATTCCTGAGAGCAAGTTTGAACACAACTTCCCAGATGGCATCCCTCACTCCAGAGAAACAAATTTATTTGACAACTTACTTCAACCTACTGGCAACAAAGACCCAGCTATCTGCAAGAAGAATACTGCAAGTTCTGTGGTTCATGGCTTCTTGCATTCTGTTAATTCCATATGCAAGACTGCATATGAAGAAACGTCAGCGGTATCTAAAAAGTCTATGGTGTCAACATTGTCAGGACCTGGAAACAATACTTCCTATCATTCCGTGTCCAAGGGCAGAGTTCCCTTGGTGGGCAGAGGTCTGCAACCACAACTAGGGACTCTCTTTCACTCTACCCACTGCCACCCAAACCTAACAACAGACACATCAGACTATGCACGGGGGGCTCACATGGCAGGGCAGTGCATTCAGGGCAAATACCAAAGCAGATACACCTGCATATCAATCAGAAAGAAATGCTAGCTGTACATAATGCTCTGACAGCCTTCAAAGGCCTTATTCTTCCAGGACAACTATTGGTAAAGACAGACAACACCACATTTATGTGGTTCATAAACAAGTAGGGGGGAACACATTCTTACCCACTCTGCATACTAGCCATGGCTCTGTGGAACACAGCCTTGAGCAACCAAGTGCACCTACAAGCTCAATTCCTGCCAGGCAAACTAAATTCACTGGCAGACGACTTAAGCAGAAATCTCATGGACCCACATGAATGGAAACTGGAACCCAAAATATTCAAACTTTTGGGGAACAGATGGGGGACACCAGAGGTAGACATGTTTGCTTCTCCTCAGAACTATCAGTTGAACAAATACTGCACCAGTACTCCCCACAGCCAAGCTTGGAATGTGGATGCCCTGTCCTTTTCCTGGGAAAGCCTCTCAGTCTATGCCTTTCCTCCTCTGCCTCTCCTCTCGAAGGTTCTACTAAAGATCAAACAGGACAAGCCAAGGACAATCCTGATTGCACCAGACTGGCCACACCAGCACTGGTATCCTCTTTTGCTCAGTCTGACAGTGCTACAACCATGGCACCTGCCTCAGACCCCTTCCCTGCTGTCCCAGCAGGGGGGCCCAAATTCTGCACCTTCAGCTTCTGACCCTGAATCTTGCAGCCTGGCTAATCCCCTGAGCTCACCTCTAGCAACTCTCACTAAACAGGTGCTGAATGTCATTCTTGAGACAAGGAAGCCTAGTACTAGAAAATCCTATTCAGAAAAGTGGAAAAGATACTGTTCCTGGAGCTAGTTTCAAGGGATGGGCACAATTGTGCCCAGCTTATCTCATATACTAGATTACTTAACAGAAATGCTCCACAAGGGCCTATCCTTCTCTTCAGTTAAGATTCATGCCTATGCCATCTCAGCTCATTTTAATAGTGAGTCACCCCTCTTCCCTCATCCTCTGGTAAAACAGTTCCTTAAGAGGGGCCAAAAATTTAAGACCCCCCCAGGAGAGCTCCCACTCCAGCCTGGGACCTTAACTTTATATTGGAAAAAACTTACACTTCCCCCCTTTGAACTGGCTGCTGCAGCAGAATTGAAACTCCTCTCATGGAAAACAGCTTTACTTCTAGCCATCACTTCAGCAAGAAGTGTGTCTGAACTGCATGCCCTTTTGGCAGTGGAACCCTTCATTATCGTCCATGCGGACACGGTTTCCCTCAGGACTAACCCATCTTTTATGCCCAAGGTGGTGTCTAGTGTGTCTTTAAACCAGTCCATTCAATTACCTACTTTTTCCGCTGATCCTCACAATAAAGGGGAAAGGACACTGCATTCTCTAGACATCCACAGACAGCTTAGATTCTATTTGGACAGGGCTAAGCCTCTCAGAAAATCTGACCAGCTGCTAGTCAGCTTTGCTGGAAGGGCAGAGGGGAAGGCCATTTTAAAGCAAACCATATCTAGATGGATAGCACACTGCATCCATTTCTGCTACAGGCACCATGGAAAACCTACCCCACAGGGAATGAGAACACATTCCACTAGGGCTACATCTACCTCTACTGCATTTCTGAGGAGTCCCTACCAGGGACATCCTGGAAGCTGTGACCTGGAGCTCTGTACACACTTTCACCAAGCATTACCACTTGCTTATCTTTTCTAAATCCAGAGCTGGATTTGCCACAGCAGTCTTACAGGTCCTGATTGCCAGGCCTAATGCTTCTTAATCTACCTCCACCCTTCCTTAGCTTTGGGAATCAACCCAAATGTGATGACTGTGAAAGTGAAACACGAAGAACATAGTACAGTTGTGTTCACTTACAATAAATGTAGATGCTCGAGTGTATTCACTTTTTCAGTCCTGGTTATCCTCCCTCCAGCCCCCTGATTGGCTTTGCTTTCAACTATCCTTTTTGGTTTGGCATATCTTATACTATATGTATTTGCTTTTTGCTGGGGGGTGTTCCACACCATATAATTGCTTCCTATTTTGGGGAGCACCTGACATCTGGGGCAAGAAAAACTGATGTAATTGCGTCAGCTGCATGTTTTTATACCCCTGACGACCTGACGTCATATAAGAAGTGACAGCATCCGATGCAGAAATCCCAAGACTCTGGTATTCAGGCTGGCTGAGGGCTACCTGCAGGCAGATAACTGAAATATGATGACTGCAGCAGTGAATACATTCGGACATCTACATTTATGGCAAGTGTACACAACTGCACTTTCTGGCAATAGTGGGTCCTAAAAGCCATGCCAGTAGCAAATCTGGCTATATGATTGTAACATCCTGGTAATTTGTTGAGATCAGTTTTGGATAGGTTGGTGAGTACAGGGGCGGCATACATAACGGTAGAGAGGAGGTGTGATCTTGCAATAGCTACCCGGGGGGGGGGGGTGAGGAAAGGTTTGGCTCTGTACATATTGCTACCGGGGGGGGGGGGCTTGGCTCTGTACAGGGAGCCAAGTTTTTTGACGGACTTAATAGTGTGATTTGCATGTTTATCAAATTTAAAGTTGTTGTCTATTGAGATAATAGTGTCATTGCTAGATTTGATGTTGAAGGAAGGAGGAGAATTTCTATGGTTAGGGGAGAAAAGTAGTAGCTTGGTTTTGTTAGGATTTAGAAGCAGGCAGCAATTAGCTAGCCATGTTTCTACCATGCTGAAAGTGGTCTGGATGAGGGTTAGAAGTTGTGTAGGAGAGGAGGCAGAGCAAATTAGCATTGAGTCATCTACATATTGGACGCAGGTGGCTTCTGGGATGGTGGTGTGCAGATCATTGATAAAGATAGAGAAAAGAAGGGGACCTACTATGGACCCTTGTGGGACACCTAGGGTTAGAGGAAGTTGGGATGACAGCTTGCTCTGCCATAAGACAGCCTGCTGTCTACCATTTAGGTAGGATGAAACCATTGTATTGCATGTTGGTCTAAACCGATGGTTTGTAGGGTATTGAGCAGTAGCTAATGGTTGACCATGTCAAAAGCTTTTGAGAGATCTTGGAAGACTGCTGAAGATAGTTTGTTGTTGTTACGATGAAGATTGATGACATTAAAGAAAGATAGACGAGCCGTGGTAGTACTGTGGAATGGCCTAAAGCTGTGCTGAGAGTCAGAGAGCTTTCTGTTTTGAAAGAATGTGTATGATTTGTTTGTGTATGCATCTTTCCATGATTTTAGCTAGTGGTGAAAGAATGGCTATAGGTCTAAAGTTAGATAATTCTGTGGAACTTCCTCCTTTATGGAGAGGTATAACCTGATATTTTCCATATTGCTGAGATGGAGCCTTCTGAAATGGATCTGTTTATCAGAATAGAAATGGGAAGTGCTATGGCATCAGCTGCTTTTTGAAGATATTCAGCTGGGATTTAGTCGGCAGCTAGTGTAGTAAGTTTTAGCTTTTTGAGTAAGGTCCGGAACAGGTTGGTAGGTACGGTTTGAAAGGTAAAGGTGGGGTGGGTGCTGGGTGGATCAGGGCTAGATGTGCCAGAGCTGGTGTTTGTGTCCAATGGAGTGAGATGGGTAGCTAGAGACTGGATAGTTTCAGTAAAGGAGTTGAAGCTGTTTGCAGTTTTTACAGGGGATTTATCAAGGGCAGCTGATGGGAGTAGGAGTGGCGAAATGGCCTGGGTGGAGAAGATTGTTAATACCATTCCAGAACTTTTGAGGTTTTAGCTGATATTTTTGTTGTAGGAGGGGTGTAGTGATTTTTTTTGTCTAGAATGACAGATTTTGTGGTCTGATTCCTTAGCTGCTGGTATATTACTTGGTCCACAGGGGCTTTGATAACATACCACCTGGCCCAGGCATTGATTCTTAGTTTAATTTTGGTTTTTGTTTCTTTAGATATCCACGGTGCAACTGTGGCTTTAACACGGATGGTTCAGGTAGGAGCATGGTGGTTAAGGATAGCCAGAAATCTGGCACTGAAGTACACAACTGCTTATGGGAGTAGTTTCAAGACATTCCAGTTACATGCTTTGAGTTCATTTTGGAAGTTGTCAAGGTTAAAGTTCCTGACGTTTCTTATAGTTTTGTAGGTGGGGTGGTTGAGAGCGTGTGCTTTGAGCCTAGTAATATAGATAAGGCAGTGATCACTTAGATCATCTGGTAATGTACCTGACTTGTACTTTTGGGGGTGGCTGTTAATAAGTATCCAATCAAGGATACTATCTGACTCTATTTTTGCTAAATCTGGTGGGGGTGGCAATGATCTGAGTAAACCTGTGGAGGTTTATGTGGGTGGAGGGAGTTTCAGAGGAACAGGTGTTCCAATCAATGTTAAAGTCCCCCAAGACAATGGTTTTCTGGGGATAGTTAGAAGCTAGCCAATGTAAGATATTTTCTAGAGTATTATCATTCTTGCCGGGTGGAATGTATCTGCATTTATTTTTGTTTATTATTAGTTTGGTGATGAGAATTTCTGGATTGCCAAACTGGGGTGGCTGTTGAGTGTCATTTGTTATTGTTAGGGTAGACTTGTATAATACAGCTACCCCGCCACTTTTCCTGGAGATCTGGTCCAGTCTAAGGATGTTGTACTGTGTGGGGGGGGGGGGGGGGGGATTATTTCGTTATCTTTGGTTATTGGTTTTAGCCAGGTTTCTGTGAGGCAGAGGATATCAGGGGAATGAACAGCTAAGAGTCCATGTAGGCTATGGATCTTGTTGTTTAGGCTTCTGATGTTGAGATGACAGACCAGAAATGAGTTTGGAAGTCTATCAATCTGGGTAGTACATGTTGGGTTGTTAGATGGTGTGCTTGGTCTACTGTTGTGGATGGGCCAGGGTTGGGGTGGATCCTTAATTTTTAAGTTGCTTATGAGTCTTAAAAATGTATTTATGATTTTTTCATAGCTTTTGTTTTTTAAGCTAATGTAGCGGTATTTAGTCGGGTGATGGTAATTGGGGGGTGAGGGATTAGGAGAGAGGATGGTTATGTGGTGGATAAACTTATTAAATGCTGGACTGGTGTCTGTTTGAGAGTTTGGGTATTGGATTTCAAGATGCTGTACATATTCATAGGAGCTTAGGTGATAAGGAATGAATAGCAGGGGTACTAAGGGTAGCAGCATTAGTGTTTTAGCTGTAGTCATAGTAAATTACTAGGGTAGGGTCTGTACTGAGTGTATGTGGTGTTTAAAAGATTAGAGAGAATAGAATAACTATGGGTGGAGGCTAAACCAGTAAAGCAGATGTCTTAGAGGCAGCATGTGCAGGTATGAGTTACAAGCACGCTTTTTTGTTTCTTTTTTATATGCCCAGTACTCTGTTCCTATCTCTTTGAGATTTTTCATTGTCTTCTTAGGTTGTAGACGTGGAATCTTTAGACTCTTATTTAAGTGTATAATATAAAACTAGTAGATAAGGAGAACAGAGCATTTAGTAGATTTTACTGAGAATAACTGCATTCACCATCACTGTTAAGACAGATAAGCAGAGACTTGGAGAGAGGTGAGACTATGCTTCTTTGCTGTACACTGTGTTTAGTTAGACTTGTGTCATGCACTCCACAATCACTAGTGTTTTGTAGCATACTGCACACACAGTACTGCACCTTTTATATGGTGTACAGAGTTCTAACGTTACTTACATTTCTTTTTATTTTATTCTGCATTTATTTTTGCCTGCATGTCTTTCTAGTGAAAGACTTTTGCACAAGTGTCATGCTTTGCCCAGGGTCACTTTGTAAATAAAATGGGATTCTACATGGGCTTTCTCCCTTGACTATAAAGATTAATTGTAGCCTAAAAATAATATCAAATTAAGTTGGAGGCACGTGAGTTTACTTACTGAAGGCAGAGCTAGTACTGTACATAGATACAATGTATAAAATTTAGATGTACATAAACCCTACCCTTTTTACAGACCCGCAAATGATTTTTAAAGTAAAAACCTTTTAATGTTGATCTTCATTGCTCTCCTTTATTCTCATAAGTAGGTAGTAAACTTATGCAATCAGCATTTTCTATTTCAGGATTATTGATATTTCTTTTCAGATAATAATTTTATTGTTATACTGATTTGCAGATGTTGGCAAGTTTTCGGAAAATGTAGCGTATTTTTCCCATTACTGAGATTGCAATTAAAAGAGTGACAGTTATGTAAAATTTCTTTTCTGGTTTGCAAGCCTACGCAGAGCACATTTAAAATAAGTGCAAGGACTGATAAGTTTTCTTTTATAATTTGAAAAAAAATGTGAAAAGAGTGCTATTTTTTGCCTGCTGTATAGACTGCTATTATAAACACTACTGGTGGATAATTGTTATAAAACCTGTGTGATGTAACCAGGTTATGTACACATTGAACCATATTTTTTATTAACTGTCTCTACTTATTCAGGTACCTTTCACATTTCTTATGCAAGCTTGACAAACATGCCCAAGCTGAGTTATCTTACAAATTTAAATACTTGTGTAACTTCTCAAGTATGTTAGAAGACATGTAACACTGTCATTAGTGGTCTTAGCAAAAAAAAAAAAAACAAAACAAGACAAATGCTCATGTTCATGAACAATTAAATTGTCCTAACCGTACAAGGCAATGTCGTAGAGCCATGCGGGGTCTTTTGATGAAATAACTATTGAGTGTGCTGCATTTTTGTTAGTGAATATCTGCATTTTGTTAAATACCATTTTCAACATGCTTCATTAAGATTTCCATTGCTTTCATATTTAGCAGCCCACAGACATTGAAAGTAAGAACAAAGGCCCTTGAAAATTAGGTACATCCAGATACATTTGTGGACCTAATTAGCATACATTTGAATATGGAATAACAAATAATTCTTCATGTTTCAAGTAGGAATGTGGGCTACACATTCTGAAAAAGTAGGAAGTGAGAAAATGATGTAAAATATCAGAGAAAGAGTAAAATCTGTAGATTTTAAAGAACTGTGTTGCAACATTCTAACACATAAGGAAATGTACCTTTATTTGTGAAAAAGGGAAATGTAAGACATGTATCCTCTTTAAATTATTGCTGGTACTGATAATAATAATGTAGTATGATTTTCTCTGTATTAAACAGCTTCAAAAATCACGTGATTGAGGGATTCATAAAATTATGTGAAGGGTCAGATCAAGCCTAAAATACAGGCACACCTCCAAAAGTAGGCATACCGAGTACAGGTCTTGAAAATAGGAACATTCCTCCAAAACAGGGACAGTTGAAAGGTCTGATTGCTGTACAAACAAGTGTAAATCTCTTGATTAGTTGTACTTCTCTGTGCAATGTGTATTTCAGAATGATGTCACTATGTAGTTGCAAGCCCAGAACAAACAATATATATTCCACTGTGTCCATTTCATTGTATTGCGCTTTTCTTGTATGCTTGTATGCTTGTGTGTATGTGTGTAAGATACTGAGAATACCATTTTTATACAATAAAAGGACTTGCATGTGCTCATGCTTGACCTGATTATGACGATAAACCAAGGAGACTGTATTGGAATAAGCTACCCCACAATTATTTTTTAGTCCAATGAGAGCTTTTATGAGAAATGAAACAGAGGTATAATTACCCCGACCTAAAGATAGATTTATATTAAAAGAAAATGCATATGTATCAGGTGACATTTGAATACGGAGTTTGTCAGTCATGTACTTCTTCAAATTGTGTATTTGTTGTTAGGGAGTGATTTTGTTTTCTGTGTAAGTAAAATTTTTATCATGCCCAAGATTATTGTTTCCCTTGCTTGTCTGACAGATCATGTGCCAAATTGCCACTGTCCACTGAATTCCACTTATCTGCCAGTTACTAGCCGTTTATCTTGCACTAAGTTACCATTTGTTGTGTTAATGAAGAGTTATAACATTGTTAGTGGTGGTTAAATTTGCATGTCTTGTATCGGTGTCATTTTGGCGGCTGACATATATGTTCCTCCAGTCACTGCGATGAAAGCATAATAAATGACATCAACATACTTGTACTATACTCCCATGTATGCCTTGCACAAAACTTCAACACATACAATACTTAGACATCTTGCTCACAGACTTTTCGCTGTTTCCAGCCTCCTTTGCTAGCTCTCTGTCTTCCGTCAGACAATAGTGACATAAAGACATAACTCTCCTCCTCCTACTGTGGTAAATAAGATGGCCTTCAGGCATTCAGTTCTTTTCCTTAGGGTGTACTGACTGGCAGTTGGTATGCTAGCCAAATTCAGGTTTCCCACATCAGAGGCAGAAGCCCTGAATTTATGACATTAGGCTTACTGCTGTGTAACCTTTATTGGAGTACATTGAGTCAATGCCAGGGTCAGACTGCTATTTATGCAGACGCAGGCCTGAAGCCATTACTCTGCCTCTTGAACTCTGGAAAATGACCATGTCCTCAAGGCCCAAACCACCATTTGATGTCCTGGAACTTAGCCTTAACTGCATCTCTGTGTTACTTACCAACTTGCTTATACTGTGTAGTAAGCGTTGCACTTGATATAGATAGTGAGAAACCCTGCCCTGGTTTAATTTGTCAGTTCCCAAGATTAATTTTTGGATTTGTTTACATTTTTGTAAACAACCTTCCTTGGTTTCAGACATGAGTTTGCTTAAAATGTGTCCTCGCTAACCATTTTCTTGGACACCTAGTTGCCTGACAGTGTGCATCCATTGTGTTCTTATGGTTAACTTTACTGGCAGTTTCAGCTTTCATAGGCGATACTGTACCCAAAAAGAAAACTGGTCATTGCATTCATCTCTACTACCTTTCATGATACATTCTCCAAGTCATCTGCTTATTACACAGCAAGTTCAGAGGAAGGTAGAAAGGTGGCACATTATCCCAAAAGCAATATAAATAGAGGCTAGGAAAACTTAACATGC